>NW_022589710.1:25072154-25436744 GCF_004348235.1 Phoca vitulina
AGAGAGGGAACACAAGCAGGGGGAGTGGGAGAGGGAGAAGCAGGCTTACCGCGGAGCAGGTAGCCCGATGCGGGGCTCAATCCCAGGACCCTGGGATCATGACCTGAGCCAAAGGCAGACGCTTAACGACTGAGCCACCCAGGTGCCCCAAAAATACAATCTTTAGTTGATCAGCTATGTGCTCAGAAAGAGAATGGATGTGATAAGACAATCAGGACTCTCCATCATGACACTATATAAGATAGTCATATTATTATCCCTGTTCTACAGATTTAAAAAAAAAAAAGGCAAAACAAAACTGAAGCATAGAGAGGTGAAGTAACTTGTCCAGGTAAACTAAGTAAACAACAGTGGGGCCAGGATTTGAAACCCAGGTAGTCCATAGGGTTTGCTCTTACCTATAATACTCTTCTGCCCTCTCAGAGTCTACTGTATATTGTGGCATTTACTTTTTTTCTCTCCACTGTGCTATATTAGCTCCCGTTGACAAGATCCCACTGATTTTTAAATCTCCTGCATTGTGGCTTTGCATATAAAGGGTGTGGCGGTTAGTTCTTACTTGCAAGGGAAACAGTTGCAAACTCTAGCTAGTTTAAGCAGAAAATAAAGGTAGCAAATGATGTGAGTAGCACACATACTCTTCCTGAGGACCAAAAAATCAGGTTGAAGGTTATAGAGACTGAAGCAATGTGCAAAACCTACCACATGATGGTCCTGTGGGATTACCAGATGGAAGCAACACCACAGCTCATGGCTGCCCATGAGAACCAACTAGCTTGTAGCTGAACCCTGGCCCTGGCCACCTCTGGATGCCCATGTCTGTGCAGTTACATACCCCAGAATGAATTTGTATAGCACTAGCTTAGGTGGGGCACCAGTTTCTGAACTGGGGTGTCACATGTTTTTGATTGGGGTGGCCTCTACCACTCTCCCACATGCTGGTACCTGGCTGCATGGAGGGTGGGAAAGAGCTTGTCTTCTGTCATGAGAAGGACAGGACTCAAGAGATAGAGAATTTCTCAACATTGGAAGGATGTTCCAAGGAGTAGGGCAGCCAAAAATATATTAACCGTCTACCCCATGGGGGCTTGAATAAGGTGTTTTTTTCCTTCTAACTTACCTAAACCTTGCTTTTGCCTGAGAAGTAGATTGTCTGAAATATTGAGATGACTTTCCAGTGGCTGATTAAGGAGAAATTTTCAGAGTTCAAAGAAACCTCAGAAGTTTCCAATTCTACCTGGTTTTTTGGCATTGATTTAGTAGGACATGGACAAAGGTAACCTAGCCCATTTAGCTGCTATAAGAAGTAATTAGCAACCTAAATGGTGCCAGAATTTTTAAACGGACTCTTTGTCCTCTTCACCTCACTTAAAAAAAAAAAAAAAAGCAGTGAGGTTTTTCTTCCTGTCGTTTCATCTACAGCCTACTGAT
This sequence comes from Phoca vitulina, assembly GCF_004348235.1. Classification (NCBI taxonomy): domain Eukaryota; kingdom Metazoa; phylum Chordata; class Mammalia; order Carnivora; family Phocidae; genus Phoca; species Phoca vitulina. The sequence goes on from NW_022589710.1 coordinate 25,073,586, forward strand.
AGCTACCTACTGATTATAAAGTTTCACTACTCTTGTTGATGTTTCACTAATTTATAAATTCATCTAAGAGAGAAAATATAAATGAATGAAGGAATAAAAAATGTTCTTTGAAAACATTAAGTGTTTAAGATAGTGATTATTGTTATGCACAATACCATATTATCAAGGTATAATAAAATGAGATTAATCAACCAAACGTATTCTAATAATCTGTTATATTGAGCAGAAACTTGGAGATACAGCAAAATTCTAAAACTGACTGCCTGAGTTTGGGTTCCCCTAATAGCAGACAATGACTCAAGTATGAGTAGTTGATTTGATCCAAGTGAAGAAATGAGACAAAGAAGGGAGGGAAGCCAATAAAGGATGTGTTATCAAGGTAGCTATCAGTGTGGGAGGCTGAGCTCAATCCTACTGGAGGAACTTGGGGAGCCAGCTTAGATCTCACACACACCTCAGAGTTATCCTACCTAAGGAGTGAGGGAGTGCTTGAGGGCTGCTCCCAGGGAGTGTTCATTTTCCTGCCTGCTGACCATCACAAAGTGATGATAGTAAAGTTTCATCTGGTTGATTCTAGCGGCAAGAGTTCTTGTCCTTAGGTAAAGAAATGGAGGTGCTGGAAGTTGGAAATCATGCTAGAGTAACTTGGTGAGTATGGGGACTGTGGGCAGGACACCAAGAGTGTCTGCTACCATGATTCCTAACTGAACTCTTATAACTCCACTTACATAAGATGTTGACCTAGTAGTTAATCTCTTTATCTGTTAGGAGAAATATGTTTCGGTCAAATGTTTTCTAAAGTTTCCATGATATTCTTCAGTTTCTTCATCTGCTTAAACTCTGCGGCCAGAGTTAATGCTTGCTTGCTATTACAATATAAATGGAATGCCTAATGCTTCTTCTATGAAACTCAAGTTCTAGGATATTATTTGTGGTATATGGTATCAAAATATCTGATTTCTTTTTTTTTTTTTTAAAGATTTTATTTATTTATTTGACAGAGAGAGAGACAGCGAGAGAGGGAACACAAGCAGGGGGAGTGGGAGAGAGAGAAGCAGGCTCTCCACGGAGCAGGGAGCCCGATGCGGGGCTGGATCCCAGCCACCCAGGCGTCCCAAAATACCTGATTTCTTAGTGGGATCTTTTGGGATGTTGTTATGACTCTATCCCAGTACATTTTATTGCAATAATTTCCTAGCCATGGGTAAGAAAAGATGTTTGTTACATATTTATAGAGGCTCATTTTGGAGAAAGTGGATACTGGGAGATGTTACAAAAACATTTTTCATAATAAGAAATCATTCTGGGCCTACAGCCTGACCAGAGAGCACAGATGTAAATGCTTGTCCAGGTGCTCCTTTTGGGGGCTGGATCATTAAGTTTATCAGATTCTTCCTCTGATGAGCATCTGATCATGATTTTTGAGATGGGGGATATCTTTGCTTTGGAGCCAGAGATGGAATGGCCATGTAGTTCCCTTCTGGTGGGCAGAGGCTCCATTCTCCTCCTGCTGAGCCGGTGAAATGGCTGCATCCTCACCAACCATCTGGTGGCTCCATCCTCCACCCCCTTTTAGTTTCTGTCATTCCTCTTCTGTCCTCTTCCTTTCTTGTTCTCTTTTCTCTTCCTTGTATTTCCTTCTATCTTCTGTCTTCTTGGCTTCTCCCTCTTTTTCTTCCTCTACCTCTCCTAGGGTTGGGATACTCCCCTAATCTGTTTTTTCCATTTTTACCAATTAATTTCAGTCCTGGTAACATGTGGAAAAACTCCCAGCTTAGTGCCAGGGTTTTTGTTTTTTTTTTTAAGATTTATTTATTTATTTGAGAGAGAGAGAGAGAGGAGGGAGGGGTAAGGGGAGAGGGAGAGAAGCAGACTCCCCACTGAGTGTGGAGCTGGAGGCAATGCGGGGCTCAGTGCCACAACCCTGAGACCAGGACCCGAGGCAAAATCAAGAGTCAGATGCCCAACTGACTGAACCCCCCAAGGGGCCCCTAGTGCCAGTTATTTTTATCTGGGTTACATTTTCTTTCTTGGGTAAAGTGGTTGGGATTGTTCCGAGGCTTTAGAAAAACAAATAGACGGGGCGCCTGGGTGGCTCAGTCGTTAAGCGTCTGCCTTCGGCTCAGGTCATGATCCCAGGGTCCTGGGATGGAGCCCTGCACCGCATCGGGCTCCCTGCTCAGCGGGAAGCCTGCTTCTCCCTCTCCCACTCCCCCTGCTTGTGTTCCCTCTCTCGCTGTGTCTCTCTCTGTCAAATAAATAAATAAAAATCTTAAAAAAAAAAAAAGAAAAGAAAAACAAATAGACAAGAACTTTTTTGGTTTCTCTTATTATCTAGGGTTGCCAGATTTAGCAGACAAAAATATAGGACACATTGTGAAGTTTGAATTTCAGATAAACAGCAAATAATTTTTTAGTATAAGTATGTCCTGTGTGGTATCTGGGACACACTTGTGTAAAAGTATTCATTGCTTATCTGAAATTCAAAATTAACTGGACTATATTTTATCTGGTGGCCCTAGTCTTAACCCACTTTAAAATCTGCTTTTGCTTTTATTATGTCACTGGCCTACCAGCAATAACTGCAGTTCAATTTCCATTTCCAGCTCCTAAGGCCAAAGAGATATGGGCATAATCTCATAATTTGTGGTAAAAATGCAATTATTACAGCAGATGTACTTCATTTGAAAAAGTTTTCCCTCGCCTTTTTTTTTTTTTTTGAAACTGAAGTATTTCCAGGATTATGTGGAATAATAAAATGAAAAGTGAAATTATTATGGTGTCAAGTTGTGAAATGGAAATTAAAAAGCTATTATTAAATGCAATTCTCATCCATCACATATGGCCTTTGTGATTACTTTGTGTGTGATCTTTTATACTCAAGGAATTTTGTATACTGCCTGTTAGAATACAGGTAATTTAATATGAGGCGCCTTGGTAGCTCAGTCAGTTGAGCATCCAACTCTTGATTTGGGCTCAGGTCATGATCTCAGGGTAGTGGGATCAAGCCCTGTGTCGGGCACCGTGCTCAGTAAGGAGTCTGCTTCTCTCCCTCTCCTTCTGTCATGAAAAGACATTAGGAGGCATAGCTGATGCCGGTTGGAGGTAGACGCTCTGTGATGAGGGGGTGCTATCCTCAGGTTGTAAATCAAAAGCCATTTTATAGTACTATGTCCCAAACAGGGAGACCACATGGGGTAGGAAGTCAAGGGCCAGCAGTAGGAACAGCACTGCTCTCCATTATTACCAACGACCCACTTGGGGACTTTGTGCTTCCCATTCTCACAACTTTTGGCCCTGTGGGTCTAGAAGTCCTTCACATACAGAGGATGTTTCCAATAGGGAGTATATCAAGATACCCACTAAACTTATTGCTATGGCTGCCATCTGGTCACTTAAGGCTCCTTGTGCCAGTAGACCAGCAGACACACACAAGAGTTCTCACACTGCCAGATATAACAACTCTGCTCATTATGAGGAGGTAAGCCTGGTACAAAATGGAGGTAGAAGGAATATATTTGGTACTCAGGTGATCTACCGAGGCATCCTGTGGTTCTCCCACAACCAATTTTAACTGAAAATGGGCAAGCATAAGACAGTAAGTTGGAGCCCAGACCATTCAGGATGTAGATCTAGGGCACTCCACCAAGCAAGCCACTTAGTAAAAGTACTAGCCAAGGATGAGGGGAATCTAGAATCGGTGGTAAAGGAGGATGGTAATGAACATCAATTATAGCTTGGGACCAAATGCCACAGCAGAAATCTGCTTTCTTGGGCGCCTGGGTGGCTCAGTTGGTTAAGCGACTGCCTTCGGCTCAGGTCACGATCCCGGAGTCCCTGGATCGAGTCCCGCATTGGGCTCCTTGCTTGGCAGGGAGTCTGCTTCACCCTCTGACCCTATCCCCTCTCATGTGTTCTTTCTCTCTCATTCTCTCTCTCTCTCAAATAAATAAATAAAATCTTAAAAAAAAAAATCTGCTTTCTTCCTCTAACCTTCCTCATAGAAGCTTCCAAAGGAATTGTGACCAACTAGAATCCTGGAGAAGTTGTATCTAGATGGAATGAACTTAATGTGGGCAGCCAGTGGATCTGAGCACTGCATAGGATGAACTGTGGTAGATGCTGCTGGTGCTCCACTCAGATAACCTATACTAGACTTACACACATATATTCTGCATTCATCAAGTCCCATGGCTAGGATGCTTGGGAGGTTATATACTCCCTTCCTGGGGACAGACAATGATAGTCTGTTATAGGCAGGACAACTCTATGTGATTTTACTCCAGAGCACCCCCCTCCCCACCTCTATCTTCACACACACACACACGCACACACACACACACACATACACACACACACAAATCAGGCCGAAGTGAGACTACCTGAGACCACATCCTTGCTCAACTCCTTCCCCCCTCCCTATCCTGCCTCCCTCCTCCCTTACAGACTTTTTTTCCTGAAGAGCATTCCCTCAGCAAAACACTTGACCCAAGCTCCTATCGCAGGCTCTGCTGTTAGGGAACCTAACCTGATACTGTGTCATTTCCGACTCTAGGAGGCAGAAACTATTTTTAAGTTGACTTAGACCAACTGCAAGACTAATTCAGCGATGGGTGGATTTTAGAAGAGAAGACCATCCCATGGTATAATTACAAGAGTTAAAAAAAAATACCTCCTCTCCAAACAGATATTAAACCTACAGAAATATAGGTTAAGCCTAAACACTGGAGAAAAAAAAGAACTAACTGTTGATCTCAAAAACCAAATATTAATTAGCAATGACAGTGTTATTGTTTAAAATATTGTTAAAAATAGAGATATGTTGAAGAAATTTGATGTCTGAACAGTCAAGAATAAGTCTTCCAGTATTTTCTGAATTGGTCAGATTCTTAATAAAATAGTATACCCTATTTGGTTAACACAGAGTGTGGAGAAACTAGAGATCATGTATGATACAATCCCAAAATTGACTGAAGTACAAACAGTACGTTCTGTGTGTGTGGAAAAGATTTTTTGGGGGAGAGAAGTATCTTTTTCAGGGAGACTTTATCACTGACACTGTTTAGAATTGTCAGTGATCAAATGGTGAATAATAATAACCAAAATCGGACTGATTTTTAATGAGTTTTATGATTGCTTAAAAATTCTCTACAGACAATACAACTTCTATTGCACATGCCCAGGTGGTCTGCTCCCACCTCTCTGCTCTTGGCATGACAGTGATGCACACACATGACAAAAGACTGAGATAAAGTCACAAGAATGTTCGAGAATAGTGCTATGCAAGACACGGCAGAGAATTAGTGCTATGCAAGACACGGCAGAGAATTAGTGCTATGCAAGACATGGCCTATGTTATGATGCTGGCTTATGACAAAGTAAGTACAGAAATTGAGAGTAAGATCTTAGCTGTTTCTTATAGCAATTTGATTTTGCTGATATCCAGTATTATCTTCTAGTAATTAATTTTCTTTGTATTTCACAGAACTACTAGTCTGTAACAATGCAAAAAAAAATTTTTTTTTTTTTTTTTAAGATTTTATTTATTTATTTGACAGAGAGAGACACAGCGAGAGAGGGAACACAAGCAGGGGAAGTGGGAGAGGGAGAAGCAGGTTTCCCGTGGAGCAGGGAGCCTGATGTGGGGCTCCATCCCAGGACCCTGGGATCATGACCTGAGCCGAAGGCAGACGCTTAACGACTGAGCCACCCAGGCACCCCGCAAAAAAATTTTTTTAAAGATTTTATTTATTGGGGTGTCTGGGTGGTTCAGTAAGTTAGGTATCTGCCTTGACTCAGGTCATGATCCTGGGGTCCTGGGATGGGCCCCTGCATCGGGCTCCCCACTTCTCCCTCTCTCTCTCTGCTGCTCCCCTAGCTTGTACTCTCTCTCTCAAATAAATAAATATAAAAATCTTTAAAAAATCTTAAAATCTTAAAAAAAAATTTTATTTATTTGAGAGAGAGAGAGAGATCAGGAGCAGGGGGGAGGGGCAGAGGGAGAGGGGAAACATACTCCCCACTAAGCAGGAAGCCTGATGCAGGGTTTGATCCCAGGACCCTCAGATCATGACCCGAGCAGAAGTCAGACGCTTAACCACTTACCCAACTGAACCACCCAGGTGCCCCACAATGTGAAAAAATTTTAAAATTATTCTTTACTTCAGATACTTTGAGAAAATTAGTTTACGTTTCCTGTTGAAATACAAGATACAGGGTCGCCTGGTTGGCTCAGTTTGTTGGGTGTCTGCCTTCGGCTCGGGTCATGATCCCAGGGTCCTGGGATAGAGCCCCGCATCGGGCTCCCTGCTCAGTGAGAGCCTGCTTCTCCCTCTCCCTCAGCCTGCAGCTCTGTCTACTTGTGCTCTTTCTGTCAAATAAATAAATAAAATCTTAAAAAAAAAAAGAAATACAAGATACACACGAAAGTCTCTTGATTAAACAAGATGGTGAATAAATTTGTGAATCTAAAAACATACCAAATGGCTGGGCTTAAGAATGGACTAGAAGTCACTGAAGCCGATTATATCAGAACATAACATGTTATGTTAGCACAATTTTGAACATCAGACCTTATCCTGGAACAAACTTAATATGGTTCTCTCAGTGTAGAGCTTATTAGTGTGAAGAAGATCAAGATGTGAATGTTTGGACGGCTGGTTTCATTATTTGTTTACCTGAAGGCAATAGATTGGAACCAGATAATTCCTTGGGAAGAGTGCTCACCTTGACTTCTTTTATCGGGCAGAATCTGGGTAATTGGAAGGAAGCCAAGAATAAAATTAGTACTATATGGATGATAATGTGCAGAAAGAGTAGGAGCGATTCAGTGTTAATTCCAGAGCAGTGATAATTGAGATGACTAAGGCAGTGTATAATGGAAGACATTTCTTTTTTTTTTTTTTTTTTTAAGATTTTATTTATTTGCGAGAGAGACAATGAGAGATAGAGAGCATGAGAGGGAGGAGGGTCAGAGGGAGAAGCAGACTCCCCGCCGAGCAGGGAGCCCGATGTGGGACTCGATCCCGGGACTCCAGGATCATGACCTGAGCCGAAGGCAGTCGCTTAACCAACTGAGCCACCCAGGCGCCCCTGGAAGACATTTCTGATGGAAATAATTAGATGAATGAAAGCATCAATGTCTTAGTGACAGGGATTTCTTTCTACCCCAATTTTAGTCCTGATTCTCCCTTGGTTCTTCTGTTGTCTGAAATCTTCTTAAAACAGTTTGGCATTTCCTTTTCAAAAATGCCACCAGTCATGATTCAAGCAGCAACTTAGCCCCACAATGTTATTTTCTCTGTAGTAGAACACAGTGGAGAAGGTAGGAATGTTTATCACATAGAGGATTTTAAATATGTGACTTTTATAATTTCTATGATAGATATTATGGGGTATAATTATTAGTCATCTTCACTTCATTATTCATCCATCCATTACATACTTTATGGTGTATTAGGAAATAATCCTTTGGCAAATGAATGGACTAGATGAATAAAAAATAGATTGGAATAAATTTAAGTCTGAGGAATGCTAGATATTCTTGCCTTTGGTAAAAAGGAGTTTTTTTTTTCCTTTTTGAATCTATTATGTTTAAAAAAACAGCCTGAGAAATCCATCGTTCCAATCATTCAGCAGTCAACTGGGCTAAAAAAATGGAGGTCCATCAGGGTCCAAATGCTTTATGATTAGAATGTCTTTAATGAACATAGGCAGGTTTTACTGGCTTTTTGAAAAAGAGAGATCAGAGATATTTTTTACATAATCATATTTACCGCAAAAAACCACTTTTGATCTGATAACCCGTTATCCAGTGTTCTGCCTATAGTCAAGTTGCTACTATGTCATAAAACACTGTCATATTTTTAATAAAAGTTATATTAAAAAATGATTTCTATTAGATAGGTATCTCATGACCTTGTTCAACAGCCAGTTTCAGTGTATAATCAATCTGGCCTCCATGAAATTCTTTGTATGCCTAGCTTGAAGTTTTCAGGTAATCATCGAATCCCTTTATATAACTTCTTTCTTTTTTTTATTTTTAAAGATTTATTTATTTGAGAAAGAGAGAGTGCACATGTGCTTGAGAGGGGGGAGGGGCAAAGGGAGAGGGAGCAGGGAGCCCAACTCCCCACTGGGCAGGGAGCCCGACTGGGGGCTCCATCCCAGGACCCTGAGATCATGACCTGAGCAGAAACCAAGAGTCGGTGGCTCAACAGACTGAGCCACCCAGGCATCCTCTATACCTTCTTTCAAGAATGACTTTGGTATGCCATGTGGCTGTAGGACAATGTATGGGACCCATATTCACAACTACTTGATAGTTTTCTGATTGAACTTGAAACTTGCTGGACTTTTCTTACCCATCTATATAACACAGGAGGCAAAGCAGGACTCTCCTGATGGAAGATGCAAAGCAGAACTTGTGGGAAGAGACAAAAGGAAATAAAGATTGGTGGAGGTGGCTGTGTCTCCTGAGAGTTTAGACCCCATGGAAGGCTTTAAATCTCTAAGGTTTCCTGTCCATAATCCAATACTCCCCTGTAGCTAACGATTTTTGACGGTTTTTCACATATTGTTTCCAGAGGGAACATTGCTCTTAACAATAAACACCATGTTATATCAAAAAAAGACCTGTAAAAATGGCAAGTGGGTGAATGTAGAACTTACCAGCTCACTTGTTAATTATCCCTGGAGAGGTGGGTGAGCTGAATAAAGCTTTTCAGAACTAAATTTCAAATGGCTGATAGATCTCCACAGACCGTGTCAACATGTAAATAGTATAATATTTTCATTTATCATAACTTATGGAATTTTAAGAAAATGTTTTTAAAAGTATGCAGCATGATCTACTGAACATAAAACACAGGATCCTTTCTTCGCATTAACTAAATTAGAGCTCTTTCATTTAGAGAACCTTAATAAGGTATTCTAATTTGGCATTAAATGACACAATAAACTATTGTATAATTTTCCTTCTCCCCCTAAAGATATTGAAATCTAAGATGTAACAAATTGTTGGTAATTGTCATCAGTTAATTTTTATGTGAGGCTCTACAAATGAAATTTATGTGGGATTTACCCCCATATACTTTAAGAAAAAATACATAGGTTCAAATATTAAATTAGTAGAAAGGTTGATTTTTGGATTCTGTGACCAGGGACTCTGGAATTCCTAACTAATCTTGCTCAATTTTGATATGTAAAATCACAGTTAATCTCTATTTTTATTCCTTTTTCTGTTTGCTTTATTTTTGTTTTTGAAAATTAAACCTTTAAATGAGTCCAGATTTCTCCCTACAAACTTGGATTGAATGCAGTATATAAATATCTTATATAGTATCTCATTGAAGGATGATTACTATACTTAATATTTCTCTTGATTAATTTAATTGCTCTTTGTCACTGTTATTTCATATTAACTAAATATAACTGATTGCATATTATTTTTATTACATTTATTATATTTATAGAAAACAGTACAATTTGTATTAGGAACTTTTACAAACTTTAATAAAATGCATTTTAAATATACTATATGTTTCACTTCTTTGTGAAAATTCCAAACAGGGGCACCTGGGTGGCTCAGTTGGTTAAGCGACTGCCTTCGGCTCAGGTCATGATCCTGGAGTCCCGGGATCGAGTCCCACATCAGGCTCCCTGCTCAGCAGGGAGTCTGCTTCTCCCTCTGACCCTCCTCCCTCTCATGCTCTCTGTCTCTCATTGTCTCTCTCGCAAATAAATAAAATCTTAAAAAAAAAAAAAATTTCCAAACAGAAAGAAGTGTCAATGAAAACTAAATTCAATCTGTGTAAATTTCCTTTGTTATTTATTTATTTATTTATTTATTTATTTATTTATTTATTTGAGAGAGAGAGAGAGAAAGAGCACAAGCGGGAAGGGCAGAGGGAGAGAGAATCTGCAGCGGACTCCAAGCTGGGCGCAGAGCCTGACATGGGGCTTGATCTCACAACCGTGAGATCAGGACCTGAGCCGAAACCAGAAGTTGGTCGCTCAACCAACTGTGCCACCCAAGCGTCCCTCCTTTGTCACTTAAGAAAAATTAATGATTGAGCCAGTTCATTCATTTATCACATTTGAAGTCCAGCACTCTTTTTTTTTCCATAATGAGAAAGAAATGCCCATTTTTCTTAGCTAAACAATTTTTGCATAGAGCTTTCTTTTTTTAATTATTATTAAAACAGAAATGGTAGACTCTCGGGCATGGCAAGCATATTGTTGGTCTGCTTATAGCTACCTGTGTGTGTTCCCTGGTTTCAGTAGTATTTGAGCACAGCAGTCCCCTCTTAATAGAAGTGAGGAAGAGTGGAGATCTCTTAAAGCCATGGTGGGAACAATGTGCACCTCTGCATGGAATGAATGCCTCCCAGCATCCAGCACATAACATGGCAGAGGGCTGGGAAGCCCAGACCCACCTGCTGCTCTGGTCCAGCCAGTCTCCTCCAGGAGGAACCATATCAAAGGCAGGTCAAGAGTAGGGGCAAATCATATGGTGAAGAGCAGCACGGTCTCCATTCCCTGCTGGAGCTCGTTCCTTCTTACTCTTTGCGGCTTTTAATTCCATATTAACAGAGGCTGCACCAGTGGCCACATGGGCTGGAGGTGGCAGGAGAGAAGGGATGTGATGAAGGATCACATCTACTCTGCCCAGGGAACGTATCACTGTGGCCCAGCTTGAAAAATGGAGATGTACTCTGCATTTCCTACATTCAGTACCTAATGTAATATCAGGCACACATCTTGTGTTATCCCAGAAGTCAGTGCTAGCAGATGGCACTAGCTTCCAGATTAATAAACATTACCATCTCCTTAGACATCAATTCAGATAACTCAGTGTTCCTAAACTTGAAGGTTCTAGGTGGCCAAGAGACCTCCTTTTAGTGGATGATTTTTCTTTGAGAATTTTATTGTCTCTTGAACACATACAAAGATGAAATATTTTCAAGTGTAGGTCACTGGCAGCTACAGTTAACGTATGTTGGGAAAATGAAAGAGCAGAGACTTACTTAGTTAAGGTCATTTGAATACAAAGAGCCTGAGATGAGTATCGACTGTAAATTCTCTCACCTATTCATCTTATGCTCATGTCTCATTTACAGGGTCTATTCCTGAATTCTAATAGTCACCTTTTACAGCAGTTTCATTGATTGTCTCTCATTTGTTTTCCAGAATGTGTGTTTTCTTCAAAAATACCTCATAAATCACTTTTACCCATTCTCCCATTTGGGTAGGATATGTGGCACAATTTGTTCTCAGTCCAAATGATATAAAATTAGCTGTGAGCCACTGCTCAAGTTTCTATTTTTATATATCTCTCCTTAATTTCGTAAAGAATACCTCGTATGAACACAGCTCAGATTTCTGTTGTTAGCAAGATGCATGCAATATCTTAAACTTTTTTTTTGTTTTTAGAACTATTTTTAGTTTATCTAATTTTAATAAACCTTGCATTGCATCAGGGTGAACCAGAATTTCTGTAGAATCACATCATCTCACAAAGGAGCATCTAACAAATCCTTAAACTGTTCTTTTACTTCTTAGGAATGACAATTATCTTGAACGTGGACTGCCATCAAAGGCTGATGCTGCAAGGGGAAGCCCACTGATTCCCTGGCAGACTGTAGTCCTCTGTGAAGAGGAGCAGGTCTTTTGTTTGGGAGTTTGGATTTCAATTTATGCAGGGAGTTGCTAATCTGCCAATATCTGTTCTATAGACTTTGTGTACATATAAATAGGGTCTCCTCTCTGGTCTGACTGCAAGAACTCTCCATCTCTCCTGTCTAGGATCAGGATGGGCTCTTCCCATGGACAGTGGCTGCTGGGCCCATGCTACCTGTCTCCTTCTCTTTCTCCATCCTCTCTCTCCATCCCAACTGCTGCTTCCCAAAGGCCTAGACCAACTGTGCCTTGAGGCTCAGAATGATGAGGCAGGAGCCTACAAAGCATTTGAATAGACAGGCAAAATACCCTTCAACTTGCCAGAACCCCAGGGGTCTGATCTCAGCTCCTGTGTCCTTTGCAAGAAGGAGAAGCAAAGCCCCAGATAATAACTTGAGTTTTGAGATGGAACTTGCAATAAATGTGCATAAACCGACAATATTACTGATGATGCTTCTGGTTTCTAGGACTATTAGCACATCATTACAATTCACTTGTATAATTCCTATGAGAACTGGAGAGATCCAACAAAGGAAAAACAGAAAACACGGCTCTGTTTTCATATGACTTCCTTCATGGAGAAGAGATTTTCTAATTTCACTGAAGATTACCAAGAGCTGTCAACGCATTACAGATCCCATTACTCCTGAGCTCAGTTTATATCTCCCAGCCTATTTCCTATGTCTCAATGGCATTTTCCCTTCAGAAAGGGAAATTATAATCCGATTATAACATTTTCCCCAGTAGTGGTAAAGTGTTTCCTTCAGTTTCTGTCAACCGTATTTCAAGATGGAGAGCACCACTGGTATTTTGCCAGCCTGTTTGAAAGATGTAAGAGCAGTAGACAGATCACTCGGATAACACATAACATACTTCAAAAAGCAATATAATGGCTGCAAATCGTTCTACACCTACTTACCTCAAAAATATGAATAACTTCTATGAGACAGAAATGTCATTCAAAGGAAGCCAAGACAAAGTAATGGTGTATTTTGTAGTAAATTTTGAATATACTACATTCATGAAATGTAATATTGAATTCTGGTGATACTATAAAAAAAAATCGAGGTTAAGATGGAAGAATCTTTTTACTAAAGAGAGAATCTTATCTTTGGGAGATGTGCTTTCAGGTAGAATATTGTTTGATTGCACTGTATTTTATAGAGGATGATATTTTACATTTTGAAAGATTAATGTCATTGGATCTTCATGGTATGTAAGAAAAAGTAATAAGTGAATGGAATGGGCATTACTTATACTCCCAAATATGACACTCTAAATCTCACATTAGGCCACACCAAGCAGAACCAACAAGTTACAGATCTATCTAATTTCAGCTTCATACCACATTGTGCACCATTTCCTACAACTGTGGTGTTAACGTATTTTATATTATGTATTAATCAGTGACATTCTTATGTGTCAGGCAGCCAGCTGTACCCAGCAGGTTCCCATAGCCTAGCAGATGGTCCACCATTGAAACACACTGCAACACCTGTTCTTTAGGGGACTTCTAACCCAGGCCTTCTCCCTAAACTCAAGGGATTTTTTTTTCAACTTTGTGTGGAAGTCATTCTATGATCTTTTATTACACATACATACAAATTAATATTTCATGTATCTGTTGGGAGTTGGGGAGGTAGAGATGGAAGAGAATGTTTTTGAGCCCCCAGTGGAGTGAGAAAGTGTGTTTTGTGGCTTGTAAGCAGACGAAATGGAGGGCAGGCTCCCTGGAGCTGCCCTCTGCTCACTGCACCATCTGCTTTGCAGCTAGGACAATAGCAGGGGCTGCGTTAGACAAATAACTTAGCCCTGTGGAGGGCCACCTTTAACCTAAAAAGCAACCAAATAGCCCCAGATGGTGGGTTAATGCCAATCCATAGCCTATTTAAGATGATTTGGGTAGCAAAATTGAGATAAAAGGATTTGATTTTTAAAAAACTTTTAAGGGACTAGGTCATTAAAAAAAGTTCTTAGAATTTCATGTTTTTAAGACACAGGTTTACATATGTAGCTAAATTAGCCCCAGTGACACAAATAAAGGAGCCAGTTATGGATCCCTGAACTATTTTGATCATAAAGAACACTAGGAAGATCACTGGGAATTGTGGCAAAAGACATGCATAAAAGTCCTTTGGATAGTTCTCTCTAAATTTTAGAATCTATAAATGACTCTGTTTACTAAAAGTATAATTACAGTTAGCTATACCATAGCCAATCAGTATTTTTACATATTCAACTGTAACTCAGAATTCAGGTCTTACTGTTAGTTTGAATTAGGACAAAATGGTAACCTATAATTTAAAATAGAACGCAGCCAAGACATAGTAAACACCAAAACTCAAAGTTCTTCATTAAAAGGCAAATTAATGAAAACTGAATTAGGCCACGGGGCAGAAGGAATTCTAATTGAAAAATGCACTAAAGAAGGTCATTAGATTGACAAACAGGATGAATATCTGATTCTCAAAACCATAGCCAGTTTGACAACAATCACCCCATCAAAAAGCTCTTGACTAGACATATAAAATGAAGGATGAAGGGCAAAGATGAAGGGCTGCCAGAATTGAGGACAAACGAAAATCTCAGTAAGTCATTATATGTGCATATTTCTTCCCAGAATAGTCTACAGCTGTTTACAGCCGCCTGAGGTAATTTTAAACAAATCTACTCTCGAGGACATTTTCTAAAACCTTTCTAGTGAATCTTGGGAGTAGTCTGGGAAGGACAACAGTGTTGACATGCAGCAGTTCTAACTGCAGCTCTGACTTTCCAGAACTATGGTCTCCTGGCCAGCCCCCAGGTGGATCTACAAAGCTGGGATTATCTGGGGGCTGCTACTTGGCAGGCTCATTGTTTGGCACTGGGGATCCAGTGCTAAATCAGATATGTAGTCTCTGATCTGATGAGATTGGGGTGAAAGTCAAGTTAGTAGAGATCAGGAGGAAAGAAACGGAACTAGAAGGATTGCCAGTCATTGTCATATCTCCCCACACCCCGTGCTTCAGGTTTGGGGTGAGGGAAGGGAGAGCGGGAAGGAGAAAAGAAGTAGAAATGAAGGAGTAAGGGAGGAAAGAATATAGATGCCAATAATAAGATATACACAACTCAGAAATAATACTGGCTAACCCATTTTGAAAACTTACGGTGCCTGCCATGCTATTTTTTTATATATACACCATAAATCTAATATATTTACATTTCACTATATATTACATATTTAATAACATATATTTAACCAATGTTTTTTAGGATGACAAACTCTAAAAACACTATGAGGAGTGACGTCCTGGTGTACTGATAAATGTTTAAGAACCAGCTCTCTAAAAAAAAAAAAAAAAGCCTGATTTATAGCATCTGTCATTTTCCATGTGTAAATACTCCGCCACCAAGGCCAATTTCAAGCAATAAGTCTGATGTCACTGAACATAGGAGTTGGGTAGAAAGCTGCGGCAGCCACCATTATATGCTTTGGTGTCATACAGATACAACAGATAAAAGTAACTTCAAAAACGTAGATAATGGTAAAATGTAGTAAAATAACTAGTAAGTGATAAGTTTTGAGTATTACCTTTGATTTAACACGACTCATTTATTAAATTATATAATTTAATTTTTAATAGGGACTGTGTTTAATAGTGACATGCAAAATTTCCGAAAATTTAACAACTGGCTTTTGCAAACAGACATAAACCCTCACACCACTGTTTGTAAAGTAAGTACTCTTATTATCCCTATTTTACATTAACAGGAAACTGAGGAACAGAGTTTAGTGAAAGTTTAGTGGTTTGTCTAAGGTTCCATGATTTGTGAATGGCTGAGCTGGGATAGCAAATTTAGGCTCCAAAGTTTTCCTGCTCCTCTGATGGGGAAGTATAGACTTACAACAGTCCCCAGGGGCCCCAAATTCATCTCTATTTACATTCTAATTACTGGTTGTGGCAAAACTATTTTGTAGATCTTAGTGGGGTGGATAATTTTAGAGACAAATGGATGATTCTCCAGCCTAGATGGGTAGAAGACTGGTTAGAGGGACACCCCAAGAAGCTAAAAAGGATTGCTTCTTCTCTCCTCTGCACCCCAGCATGAGGCTGTGTCTGAACTCAGGCTAATATGCAGAATCTTGTGGAATATTCTTTGGGGAGAATAGCAACAAAGTTACTCTTCTTAAATTTATAGAAGTCATTTCTGGCTAAGATGAATGAATTTATAGACTCATAATAGTCATTTAGGCTAAATCCATATTTTCTCTAGAATCCTCATAGACATTTCTGAGTCCGTCGTAATTCCAAATGAGAAAGACACAATATTTAGGGGAAGAAAATGTTACCATTCAAGCAAAGAGTTTGTTATGAGAATTAATTAAATATTGCTGGTCATAACCATTACTAACACTACACTGACAACAGTCAATTACTTTTTGGCATGAGTTTTAGTGGTTCTCATTTTATGTATATGTTTTGAAATAATAATTATTATTCTGAGATTTAGAACAGAATTATATATGTCCTATAGAATACTGGGTAATTTCGAACAGAATATTAACATTAATCTTGATATTATGTATAAGATTTTTCATTATTACTGCACATTTTAACGATCTGCAACTGATAAAAGCAGTGATACCATTAAATTGCTTTTTTTGTTATGACATTTTGTGATGAGCTAATTCATAACTTTAGGCTCATAAAATGAATATTTCAGTGAATTAATTTTATATTTATAACCTATGATCCTGGACTGCATATTTATGAAACTCAGGCAAGTAAAAAAAAAAATCCATATTCATTTTTGACAAAAATTATATAAATCACTTCAAAAACTATTTGAAGCAAATAAAGTACAAGAACATTAATTGCTTGGAGGCTAATTCATTTGGGTTATGAATTTATACATTTATGCGTCTCCTGTGGTCTCCATGGTAACAATAAAACAAGTTAACAGAAGAGGTTCTCTTAATCCCCATAAAAGAGGTTAAGGCCCTTTTACGACATATTCAAATTTAAGCCATCAAATCAAATTTATATTCAGTCAGCTTCAAAGATTAAAAAGGTGATCAATACACTTGAATGTAATTTTCAACAACCAAGAACCCAATTACCAAATTCAGTGCTAGGCACAAGTGTCCTTCATGGCATAAGGCTAAAAACAATGTTTTAATCCATTGCAAATATCACTAAACTATGCATTAATACATTTGCTTAATGAACCCATAACCTTCCTAATTTTCTTGTCCAGTTTTTCAGTTTTCATTCTACTAATGAATACTGGCCACATCGATCATGAGTTCTCTGGCTGTCAGAGGTGGAGGCCAGGTCACGCTAGAGGCAGTGGAAAATGGATTCAGAGGAGAGCTGGAAAGATGGCAGTAGAGTTCATTATGGCATTGGGCACTGCCCTCAGCGGAGTCAGGTAAAACTGAGCCTTTGCTTCAGCTACTGGATGTCCATTTTCCCTCTCTCATGCCTCTACCCAACCACTGTCTGCTCTAAAGCCTCTGAGAGCCATATAACATGTGAGGCCTCCCAGTGACAGATTTCACTAGAGTCTGCTCTAAAGGTTCAAAGATTAGGCATGGTAGCAGGGCAAGGCTGTGGCTTGAAAATCCTGCAGTCCCAAACTCAAACTGCTTCTGCACAAGGTAGACGTGAGAGTTGCTGAAAGTAACCTTTTTCATAGGATAACTACCATGGACTTGGCAAGGTCTGCCACACGTTCAACAAAACCTTTCCTTTACCTCCGTCACAGGCCTATAAAACATTTCCCAGCCTCCCTTGCACATGACCCAAGTTACAGCCAATGGACGAGGGCCAAACCATGTAGACCATTTCCAGGCCTGTCCCACAAACTTCCTGTGTGATTCTCCACATCTCAGTTCCTGTTTGCCTGCTGGATGCAGAGGATTCAGCAGAGAAGTCTGAGATCCTAGCAGATGGTGGAGTCCTACACGGGAAGGAGACGGCTTCCCTGAGTGGCTACACTGAAGCTTGTCCCCCAACCCAGAATATCCTCATTAGACTTTACTCGAGAGCAAAAAATAAACTTCTATTGTGTTAAGCCACTGACATTTTGAGATTTGATTGTTGTAGCAGCTAGCTTTACTTACTCTAGAATATTGGGAAAGGGGAAGCAGTCTAATACAACGTGAAATTTTCTATCTTTGATGCTTTTGCCACGGCTGCCCCTGTTTGTTAAAACTACATTACTATTTTCAATGGATTTGGCTCCTGATGCGTATTGGGTAACTAAAAATAGCTATTTTAGTAGAAAGACAAAAGGCATTCCAGAGGCTCAGAGAAAGGGAGAAAGGTACGAATATATAAAATGTCTGACTCTTAGTGATTTACTGCATAACCGTACACACACACAAATCATACAAGACATAAAAAAGCAGGCAGTAATCTCTTCCTAAACAATTAATAGAGTAGAATATTATCTAACAGTTACAGGAAATAAGTAGGCTAAAATAATATTATGCAGGGTGATTACATTCTAAATGCATGGTATTTTAAATTGTAAAATTAGAAGAGAGATTTCTTTTGACTGAAGAAGTCTCTCAAAATTGCTGTAGGTAATCATGACCTCTTAAAAAAAGGAAAAAAGGAGCTTGTACCACTCATGAAAAATCAATTAATCAAGTAAGCGACAGTAAATAGCCATAAACTGCTAATTCCTAACATAATTCTGCTTATTTCTTTAGCTTAAGGAAATAGTAATATTAAAAAGTTGTCAGTAAAATTTATAATCAGTGTGATAGCAATTTTTGCTCCCAAATTCCTACGATAATTGGATTCTTAGAAGTTTTATTAATTTATTTTGTTTTGTTTTTATAAAAGTTCCTCATGATATACATTCGCAGTATTGGCACATTTAAAATGTACAGCCATAGCAGACATTTAAGTTTGACCAACATAAAGTTTGAATATTTAAAAGGAAACCAAAAGAGGAGTACTATTTTTGAATTTTCATTTTGCCTATTATAATTGGAGGACCTTTAAAAATGAAAAATAAAAAACACTAAAATCTAGTTTAAATAATAATACAAGTAAGTATCATATTTAACATCCAAAAAACTACCAACATCCAATGAACTACTAATTGCCATTCTAATCTGTTCGCTTCTCTCCCTTCCCTATTTCAAAGGATAAGCTGATGGTTTTGAAAGCATCTTCTAAACTATAAAGCATTTTATGAATGTAATGCAAAATACCATCATTCAATCTAGATGATTTGAGGATAATATCGTAATTTAACAAGTAATAAAGACATATGAGACTCAAGCTTCCTTCTGTTGGCTTGCACTCCCACCTTCACAACCAAGAACATGAAAATTTGAAGATGCTCCTTTGATTCAAATAACAGCTGTGTAGGTGTGGGATATCACCTTCACCCCCGCCCCCCCTCCCCCGATCTTTTCTTTTTCCAAAGAAGAAAACATATAAAAGAAACACAAGGATAAAGACACTCAGTAAAACTTTACAATTAGAAGGAGGACCAGCCATAGCCCTGTGAAATTTCTACATGATCACTGCCCCATTTCAGATTGATGTAACAGTCACATATTGCCACAAAGCTTAACATTAACCAATATTGTGTCTATAGTCTCTCCCTTTTCCCATTACAGTGTATATCTTTAAGACTGTTGTTAAGTGTTATTTAGGAAATTTTAAAAAATGCTTCTTTGATGCCTTATGGCAGCTAGAGGCTTTAGAACATGGTGTAGTTTTCTGAAGATAAACAGAATGGATTGCAAAATCTATTAATGACTGTGTCATTTGATTTCACTTTATTTTCTATATGTGGTCATCAACACCATTATAATATTATTCTTGTCAATTACGCTGTTGCAGGGAACTTAAAATTTTTGGTTAGTGTGGGAATTCACTGTGCCTGGATAGACAAAATCTAACTTGTATATGCCACCCTGGATGGGACTAATTGAAAAGCAAAGGACGAGTGCCCCAAACGCTGGGCCTCCTTTGAAGTTTCTTGGCTGAAAGTGGTCAGATTCTTACTGTGGCTCAAGGTTCTCATCTAGGGAGTCAATGTTTAAGTTTTGAAGAAAAACAGGCACCTGTGGTGGTCATGTACTTCACGAACTCCTTGCCTCCTTGCCCTTATCACATGCTGCCCCATATATTATTGTGCTGACCATTAAGGTTACACTTTCCTCCTTGCTTTGTGCTTGCGCCTGGTGTGTTGATAAGACCCCAGTAAAAGTGGAGACAAAGCTTGTCTTGAGGCCTTTCACCACTAGAGTGTCTGGTCCCCAGGCCTCTCCTTTCTCCTACTAAGGTGCCTGGAGTAATCTTTTCATTCGCCATCTCAGGGTTTGCTGGCCAAACCTGATAGGTTAGAGAAAGATCTATAAAACAATGGAAAAACTGCCTTTCATTCATAAATTGCCTTTTCCTGGCATACAGGTATAATGGAAAGGAGGATCTGAGTAGAATAGATTACTATTGATTAAATGTGATGAATAGGAATTGGGTTCAAATGGTCACTAAATGGGAAAAGGAGAAGAGGTTGGGCCTACCCACTTGTAAAGTCCTTAATAAACTTTTTATTTTGTAAGGTTTTTAAGGATTAAGCTCACAGATATTCATGTGACATCTAAAATATTAGAAAATATCTAAAGTCAACACATGTCTAAAACTAATTATAGCATAGTTAATCCTTCCAAAAAGATTTATATATTCTCCCCGTGCTGAGAGTCTGTTGTTAATCCCTCAGCCTCTGGAATCCAACCAACCTGGTTTGAATCTGACCTCCCCCAGCTGCTGTGAGGATGAAACAGCAAAATGTGTGGGCACCTCTTAGTTTGGTATACAGTAACCATTCAATAAATCTTTGTGGTTTTGGTATTATTGTGGTTGTTACTAAAATATAGCCAATAAGCCAAAATTGCTAATTGCAAGGCCATGGGGCTCTAGTGCAACATGTTAACCTCTGAAGTCTATAGTGTGATGCTTTTTATGTTTTCCAAAACCTGTTTCCCACTGAATTTTCTTTTTTTTAATGTTTTCTCATTGTGTATCAAAAAAAGCATCCTCTGCCACCTAGTGGCTCCTTACGACCAGTCAAGAAAAACATAAAAGACACCAAACAACCCCCCCACCCCAAAGCAAGCCAAAAACCTCACCATACTTATTTTAAACTAAGGAATCATGCTGTAGATTTTCAAAAGAAACAATATCTAATAGGAAAAAAACTGCTTAAATTTAAAATATTGAAATATTATTTTTTTCTCCAAAATATTTTATCAGTCAAATTGCATTTGAATATTTAATTCTAACAGCATTTCTGCAGAATGACTAGTAGCCCTTATGGCTTTTATGCCACATTTAAATTCCTTGGTTTCTTCATGGCATAGGTGGTACATAAACATAAGGATTTTATCTGCCATGCTTTTATTTTATTTTATTTTAAAGATTGTATTTATTTGAGAGAGAGAGAGGTAGCAAGAGAGAGCATGAGAGGGGGGAGAGGGAGAAGCAGGCTCCCCGCTGAGCAGGGAGCCCGCCGTGGAGCTCGATCCCAGGGTCCTGAGAAGAAGGCAGATGCTTAACTGACTGAGCCACCCAGGCGCCCCTCTGCCATGCTTTTAAAATATAAATATCACAAATGCTGATTTAAAAAAAATGTGGGATGCTCAGGGACCTTCTATTTCTGTTTCTTAACTTGGGGGTAAGAAAATGTTTATTTTATTATTCTTTAAACTAAATATATATGTGTTATGTAAAAATGATAGTTCATTGGGCAAAAGAGGCAAAAAGGGTCATCTAGGCAGAGGGGACACTGGATGCAAAGGCCAGTTATGCGTAATACCAGGTTTTGGAAACCGCAAGTCATTCTACATATGTGGGCTACAAGGTTCAAGGTGAAAGGTATGGGTAAAAAAGTGGGTGGGGCCTGATTCCCAAAAGCCTGGAATGTGAGGTATCTTGACTTTAACCTGTGGGATATTAGGAGCCATCATAGAACTTTACAGCAGAAAATATTGTAAGGATAAAAGCTACCACTAAATAATCACCTCCTATGTGCCAGACCCCTTTTGTTCTAAAATTATCTCAGTCTTTACAATAACCCCTGAAACTCTCCCCCCTCATTTTACCTACTGGAAAACCGACGCTCCTAGAAGTTAAGTCACTTCGTTGAGGTCACACAGCCAGTAAGTGAAGGAGCCTGAATTCAGAGACGATCTATCTCTAAAGCATGACTCCATCCCGGTAAACTAGAAGGCCAATGCCATGCTTCCTGACATGGTCACATTTGTTTTAGGACATTACGTGGCATTCTCTTCTTTTGATTGACTTTTTGAGAATTAGGGAACATACTTTGGGGCTGGGGACTGTCTCTTCAAATGTTTTTGTCTAGCACTGTGCACAGTGAGTATTCACCTGCTTGCTGAATGATTCAACTCTGAGTCCAGAAAGGGTGGGTGGAAGACACTGAAGTGAAGCATTCTTAGATGGAACTGCATTTTCCTAAACGCTCGAGGAAGCACTTTGAACAATCTTCCTAGGTTTTCTAGACTACCCTATATTAATAAATAACATGTATTGAGCATGGATTTTATATATTAGCTCATGTAAGCCTCACAATGACCCAAGAATGAGGCAAGAGAGATTATATCACTTGCCTAAGGTCTCAGGTTATTAACTGGTAGAGGCAGGATTCAAGGCCAGGGCATCTGACTTTAGAACCCTCACTCTTAAGTGTTTTGCTCTGCAGTCCCCACTGTGCTAGACTGCCTCTCAGTGAAGACTGCTGTACTCAGTATGATTTAGCAGGATGGTCACCTCCTAGGATGACAGTGGAGATATGTGCAGCCTGCAAGCTGCACAGAGGGAACAAGAGATGTCCCTGGCCTGCCACTGTGCTCTAGGGCCTCCAGCCAAGGGCTGAGTGGGGCTCAAATTCAGCCTGTGCTTTGTTGGCAAAGCCATGTGCCCTGGCTATTGTCCACACCAAATCAGGTCCCCTGCAGGGTTCCTTTGCCAGGACAAAAGTTTGCCTTTTCCTAATTAACATGAATGCACAATATAGGCAAGCAGCCCTGCATGGTGATCTGATTTGCTAGAGACAGCGAGGATAGATGAAGGGGATAGTGAGTGTGCGAAAGAAATCACTAAGCTTCTAGGACAACTCCCAGGTCAAAGAGTCATAAAACATGATTCTCTGCTTCAGAGTTTGGCCAAGAAAGATCCAGAGCATTACCCAATCACTAAAGACTCTTTTAAGAGTCAAATCTTAAATGAACGTAAAATTATCTGTTCATAACAGACTCATTTGTTCTAAGGAAAGTCTGCTTATTTGCGGGGGGTGGGGGGAGAGGGGATGGGGAAGACCAATTCTCAGGCAAGGTCATCTAAAAAAAAGTCACATATAGGAGACAAATCCTCCCCTTGCACTTCCTAGTTTCATTACTTGTCAAATCATTTCAACTATACCTACACAATTACAGCTTTGCCTTAAAAGTATTACAACATATTCTCTATAAATAACAAAGGAATTTGAAAACTGTGAAGTACATATATATGTGAGAGACTAGGATGGTCACGGGATGATGGGAGGGATGCTGATGATGATGAAGTTGAAGTCTGCTAAGATTTATTGAATTCTCATGATGCAGTGGGTCAAGCAATGTGCTGAGTAACTCATATGCATTATTTAATTTTTAAACAAATATTTTTGGAACACCTACTCTAGTAAGCCGGGCATACTTCTAAACACTAAAATAAGATGGCGAATGAGACACAGTCCTCATGGTAGTGACATACTAATGAAGGAAAGCCACAATAATCAAAATAGGCAAATATATAATATCAAGTAGTGGTAAATGCTAGAAATAGAAAAGTAAAGAAGGATTAAGGGATAAAAGGAATGGTCAGGGAAGGTCTTTGAGGAGGTAACAATTAAGTAGACATCTGAATGAAGTGGGCAAATGATCCATGAAAACATAAGGGAAAAGTGTTCCAGGCAGAGGGACAGCAAGTGCAAAGGCCCCGAGGTAGGAGAGAGCTTAGTGTGTTTGAAGACTAAGGAGACCAGTGGATAGAGTGGAGTGAGGAAGGGAGACAGCAAGAAGAAACGAGATCAGTTGGTGGTGGTGCTAGTAGTAGTAGCAGCAATAGTGGTAGTAGCTAAGTCAGTTGCAGGTAGGTCAGGATCTGGTAGACCAGTTGAATTTCTAAGTCTGAAGATTTTGAGTTGGGAAATGACATGATCTGATAGAAAGGATTATTCTGTGGACATTAACTCATTTAATGCTTACAGCAAACCTATGAGGTGAATCTATCATTTCCACACAACAGATGAGGAAACAGAGGATTGGAAAGTATAAGTATGTAGTGCAATTAAAATTGGAATACTGGTCTGTCTGACTCCAGAACCAGGTTCTTAGCCACCAGACCTAAGCTATCATGACCATTAAAATGGAGCTGTTAGGTGTAGTGGCCAGCCTCCAAGATGTCCCCCAGGAATCCTTGCCTGTTTGTATCATACTCTCGTGTGGTCCTTTCCCACAATGAACAGGTCTGACCTTTAGGACCAATAGGATGTTGTGGAAGTGACCAACAGTGAGCTGCCTCTGAGGTTGGGTCATAAAAGACATCACTGCTTCTGCCTTGCTTTCTTGGATGGCTCACTCTGGAGGAAGCTGGTCATGAAAACCTCAAGTGGCTTATGGAGAGGGCTTCGTGGAAAGGTGCTGAAGCCTCCCACCAGCCAGCATCTCCCACATGTTAGCCACATGAAAGCCACTTTGGGAGTGTATCCTCCAGCACCATTTAAACCTTCAGATGAATGTCCCTCGATCAACATCTTCTAAGCAACCTCAGAAAGACTCTAAGCCAGAACCACCAGAAATTAAGTCATTCCTGAAGTCCTGACACACAGAAACTGTGAGAGAGAGTCGTAGGATCAAGCCCTGTGTTGAGTTCCATGCTTAGCATGAAGTCTGCTTGAGATTCTCTCCCTCTCCTTCTGCCCCTCCCCACCCCTGCTGTGCACTCACACTTTCTCTCTCTCCCTCTCACTAAAATAAGTAAATAGAATTTAAACAAAACAAAACAAAAACCAACAGCATATTGACTTGCTCCTTTTAATTTTTTAAAATGACTGCCCTAGTCTGCTTAGGCTGCTACAAGAAAATACCATAGCCTTGGTGGCTTAAACAACAGACATTTATTTCTCACAGTTTTGAAGGCTGGAGAGTCTAAGATCAAGTTGTAGAAACTTTTGGTTCTTGATGAGGACCCTCTTCCTCATTTACAGATGCCTGCCTTCTTGCTGTGTCCTCACATGGCAGAGAAAACCAGCTCTGGTGTCTCTTCCTCTTCTTATAAAAGCACTCATCTCATCATCAGGATTCCATTCTCATGAACTTACCTAAACCAAATGATCTCCCAATGACCCTACCTCTTAATACCATTGCATGGGGGCTTAGGGCTTCAACATAAGAACTTTGGAGAGATACAAGCACTTAGTCCACAACAAAAATTAAGAGGTCATTTTCTATAATTGCTGAATTTCAGAGAGATACTTAAGTGTAAGTGTGGTATATCAGTATACATATATAAAACTTGATATTTAACCTACTATAATTAATGTAATAGGTAAATATAAGTTAGTATGCAATGTTGCTCTGTATTAACTGCCAATTCTCCTGGGCAGGGAAACTGACATCCGTGGTGTGCTCAGATAACCATCTCTGTCCAGGTCCAGTTCAAGCATCTCTTGTTGTCCTGACTCTATCATTTATGATCCTTTCTCTGCCCTCGGCCATCTGTGCAGGAAGAGCTGCTACAGTGTCAAAGATTTCAATGCTAAGTGAACACACTTCTCTTTCTTCTTTTGAAATTGATCAGACTTCAAAATTTAAGTCTGGTGTCTATGGCTTTAGCTTTCCTTGTGCCTTATGAACATCTGCAATAATATATATCTTAAAGCTAATCTCGAGCTACAAATCCCCTCTAACTTGCCAAGTTATTACGTCAGTGATGATAATCCTTCAGATGGCCAAATCTTCATTTAACTCTAACTTAGGGTTTCACGTGATAGTGTCCCTTTGAACATTTGGAATTTTCTCTAGTTTCATTTAAACATTTTATGCATGAATGAGGACATTATAAAATATTTAATATGCTTCTTTAAAGTTAAATTTTAAAGTCAACCTCATAAATTTAGAATGGTCCTCACTTTTGCCTTTCTGCATCTAGATGGGAAAGGAGAATAATTAATCTTCCTAATCTTGGCTTAGAGAGCTGTGAGACCATCTAAGGATGTTATCTCACAGTGTAGTTGTCAGAGAGTTTAGCTAAGCTACTCTATAATATTGCTGCTTGGGCATCTTTTGGGGTGGTGAGGCAGCCTACAGGGGCCTTGAGCTGACACTAGGCCTCCTGTGAGCGTATGCCCTAGATAATAGCTCATTGAGTCATAAGTAAACGTAAGTTCCTGATATGACTCCCTCAATGGCCCTTGTGATAAACAATCCCCCACCCTCTTCCCAGGACTTCCACTATTTGCACCCCCTTAGATAAAAACCCTGTGAAATTTACCAAAACCCTGCTTTTTCTGGTGTGAGTTGACCAGGAACCCCAAAGCACTCTACCCACTGACTCTCAAGGCATACTGTGTTCTTCTTCCAGGACTTGTGAGTAATAAACTCTATTTTAATTTCCCTTGTGGTCTTTTATTAAACGGCAACTTGCCATCTGATAACCCAGAGCTCTAAGAACAGTATTAATTTAACAAAGTCACAATAAGTGGCTATACTAATATCAGACAAAATAGACTATAAAACAAAGTTACAAGATATAGAGGGAAATTTTATAATAATAAAAGAGCCAATCCATCAGAAATGTGTAACAATTATAAAAATATATACAGCAGAGCTCTAAAATACATGAAACACAAACTGTCAGAATTGAAGAAAGAAATAGTTCAACAATAAGAGTTGGAGACTTCAGTACCCTATTTTCAATAATGGATAGAACACTTAGGCAGAAGATCAGCAAGGAATTAAAAGACTTAAACACTATACACCACCTAACCTAATAGACATCTATAGAGCACTCACCCAACAACAGAAGAATGCAAATTCTTCTCAAGGGCTGGAATATTCTGTGGACTAGACCATATGCTAGGCTATAAACCGAATGCTCTTTGATGATAACAGAATGAAATTAGAAATTAATAACAGAAAGGAATTCTGGAAATTCAAAAATATATGGAAATAACACACTTTTAAGTAACCAATGGACAAATAAGATGTCAGGATAATTAGTAAATACCTTGACATCAATGAAATGATGACATAACATGATAAAAGTTAGGGGATGCAGCTAACGCAGCGTTTAGAGGGTAACTTAGGGGTTCAATACCAACATTAGAGGATAACTTAGGGGTTCAATACCAACATTAGAAAAAGCAGAAATATCTCAAATCAATAACCAAATCTTCCCCCTTAAAATACTGTAGAGGGAGGGGGGAAGAAAACTAAATCCAAAGATGCAAAAGGAAGGAAATAATGGAAGAGAGGGAATTTTTTAAAAATAGAGAAAACCAATGAAACTAAAAGATGGTTCTTTGAAAAGATCAATAAAATTGACAAACCTTTAGCTAAACTGACCAAGAAAAAGGAGAAAAAACTCACATTATTAAATTATGAATTAGTAAAATTAGGAATGAAAGAAGAGACATTAATATTGACCTTACAGATATAAAAAGGATTATAATGGGATACTATGAACTACCGTAGGCCAACAAATTAGATGATTTATATGAAATAGACATATTCCTAGAAAGATATAAACTCCCCAACTGACATAAGAAAAAGGAGAAAATCTGAATAGATCTATAACAAAAGATTGGATTAGTAATTTAAAAACTACCCACAAAGCAAAGCCCAGGCCTAGATGACTCCACTGTTGAATTCCACCAAACATTTAAAGAATTAGTAGAATTCTTCATATACTCTTCCAAAACATAGAAAAGGATGGAACACTTTCTACTTCATTTTACCAGGCTAGTATTATTCTGATATCAAAACCAGAGAAAGACATCATAAGAAAAGAAAACTACAGGTCAATATCTCTTATGAATATAGATGCAAAAGTCCTCAATAAAATACTAACAAATGAAACTAGCAATATAGAAAAAGAAATAAACACCATAACCAAGTGGGGCTTATATCAGGAATGCAAGGTTGGCTTAAATCAGTTAATACAATACACTATATCAATAGAATAAAAGACAGAAACCATTGATCATCTCAATAAATGCAGAAAAACCACGTGACAGAATTCAATATTCCTTCATGATAAAAATACACAACCACCTAGGAATAGAAGGAAATCTCTTCAAGCTAATAAAGGACATTTGTGAAAAACCCAAACTCTCATTATACTTAATGATGAAAACTGAATGCTTTCCTCCTAAGAATAGTAACAAGACAAAGTTCTCTAGACTTGCCACTTCTGTTCAACATTGTACCAGAAGTCTAGCCAGCGAAATTAGATAGGAAAATTAAATAAAAGTCATCTAGATTGGAAAAAAAGAAGTAAAACCATCTCTACCTTTAGATCACATAATCTTATATACAAAAAAATCCTAAGAAATCCACTAAAAAGTATTAGAATTAATAAACATATCCAGCAAAATTGCATGATACAAGATAAATATAAATTCTATTGTATTTCTATACAGCTGCAATGAACAAATCAAAAATGAAATTAAGAAAACAAGTGCATTAATATTAGCACCAAAAAGAATAAATACTTAAGAGTAAATTTAATAAAAGTGCAAAGTTTGTAATTTGAAAACTATAAAATTTTGTTGAAAAAAATTAAGACATAAATCAATGGAAAGACCTCCCATATTCATAGACTAGAAGGCTCAATATTGTTAAAAGGGCAATACTCCCCAAATTGATCTACAGATTTCATGTAGTTTCTTACAAAATTCCAGCTTGCTTTTTTATAGAAATCAATAAACTGATTTAAAAATTTATATGGAAATTCAAGGGTCCCAGAATAGCTAAAACGATCTTAAAAAAGAACATAGTTGGAAGACTCACACTTCTGATTTCAAAACTATAGTAATGAAGACAGGGTGGTAATGGCATCAAGGGAGACATATAGATCAATAAAACAGAACTGAAAATTCAGGGGAAAAATAAAAAAACAACCTCATACATTTATGACCAACTGATTTCTGACAGAGTTGCCAAGACCATTCAATGGTGAAAGAATAGTCTTTCCTCCCTGCTCAGCGGGGAGTCTGTTTCTCCCTCTCCCTCTGTGATTTCTCTCACTCTTGCTCTCTCTCAAATAAATAAAATCTTAAAAAAAAAAAAAAAAGAAAGAAAGAATAGTCTTTTCAACAAATGGTGTTGGGACAACTGGATATCCACATGCTACAGAATGAAGTTAGATCTCTTATCCCACACCATATATAAAAATTAACTCAAAATGAATCAAAAATCTAAATGAATGAGCTAAAACTATAAAATCCTTTTTTTTTAAGAGAGGAAGAGAGAGAGGTGGGGGAGGAGCAGAGGGAGAGGAAGAGAGAGAATCTAAAGCAGGCTCCATGTGGAGCCTGACATGGAGCTCAATCCCACAACCCTGAGATCATGACCTGAGCTGAAATCAAGAGTCTGACACTTAACCAACTGAGCCACCCAGGCACCCCAAACTATAAAATTCTTATATGAAATCTAGGTAACCCTGGATGAGGCAATAGTTTCTTAGATGTTGTATCATAAACACTTTCATTTCAAGGTGGGTGCCCATGAGATATGAGAACATTATGTCCCCACAAAAACTTGTACATGAATGTTCATAGTAGCATTATTCCTAATAGCCAAAGAGAAAAACAAATCAAATGTTCATCAACTGATGAATGGAAACTAAATATGTTCTATTCATGCAATGGAATGTTCTTCAGCAATAAATAGAAATGAAGTACTGATATATGTTACAACACAGGTGAACTTTGAATACATTATGCTAAATGAAAGAAGTTAGTCACAAAAGACCCTGTATTATTGCATTTCTACGAACTATCCAGAGTACACAAAACCATAGAGGCAGAAAGGAGATTGGTGGTGGCTTAGAGCTGGGGAAAGGGGTAGTTGGGTGGAAATGGAGAATGACTGCTAATGAATATGGGGTTTCTGTTTGAGGTGATAAATATTTTCTAAATTTGACTGTGGTGATGGTTGCACAACTCTGTGAATACACTAAAAACCATTAAATTGCACATTTTAAATGGCTGTGCTCTATGATACATGAATTATATATCAATAATGAGATTATTATAAAAAAAAGGGAAAAAAGAAACCCTTCAAGATTCCAGAAGAAAAAAGATGATGGCATATATCAGGGCTGTGACAGTGGGATGAAGAGATAGATTTGAGATGAGTTTAGTTGTTAAAATGAACAGGACTTGATGATTTGGTTGATTGGTTAGGAGGGTTAATTTGATTTTAGTAACTCAAATTTAAGAGTATTTGTTTGAGAGCTTTTGTGGTAAGCCATAGCAGTGAAGTTAGGTCATCAGTGGAGGTCATCAGTGGCTCCTCCCCCTAAGCCTAATGAAATAAACCAAAACAGTGCAAAACTAGCTCTCAAAGGAAGAGAACTGCTCTAGCCTGGGATAAGTCTTCAGCTACATTGTGACAGTAAAGCTGCACCAGTTGTTAAAATATTGAAATACTTGGTCAGTAAATAGCTGCTGCCTGGAGCCCAGTGGGAGGCTCCATCACCGGGCTTGATCCCAGGACCCTGAGATCATGACCTGAGCTGCATGCAGATGCTTGACTGAGCCACCCAGGCGCCCCCATGTATGTGTTTTTTTTTTAAGGAATAGTTTATGTGCATAGAAAAAGTCTGAAAGCATACAAAAGAAAATGTTAATAGCAGTTGCCTACAGGGTGCAAATTCTCACAGGAGATGGGAAAAGATTTTAGAGGGTATTTCTTTTCACTTTACAGTCTTTGGTACTTTGCACATTTTAGTCATAAGTGCATTTTTTTGTAATATGAAAAATTCCCTTAAAATGAAATTTTAATAAATTATCTTGAATGACTTACAGCTTACAAAGAATACTCATTTTGAATTCTTAATCTCAGGAAACAAACTGAGGGTTGCTGGAGTAGTAGGGGGTGGGAGGGATGGGGTGGCTGTGTGATAGACATTGGGGAGGGTATGTGCAATGGTGAGCGCTGTGAATTGTGTAAGACTGATGAATCACAGACCTGTACCCCGAAACAAATAATACATTATATGTTTAAAAAAAAAGAAAGAAGATAGTGGGAAGGGAAAATTGGAAAGACTATGGACTCTGAGAAACAAACTGAGGGTTTTAGAGGGGAGGGGGGTGGGGGGATGGGTTAGCCCAGTGGGTGATGGGTATTAAGAAGGGCATGTATTGAATGGAGCACTGGGTGTTATACACAAACAATGAATCATGGAACACTACATCAAAAACTAATGATGTACAGTATGGTGACTAACATAATAAAATAAGAAAAAAAAAAAGATTATTACCCTCCAAAAAAAAGAATACTCATTTTATCCTCTTATCAACCCTGTGGATATAAACAGCAGGTATTTTCTCTATATTACACATAAGAATATAGTTACATTCTTTCTTAATACAGCTCATACATTATAATAAAAGCATGGCATATCTATAATTATGGTTTTCCTCATTCATTCAACAAATATTTATTGAGCATTTATTATGTACTAAGTTCTTTTTTAAATTTTTTTTTTTTTAAGATTTTATTTATTTGCGAGAGAGACCATGAGAGACAGAGAGCATGAGAGGGAGGGTCAGAGGGAGAAGCAGACTCCCTGCTGAGCAGGGAGCCTGATGTGGGACTCGATCCCGGGACTCCAAGATCATGACCTGAGCCGAACGCAGTCGCTTAACCAACTGAGCCACCCAGGCGCCCCTATTATGTACTAAGTTCTAATAGTGGCTAGGCACTATACCTTAGAGATTATAGTAGTGAACAAAATAGAGAAGTTTTCCACTGTCATGAAACTTATATTCTTATTTTTTTTAAGATTTTATTTTTTTATTTATTTGAGAGAGAGGGAGCATGAGCGTGGGGGGGAGGGGAAGAGTAGAGGGAGCAGGACAAGCAGACTCCGTGCTGAGTGTAGAGCTGGATGTGGGGCTCCATCCCACAACCCTGAGACCATGACCCGAGCTCAAGAGTCAGTTGCTCAACCGAATGAGCGACCCAGGCACCCCGAAACTTATATTTTTATTGAGTGAGGAAAGAAATCAGATCAGAAACAAGGACATCAGTTTAATATTATGCACAGCTTTAGAGTAGACTAAGATGGATAATATGACTTTTAAGAGGTAACATTTGAAATCAATGACAAAATGGAGTGATACGAAGACCAGTGGGTAAGTAGTCTAGGCAGAGGGAACGTCAATGCCAATTCTCTAAAGTGGGAATGAGTTTGGCATCTTCAGGGAACCACTGGGGTAAGGAGGAGGAGGGCAAGTACTACATGAGGGAGTAGTTAGGCAGGTTTCAGATCATGTAGGACTTCTTAAGTGATAGTAAGGAGTTTAAGAAGTTTGGATTTAATTTTAAGTAAAGTGGGAAGCATTTGGAAAGCTTTAAAGAGAAATGGCTTGATCTTATTTAGAGAAGTAAGAGAGGACACAGGGAGATCAGTTAGGAATCTATTATCGTAGTAGAGGCAAGAGATGATAGAACTGTGGACTAGGGTGTTGGCTGTGGAGATGGAAATTAGTGGTCAGATTCAGGCTATGTTTTGGAGGTTGAGTTTTTGGGACTTGCTGATGGAGTACATGAGGGAGGGTGAAGAGAGAAAGCAACAAAGAATTAAAATGAAAATTTGTGTCTTGAGCAACCTGATGGACCTTGGGGCTCTTTTCTGAGAGGAAAGACTAGGCGAGGGAGAATCAAGAATTTTATTTTTTGGCCACGTTATGTTTAAACTGCCTATTTGATATCCAAGAGATGTCCAGCAAAGAGTTGAATACATATGTCCCAATTTTCCAGAAGGGTCAGAATGGGAATGACAGGTATACAGCCAGATTGAGGTTACCTGGAGGAGTGTGTGGATACAGAGAGAGGGAAGGGCCAGTACAGCATCCTGGGTCAAGCCGATGTCTAGAAATCACATACAGGAGGACCAGCCAAGAAGCAGCACCTAGTGAGGAAGGAGAAAAAACAATCAAGTGAGGCTCACCTGAAGGCAAGAGAGTAAAGCAGCTTCACGGAGGTAGAATGCTGCTGGCCAGTGGAGTAAGATGAATACTGAGAAGAAACAATTAGCTTTGTTAACATGCAGATCACTAGTGTCCTCGAAAGAGCCTTTCAGAGGAGGGAGGGGTGAGCAAGTCAGCCAACTGGAGTGAGTTTAGGAGAGAATGTGAGGTGAGGAGACGTAATGGCAACCACTATCGTTTGACTAATACTTTCTAGAGACAGTGCACATTTTGGTTTGCATTTGCATTTACAAATGCTTGAGAGAAAAAAATCTCAAATATTTGTTATAAGCCTATGTGTTTTGTTCCCATGTTGAATTTCAGATCTCACATCTCTGTAACTACTACATTTAAAAGCAAACTGAGGGACAACATACATCCTAAAGTGCATAAAGTGCACTAATCTCAACATGTACAGCTTGATGGTTTTTTTTTTTTAAGATTTTATTTATTTGACAGAGGGAACACAAGCAGAGGGAGAGAGAGGGAGAAGCAGGCTTCCCACTGAGCAGGGAGCCCGATTCGGGGCTCCATCCCAGGACCCGAGGATCATGACCCCGGCGGAAGGCAGCCGCTTAACCGACTGAGCCACCCAGGCGTCCCTTGATGGTTTTTTTATATGTGTACGCTCGTGTAACCAACTGTTCAGACCAAGATAAAGAATGTGAAAAGCATCCCTTAAGGTTCCCTTGTGCACCTTTCCAGTCTATAATCCCCCATTAGTAAACCAATATTCTGATTTACATAAACATTCATTAGCTTTACTGCAAAAATTTTCAAAACAAACAAATGAAAACTCTAAAGGGCAGTTAACTGGAAATTGCTTTTGTGTAAACTTACCAATTGGCCTAAGTATGAATACCAATTATTTGGCGCCAAAATTCTGAAGTAATTTTGAAGCCAGTCATCTCCGAAGCCCCGCCCCACTTCCTACGCCACGCCCCCTGTTTGCTCTTCTCCTTCCCAAAAGTACTGGGGCTCACCAGGCGGTGGGAAGAGACCGCTTTTCTGTCATGCGCACTAGGGATAGGCGCGCTTCCCTCTTTTCCACAAACCAACTCACTAGGACCCGGCCTCGTCATGCGCATTGAGAGTTCCCAGGA
This sequence comes from Phoca vitulina, assembly GCF_004348235.1. NCBI lineage: Eukaryota > Metazoa > Chordata > Mammalia > Carnivora > Phocidae > Phoca > Phoca vitulina. Next base: position 25,107,641 of record NW_022589710.1, read on the forward strand.
GCGCGCGGTAAGGCGCATGAGCAGATAAGCTCTCGAGGGCGGAAGTGAGCAGCGGCTGCGCGGAGGTTGGGGCCGCCGCGCTTGCTGTGGGGTGGGCAAGCTGCAGAAATGACGCCCCCCGGGAGTCGCGTGGTTCCAGTGGCAGTGTTGCTGCTTTTGCTTTGGGGGGCTCCCTGGATCCACGGGCGGCGGAGCGACGTGCGCATCATCACGGACGAGAACTGGAAAGAGTTGATGGAAGGAGAGTGGATGATAGAATTGTGAGTGTGGGGGGCGGTTGTCTCGGGTCCCCTCGGTGGGCCGGAAAGTCCGTGTCTTAGATCCAAGTCTGGACACCCGACTTCACCTCCATTTACCACCTCCTGCGGGTCCCAGGTTCGCCAGTACTCCACTCCGAGCCGTGGAGCCGGCGCCCCTGACTCCTCGGGATCCCTAAACTCCTCTTCGGATCAGCTTGGTCCCACCCCCTCCTCGTTTCTTATCGGGAAATATTAAGTTTCTTCTAAAGTGTGTACCCCCAGTTTCGTTTCTAGCGCTGTGGTGCTCGTAAGAGACGGCGTTCAACTTGGAATTCTCTCAACTTTTCATGACTTTGGGGCTGGAGATTGTTCGTCTGACTAGTTTCTATACGTTATCTATTTTAGAATGATCTTTCACAAACTTCTAGACTTACTTTTCACCAAACTTTACAAAACAGGAAATTGAGCAGAACCTCTCTTCTCCTTTGGTCTAATTATCCTTTAACAGTCCATTTACAGTGTTGGAATTTGAGACTCTTTTATTTTATGGACTGGGTATATTTTTATTTTAGGTGCTGAGTAAATTCAAGTTGGGTTATTGTTAAATTTTCTTTATCTTTTTTTTTTCTTTTCTCTTTCTCTGCATCTCAGTTTTCCTTTGGATGTGTGTTTTTGCAAAGTACTGAATATCTTCGATTGTTACTCTTACATTCAAGTGTTATTGCATTAAAAAATAAAATTAATGTATGACTGTGATTATAAACTCTGAAGACCACCGGGTCATCATTTACTCGTCAGAGGAAATCATATGTCTGTGGTGATTCTGTTATAATGTCTCTTCTGCATGGGTAGAAAATAAACTGCCAGCCTTTGCTTTAGTTGCTAAATTGGTGGTGGTGGTGATGATGGTTGTAGTACTATTGATAATAGTAGGGTTAGTGGTATTAGTAACAAACACCACTATTGAGTGTTAACTGTACTAAACACTGCTAAGCACTTTATATACACTATCCTATTTAATTCTCTACAAATTTTGTAAGATGGGTATTACTTCCCGCATTTTACAAGTGAGAGAAATACCTAAAGGCTTTAATTAATCTGACCTGGTATTGCTATACCGGCTTCCTTTCCGTTTTCGAAGCCTAAGAGTAGGTATGCAATAATTGTTAGAACAGCCCCCTTCTTTAACAGAGTTCAGGTGAGTGTTTTCCTCTATGCTTGGGTTGCCAGTTAATGGATGGAGGTGGATGTCCCTAAAGGAGAGCTCAAAAGGCCAAATCAATAACTCTTGAGTCATAAAATCAAAAAAGGCATAGAATATTTATATGGAGGAAAAGATAGGGGAAAATGTTTATGTAGTATACATATAATCTGTAACTTAGTGAAATGAATTTTCAGGCACTATTGAAGCTATACAGGGGAGAGGAAATATAACCAGAGACAACATTTGGTTTTTATTGTCATGAATAACTTGTTTTAGATTGTGCCAGTAAAATATTCAGTTTCATGAGTATTAAACAATAGTGATTATGAATTTATATGCAAAATACAGTCAAGTAATACTTAGGAGTTTTTTTTTTTAAACTCGTTTGATCAAACTGTAAAAATACAATGGTCAAAAATTTATTAGGGGATTTGAATTAGAACTTCTCTGTGAAATTAGAATATACTGTAGTACTTTTTCCTTTAGCTTACTGAGTTTGAGGTTAAGACTTAAAAAGGGCCTAAGAAACAAAAGGAACTTGAAAGGGGGATCTAGTACTAGTCTTAATGATAGTCTGCTCTTGTTACAAGTCTGTTATATGCATTACATCCATCCTTATCAGTTTTGTTACAGAGAGATTTTCATTGAAATACAATCTCTTGTTAAGGACTTTTCCCTTTTATGTATGGTACTACATAGTACTAGTCTTGTTCCACAGTGCCACTTACTTTTAGGAGTTCTATTGTCATAAAATAAGTTCAAATATAATGAAATGTAGAAACTGTACTCTTGTGTTCAAGTACACGCTTTATTCTTCTTGGTTTCATTAAAAAAAAACTGAGGCAAATTAAAAGATGATATGCAATAAAGCGAAGAATAAAATCCTAGGGAGAAGTCAGGGCCTTGAAAGATGCAGAATATCAGAGGAGTAATTAAAAAGCTAATAAACTTACCCATAGATTTGTAAACCTGAGGTCTTAGAAACTGGCTGACCAAGGGCTGGCCAGAGGAATTTTGTTTGGCTTGCCTAATGTTTGTGTCTGGGTTAACTTTTGAGGTAACGTTTTTACATAAAAATGCAGATTTTCAGCTTTTAAATAAGATAGAGCCTGCTTCCTAGCTGTAAATTCCTTCCTGGTGGTCTTGCTGAGTGATTGATGGTGCCCCTCTTAAGCAGGGGCATGCATTTCCTTGTTCAGCTCAGCCCTGGGCACTTCCTATTTTTCTCATTTGTGACTCATGTAGTGCAAAGTATTAAAACTGGTGAACTCCAAATTTGGTTTTGAGGTTTCTGGTTGCCACATATTTGTGGAGAAATTCAATTTTTTTTTTTTTTTAAGACTTTATTTTTGAGAGAAAGCGCACATGTGGGGGAGGGGGCAGAGGGAGAAGCCAACTCCCCGCTGCTGAGCAGGGAGCCTGACTCGGGGCTCCATCTCAGGACCCTGGGATGACCTGAGCCGAAGACGATGCTTAACCGACTGAGCCACCCAGGCACCCTGAGAAATTCAAAGGTTTTTAAAGAGCTGTTTTGCATGTGAACTTACGAACTTATTTTTGTGTCTTAAGAACTTATTTCAGAATTACTTTTCTGTGATCAGCGTTATCAGTTAGTTTTGATTTCCAGAACGTTAGACCCACAGTTAAAACTTTTTCATCTTCACAAAGTTAATCATTTTGCTTTTTGTTTTTGGTATAAAATATTCTTCATAAATTATACACTTAGAATTTTTATCTCCATATGGTCATATTAGATTGCTTAACTTTTTTTGTACTCTGTTTCTTAGTTATGCTCCATGGTGTCCTGCTTGTCAGAATCTTCAACCAGAATGGGAAAGTTTTGCTGAATGGGGAGAAGATCTTGAGGTTAATGTTGCAAAAGTAGATGTCACAGAGCAGCCAGGTACTGTAAGTCTGTGGTTAGTCTTTGCAGATTGGGTTCATATATTCATCCTGTTTGCCACATCACTTGGTCTTAACTACCTTTTATTAGGTTTTGAAAACATAACTGTCTGTAGTACTTAAGCTGACCCACCCACCTCTCTGATGAGGGATCCTTGTGCAGTGGCTGCAGAAAGCAGATTCCGTGGTTGTATATGCAACTCATTCCTTTTATGTGTGGCTCTAAGGGACCTTGGAGACATTGCCCTCTCCCCATTCTTGCCCATTTAACTGCCTCTGATCTTTTTTTCCTTTGTATCCCAGGCCCCAGAATAGCGTGTAAGATGCCTTTGAGAAGTCCTAGAATACTGTGGTTTAGGTGGACATTGGAAAAACCATCATTTGCATCCATACCAAGCTTCAGAATAAGGAGCATGTGGTTGAAGTTCTTTGTAGAGCCAAGGGCACATTCCCTGACCAGCGATCCTAATCTCTTAATTGGGTTTCAAATTTAATATCTATGATTTGAGGACATGCTTTTAATACAAAGACCTCAAGGTTGTGGGGTCAAATATACTCCTGACTTGGCCCCCTGAATAAGTGGCAGGCTCTGTTCTTAAGGATGCTCCTTTCTTAGACCAGCCTCATCTTATGTGTTCTTGGTCACAATAAACCTGGATTTGTTGACTCCGTTCCCACCTCAGATGGTAATAATAGCTAATATTTATTGAGTGCTTACCTAGTACAGATATTGCTCCAGATTTGCATTTATCCTATACAACCTTGTGAGGTAATATCCCCATTTTATAGATAAGAAAACTGAGGCATAGAGAGATTAATCCTTGGTTATATTATTGCCTAACACATGGTTAATAATGTTATTGTTATTGCTCATCTTACGAAAGGTTCAAAATATTTTCCATTTTAACAACATGTTAGACTCTGCCTTTGTTTTTTGAATGTCAAATGCAATTTCATTTGATTTTAGAACTTTCTAAAACTACTGTTATATTGTGCTGCCCCATTACTCATCGCTAGTAGTCTTATCGTACAGTGGTATAATTGATCAAATGTTAATAAATATATATTCACAGATATCTTCAGTATTCAAGCTTTTACATACTTTTAGTTGAGATAATGTGCAATAGTGTTTATTTATTTTTTAATTTTATTTTACTATGTTATGTTAATCACCATACATTACATCATTAGTTTTTGATGTAGTGTTCCATGATTCATTGTTTGCGTATAACACCCAGTGCTCCATTCAATACGTGCCCTCTTTAATACCCATCACCAGGCTAACCCATCCTCCCACCCCCCTCCCCTCTAGAACCCTCAGTTTGTTTCTCAGAGTCCATAGTCTCTCATGGTTCGTCTCCCCCTCCGATTTTCACCCCCCTTCATTTTTCCCTTCCTACTAAGTGTTGATTTTTTAAAGTTGCTTTCAGTACATAATTGGGATTTTTTTTATTGTTTGTTACAAAGCTCAACTATTTTCAGGTATAATTTCATATGCTTTCCCAGTTAGTATTTAAATACAGAATCAACTTTTAAGTAGTGATTGTTGGCTTATATAAAACCTGTTGTGTGTTCTTTCTTGTATTTATTTCTAATCTTTATCATTTTTAGGGCTGAGTGGACGATTTATCATAACTGCTCTTCCTACTATTTATCAGTAAGTATTTGAAGATTCTGTAATTATGGAGAAGGATGCAACATAGTATAATCAGAATAGTAGACCTCTGGCCTGGGTCATGTTTAAAGAGCATTATATTCAGTAAGGCTCATTTTGCTCTTAGCACTATCCTAGATGTCTTTAGGTAGATGGTTGAGGTATAAAATAGTCCCTGGTTGGGGCGCCTGGGTGGCTCAGTCGTTAAGCGTCTGCCTTGAGCCCAGGTCGTGATCTCAGGGTCCTGGGATTGAGCCCCGCATCAGGCTCTCTGCTCCGCGGGAGGCCTGCTTCTCCCTCTCCCACTCCCTCTGCTTGTGTTCTCTCTCTCACTGTGTCTCTCTCTGTCAAATAAATAAATAAAATCTTAAAAAAAAAAAATGAAAAATAACAGTCCCTGGTCTCAGAGCTTTGTAATTATTTTGGAGGGTGGTGTTCACATGAAATCGTGTGAAGCCATATAGCATAGTAAATGATTATGAGCCCAGAGTTGTGTTAAGTCCTGTAGAAAGTTTGGTAAGGGAAAAATCACTGGGCTAGGAGGGTGGTTCCTGGAGAATATGGGGATGTAAATGCAACCCTGAATTTTCAAAAGAGTGCAGAAGTAAGCATTCCATCCTTTGAATAATCTCATGAACAGTCATAAATAGGGAAGTTGTATGTTCAAAAATGAACTAAGAAAGGGCTATATAGCTCAGTCTTTGGACAGTAGTAGGTGAAATGATTGAGTGCTAAGTCAGAATGAGCAAGATTATGTAGTCTTCAGTATCAGGTCTTTTAGTTTGAATTTATCTTCTAAATTGGGGATAGGAAGTCTCAAATCTGTACAGGCATACCTCATTTTATTGTGCTTCCCAGATATTGCAGCTTTTTACAGATTAAAGGCTTGTGGCAACCTTGTGTCAAGCGAATCTATCCACCATTTTTCCAACAGCATTTGCTCACTCTGTCTCTCTGTCACATTTTGGTAATTCTTGAGTATTTCAAACTTTTTCATTACTCTGTTTCTTATGGTGGCCCATAGTAAGTGATTACAACTTGCTGAAAGCTCAGATGATGGTTTACATTTTTTAGCAATAAAATATTTTTAAATGAAGGTATGTACATTTTTTTTAGACATAATACTATTGCATAGCATTAATAGACTACAGTATAGTAAATATTTATATGTACTTGGAAACCAAAAAGTCTTGTGACTTTATTGTGATAATTGTTTTACTGGGGTGGTACGGTGATATCTCCCAGGTATTGCCTGTACCTGCCCGATACCTTAAAGTTCATCTAGTTGGTGGGTTGAATGCCAGGAGGTACTTCTCATTTAAAGTATAAAAGCAAGCTGGCAATTTTTTGTGTGTCTATATCTCACTTTTCTTTGTCATTTTTCTTTTTCATGTTTATGTCTGTTTCCCTCTACCTTTGTATTCATCCCTACTCCCTTTGTGTCTTTTCATGTCATCATAAGTACTGCTGTCCCTTTTCACTCAGTCCTTTTCTCCACATGTCCCTTAACTGGTTCTGATTGTGTCTCTCATCTTCCTTCTCACTTCTTAACATCCCTTAAACTTATCTGGAATTTCCTGTGCTTTTTTAACTTACATTGTTTATGCCCATTCTTTTGCCTGTTGAACTTCTACCTATTCTTCAAAAACAGCTCAAATGCCATTGCCTTTACAAAACGTTTTTTTGAGTGGGGGCTTCCTTGTGGTCTTTGGCTCTGGATGGCTAAAGGATCCTCTAACCCTACTGTAGGTAGTAGGGAGCTCTTGAAAGTTTGCACTTAAGAGATAAAAATAGAAGTATTGTATAGGATGAGACTGGCAGTGTTATTGGGGGCAGTTTGAAAATAGTGAAGATGTGGGAGGAGAGAGAGAATTTTTGAACCTATGAGAACTCCATACATTGGGAATGGGAGGGAGGGAGGGGCCTATCAGGAAGAATGCAAAGTAGACTGTAAAATACAATCACTGAAATAGGAGGAAAGGAAATATGACCAGATACCTCCAGCAATTTAAAGTAGCATGGCTAAGATGATGTAATTAGGGCTGAAAATTCCAGAAAAATGCCTTTAATTTTTAACCTAGATAGCTTAAAAGTAGCTAATAATTAATAAGTGCCAGACACTATTCTAACTTTACATATAGTCATTCTTTTAATATGTTCATTACACATTTATTGAGGTATAATTGACATATAACTTCTGTGTTTCATTGTTTTACTATTTGGAAAGATAATAATAGTCTTAAGGCTTATTATTGTTTATAACCCCATTGTTTAAATAAATTTGGAGCTAAGATGTTATGAGTAGGCAATTAGTATAATTTGTTACTTGTGCATTACTAATGATTTTGAATATAAGGATTGATTGTAAAATGAGGTTAAAGAAATAGCAAAACAAATACAAATTTATTTGGTTCTGTTTAATAATGTGATTCTGATCCTCTTTAGTTGTAAAGATGGTGAATTTAGGCGCTATCAGGGCCCAAGGACTAAGAAGGACTTCATAAACTTTATAAGTGAGAAAGAGTGGAAGAGTATTGAACCTGTTTCATCATGGTTTGGTCCAGGTTCTGTTCTGTAAGTATGAGGATTTTTCTTTTATTTATTTCAGAATTAACTGGACCAATTATATTTTGTGGAAATAAAGCATTTTTATAGACCCTTAAGGTATATTCATATTTACTGTGATATTTTTAGCTTGACTTTTTCTTCTAAGTCAGGTGCTTTGATCCTTGTTAAGCTAGAAGGAGGCATTCACTAGAATTGAAAGCCTTTTCAGGAATATTTTAGCTCTGTAGATCATGGTCATTTCATATCAAAAACTAATCAGGCTTTCTGAGCAATATGATGGGTAAAGTTATCATTTGAGTTTAATATTTGAATGAGAAGCCTCAAACATATACCTCCTCTTGCTACTTTAGATTTCAGTTCTTAATGTGATTAAATTATTCTACCCATCTGATAATATTTTGGTTGAATAGTATGGATGAACAGTGCCCTTAATGGCATGAGTAACCACTGGACTTTATATATAGCTAGATATATGGAGTAGTAAGGGTTGGAGATAGCATATTTCCTGCTAGCTGTTGGGGTGTAAGGCCTCACAGGTCATTTGAGAGACATTTAGAAATACTGAGTTTTGCTGAGGTCCCCATGGACTCATCCTGGTGTGGCTAAGCTATCTCTTCCTGTCTCCTCACCACACTTGCTCTTGGTATACACAAGATCTACCAATGGTATATACACACCAATGGTATAAGAGATAATACACACCAATCTTGGTATACACCAAGATCTACCAATGGTATATACACACCAATAGTATAAGAGATAAAAATATAAAGAGATATGAAAATATAAAAAGATATACCAGTAGTATATACACACCAATGGTATAAGAGATAAAAATGCTCTGGGTTCTGGGAGTGGAGGAAAGATCAGCCATAAGCGATATTTTGAAATAGAATTTTGTCTTTAGCACCTTTCCCTTACACCTCTCTTCCTGTGAAAATCTCTGAATTGAATTGTCCTGTAGCTGTCAGAATTCCCCCACTGAACCACCATGCCAACCCAGTTAAGGCACCTAATCTTCCTGATAGAGCCTGATTAGTGCTGATTGTAGTGAGGCTATACGGTGCTTTATGTTTCAGTTCTTGTTCCTATTCCCGTTTTGCAGTTTAAACAACAGAAACAACATGATTGAACCACCTTTCTATGTTCAACTGAAAATGCAACTGATTTTTGTTAATTTGAAATCTCATAAATGACTTCTCCCCTCTCCAGTAGAAGAAGGGGTTGCTTGTAAGACTTTGTTCAAAGAATCCTCAGGGATTCAGCAGTCCATGCCTTTGTCTTGTGGACTGAATAAGAGGTACTTCCAATGTCAGTGTGTTCACCCACCCGATGATGGGCAACAGATGGGTCATCTTGCCTACAGGAACTTTGGCTTAGGTGTGAATTAGTTTTATGTGTTGGTGGCAACACTTGCTCTAGAGGGGAAACAGTTCGGAACCCACAAACCGTTTTTAGTTCTGGAGCATGCCTTTTTCTAACTGTCCATCTAAACTATTTGGGTTTATGTGAAAATAATAATAATTTTTATTTATAGGGGCGCCTGGGTGGCTCAGTCGTTAAGCGTCTGCCTTCGGCTCAGGTCGTGATCCCAGGGTCCTGGGATCGAGCCCCATGTCGGGCTCCCTGCTTGGAGGGAAGTCTGCTTCTCCCTCTTCCACTCCCCCTGCTTGTGTTCCCTCTCTCACTGTGTCTCTCTCTGTCAAATAAAATCTTTAAAAAAAAAAAAAAAAAAAATTTATTTATATTATTACTTAGTATTGATTTTCAAGGTAATTTCTTTGTATATCATTAAACTATATCAAGCTAATGCTATGATAAGTTTTATTTAATTTTAACACAAAAGGTGGGTAATTCTTAGGTGGGAAGGATCAGTTCAACAAGTGCTCCCGGTTCTTCCTTCAGACTCTCTTCTCTGCTCATTCTTTGGAGAATTTTAAGTGTCAATAAGAGTTGCCATTTGCTTACAGTACACTTGACTTTAACTGGTTCCATAGAGCTCATAAGCTGTTATTCAGAGTATATTGGAGAAATCATCAGGTGAAAGGTGAAAGGCTAATGTCAAAGCAGTAGGGACAAGGAAAAAAGTTATCAAGTGTTTTATTTATGAGGACATCACATAGTGACAGCAATTCAAGAACTGTTAATTTTCATTAATGAGACTTCTTAATACAGGCTTGAAATCAGTGATGTATCACTAATCTTGATTAACACCAGCAATAAAATCTGTCATGTTGGGGAAATTGTAGACTGAAAACTAGAAGGTATAGATAGACACACATTCTACTTCAAAGCTGTGTGTCTTACTCAGTTTCTCAGTCCTCTCTCCTTTCTTTCAGGATGAGTAGTATGTCTGCACTCTTTCAGCTATCTATGTGGATCCGGGTATGGACTAAAGTTTTATTTCTATTTTAAACATTTTTGACACTACCCTTTTATTTTAAACAACCAGGTTTTTTATTTATTTTTTCTTTTGATTTTAGACTTGCCATAACTATTTTATTGAAGAACTTGGATTACCAGTTTGGGGATCATATGCAGTTTTTGCTTTAGCAACTCTACTTTCAGGACTATTACTAGGACTCGTAAGTATTTCATTTTTCAGAGTACTAGGAGAAAACCTTTTACGTCTGGTAATTTAATATAGTTACACGAGCTCAATCATATACATTCAGATTTCTTGTGTTTATTTTTGCAGTGTATGATATTTGTGGCAGATTGCCTTTTTCCTTCAAAAAGGCGCAGACCACAGCCATACCCTTCCAGTAAGTATATTTTTTAGTATTTATTTTTTATTTTTTTGTTCACTGTAATTCTGTTCATTTCTGTGAACACAATCACACCTGTAACAGGTTGCCCTTCCAGCTTAGCTTTCTAAATGTGGAATGGTAGGTTATATTGGAAGTGGCAGGGGGATATTTATTTCATGTAAGAATGACAGCCTGGTGGATTTTGGAACATAGTTATTTTCTTGGGTTTTATAATGTAGAGAATTTTAACATTGCATATAACTTGTCGATATTTAATGACATTGATCTGATGTCATTTTATTTGAACCATCATATTCCTGGATCCATTTGAGTATACTTGAATCAGAAGAAGTTGAATATATTCTACTCTTGAAGTCATTCTTTATAATAGTGATCACATTTGAAGATTTTTCTTTGTATGCTAGCCAAGTCTAAGTTTTTATGGTAGGGTATTGGGAACAGTAATTCTCGTAGCTGATTTAGGAGTGGCATTGACACTGGATTACAAGATGAGTTTATATAATTAGAAGTATTCACTGATGTCTGTCTTAGTATAATTGCCTCTCAAACATGCATTTAATCTTGAAAATTACGGTGTTATGGAAGCCTTCCTATTTGCTGTTTATAAAGAACTTTCACTTTGTGCCATCCCATTCACTTTTCCGTAACTCTCTAGATTTCATAAGTGATACTCTTTCCATTTTGTGGTTGAGGAAAATAAGGCTCAGAGAGATGAATTATTTTTCCAGGGTCACACAGAAGTGACAGAGTGGAGAATAGAGCCTAAATTAGACTGTTGGCATGACATTTTCATTGTGCTGCCTTTCATGACTTAGGATTTATTGAGGTCAGAACTCGTGAAATGATATCAGTGGAGATTGCTGATAACTGACAGGTTGTCTTTTCTTAGATCATTACATCAATACTGAAAAGGACATATACAGGGGAAGGAATCATTTTATCCAGCAAGAGCCACTGACATGTAGGGAAAGAAATGCAAGCACAGATTACTTAAGAGACAATTTAAAAGTTGGCGAGTGTACATTTAATATTTATATCACTTGAAACACTTTTAACAAATTTGTCTCTTTAAGTAATCTGTGGCACAACTGATAGATAGTAACCCATACTTGAATCTGATACCACCCTTTCTATAGCAGGCCACATGATTTGAGTTGTTTTCTAGGATGTGTTTAGCTTAGATTTTGAGTTGCTAGGGAAAGACCCAACTCAGTCCAGCTTTAAGCAAAATAGAAGTTTATTGCTTTTCAGGTAGCAAGCAAGTCTGAGGGCAGAGATGGCTGGATCCTAGGCCTCAAATGTTGAGATGTTGTGTTTCTCAATTGCTTAGTTGTCCATGCCTTAGCTTGCTCCATTTTTGGCTCTTTCCAGTCCTTAGCATAAAATGATTAAGAAAGCCATAGCTCACAATCCAGAGTAAGAAGGAAATACGCTTTTCCCCTACACCCACCTATCTTTCAGAAAAATTCTGATGCACTCCACTAGTGTAAAGAGCTCACTTGTTTGGAACAGTCACTGTAAACCAGGGTTTCTCAACCTGGACACTTCTCACATTTGGGCTGGTTACTTCTTAATTGTGACAGCCTGTCTTTTGTACATTGTTGGATGTTCGGCAGCATCCCACTGGTTGGCGGTAGCACCACTCCTCTTAGTTGTGACAACCAAAAATATCTCCAGATGTTGCTGAGTGTTCTTTTGGGTGGGGCGGGTTGGGGGGAGGCGCGTGTGTGCAGCAAAATCACCCCTGGTGGAGAACCACTGGGGTGAACTGTAGTGCTCACCACAGCTACATGGGATGTGGTACAGGGAAGGGGCTATTAACCCAACAGAAAGAGGGAGGCCCGACCAAACAACAGATTGTCTACCATGTGGTAATTGCTTCTGGTGTTTTCTTCTGCCTTGCACCCTCGCATCTCCCTACTCTTCTGAATTGCCTAAGATTAGGGGCAGTCTAGTATCACTGAACAGACTGAAGCTCATTGGCCCAACTCTATGTTCTGTATCTCTCTGTTACATGGTGTGTTCTAAGTTTAAGTTAACTATCAATAGGCCTTGTTAAAAAAATGGAAAGGGTATGTGTGTGTGGACAGAGTTAAAAAGTCATTGAGCTGTACACTTAAGATTTGTACATTTCATTTGTAATTATATCTTCATAAAATTATATCTTTAAAGAAGAACATTTGTGAAACTCGTTGGAAAAAACCTGGATAAGAATATAACCGTCAGGGGCACCTGGGTGGCTCAGTTGGTTAAGCGACTGCCTTCAGCTCAGGTCATGATCCTGGAGTCCCAGGATCGAGTCCCGCATCGGGCTCCCTGCTCAGCAGGGAGTCTGCTTCTCCCTCTGACCCTCCCCCCCCTCATGCTTTCTCTCTATCTCATTCTCTCTCTCAAATAAATAAATAAAATCTTAAAAAAAAAAAAAAAAGAATATAACCGTCAGTAGTAAATGTCTGATTCCTGTTCATGTGGGAACTGAAACAAGGGTAGTGTTGGAGTCTGTTTTCAGTGTACTTGTTCACTGGAAGATTTAATAGCAAATTAAGATGGTTCTGTTGAATGCCGTGTATTTTCCACATTCATAGCATTAATTTTGGTATATTAATTTCAGTTCAGTTTATAAACAGGCAGGTAATTATAATGAATTTGGTAAGTAAAATGGATCTTTCAAACCAATTTTTATTTTTATGGTGTCACTCTTTTTTTTTTTTTTTTTAGATTTTATTTATTTATTTGACAGAGAGAGAGATAGCGAGAGCAGGAACACAAGCAGGGGGAGTGGGAGAGGGAGAAGCAGGCTTCCCGCCGAGCAGGGAGCCCGATGTGGGGACTCGATCCCAGGACCCTGGGATCATGACCTGAGCCGAAGGCAGACGCTTAACGACTGAGCCACCCAGGCGCCCTTTATGGTGTCACTCTTAAAGATAACTTTTTCCTTTTGGAAATCTAAACTTACGATTGATAAATAAGTGACAAAGCAGTTTATGGGCATAGAATCGTGTCTTGATTTTACTCCAGTGCAAATCTGTTAACAGCAACAACAACAACAAAAACCCATTTCTGGTCTTGATCTTTTTTTAATGCTCACCATGAATGTTGTTGTCTCTTGCCATACAATGTTATTAAGATATTACTGACTATATTCCTGATGCTGTACTTTTCATCTCAGTGACTTATTTATTTTATAACTGGAAGTTTGTACCTCTTAATTCCCTCTGGTCTTTATCTTTAAGAAAAATTATTACCTGAATCTTCTCAACCTTTGCAAAAAGTGGAGGAGGAACAAGAGGCTGATGAAGAAGATGTTTCAGAAGAGGAAGCAGGAAGTAAAGGAGCAAACAAAGACTTTGCACAGAATGCCATAAGACAACGTGCTTTGAGTCCTTCATTGGCCACAGATAAATCCTAGTTAATTTTTCTTAATATCATAGTATTATTTTGGCAGAAAGAGAAGATCATTTCTTTTGGTTTGAAGTGAACTGTGACATGCTTGTACATTGCAGGGTTCAGTCTAGATTATCATTAGATTGAACAGACTACCTTCAGAAAATAAAAGTAGCACTACATAAAAACGTTTGAAATAGGATTTAAGAATGGCAATATGATGGTTTAAACAATTCTTTAATTTTTGAAAAATCTGGTGCCAAGCAATAAGATTTGAGTATGTTTGTTTAATAATTGGTTTCAAGTTTTCTGAGTTGAAAATTTACATTTCCCGAATATTGCATTATTGAGGTATTTAAGGAGATTACTTTGGAGAAAAAGATTTCTCATTTGATATAATTTTTCTCAGTTTCACTGTGTGAAAAAACGAACATATTTCCCATAAATGGGAACTTTGCCCATTGTCTAAAGAAATGTGTATTTGAATGACAACTCTGGTCATTTTAGAGAGATAGTTCAAGATTTCTTCATATTTTTAGATTATGCAACTAATAAAAACTACCTTGTTTAATTACAGTTTTCTACATGTGATAATACAGGATATGCTACTGATTTAGGAAGTTTTTATATAAGTCCATGGTGTTGTCTTGATTCCTATAAAGGTTGGTTACCTTTTTTGTTCCCCTCTGTTCAGTGTATGATTTGTATTTTTCTTAACCATGGGTTACATTTTTCATTTTCCAAATTGGGTAATTTTTGGAATGTTTTTCATTCTTTAATAAATAGTCCTTTTTTGTTGTGTCAAACCGAAGTTTACTGAGGGATCCTTAAAATTGAAGAGCTGTCTACTGATCATTTAAAATTTTGGCCATTCATGTCAGATTTTATATCATTCTGTTGAACCTCTCCTTGAACCATGTTTTTTTGTTTTTGTTTTTTTTGGATATGAAGGTGAACATTCCTGATTTTTATTTGATGTGGAAAAGCCTTGGTATTTTACATTTTCAAAATTCATAGAAACTTAATTTGATATAAAATAAAGTTAGCATTCTACTCAGGAAAAAGTATCTTATAGTGTATGTTTTCAATGTATATTCATCATGCAGAAAGTTCCTAATTAATTTTACAAAGTCTGTATATGCTTGATGTTTAAAAATCACAGCATTCTTACGTTTTTGAACACACAAAATCTGTATTCTGCTGTACTTTTTTATTGTGTAGTATTTCATAGGTGGGCATCAGCAGGATGGGACATTTAAAATATTTTTACTCCTCAGAGAGTTAGAGCACAGAGTTTTCACCTTACAGTGAAAGTAGGGAGGGGTGCTGGGTGGCAATAAGAACTATATTACCTACAAGAAGGGGAAAAACCGTAACTCAGAGTGAATCCCTTGTCCATTTATGTAATAGACAATTTCTGTAATGTCCCCTTTTGTCTGGATTCTGCTGCTGTGTGAATCCATTAGACTTATACAGTATCATAATGTACAACAGTTTTCTTGAAAGGCCTTGCCTTTAGAATATTAAATATTCTACCATTGAAGAGTTTTGGATGTATAATAATTCTGTGATGCTTTAGAAAAATAGTCTAAGCACAAAATAAACTTTTCTAAGCACTTCACTCAAGCTGGAGACAAGTGTGATTTCTTGTTGCATATTAAGAAAAGCTTAATTACTTTGTATTTAACGATGTTCAGATGAATAGTTATGTCACTGTGTGTGTTCTTGATCTGCACAGTCCAAAGGCTAGAGTCATACACATCTTTTTCTGTTACTTGAGATGATAGAGGAAAATAGTACTTATTAATCAGGCATGCTGTTTTCTAGTGTTCTAGTATACACGGCGTAGATTTTAAGTTTCTAAGTGATTAGAAAATAGTATATATGTAGAAAATTAAAAGTAGCCCGAACAGGTAGAGACATGATATTTCAGAAAAGATAATCTTGCATTTCATAAGGACTCTTGCATCTCTCCAGTGACTCTTCAGTCACTCTAGACATCTGAATAAACAGTTTTCTGTCACACCAGCGGCGCACAGAAGGTATAGGGATCGTTTTACCTTTAACAGACCCCTTTTGTTTCCATTATTGGGCTAAGGGTACTCTATATGGCAGAGAGATTAAGGCGCAATATCAGCGTCCTAGAGAACTCTGCTCATCACTGCTCCCCCCCGCCCCCCAGTAATTATTCAGTGCTTCCATGGAGGTGTAAAATCTGATCACTCCAATGGAAAATGCAGTTCTACCACATACTGCATGGATACTTAATGAGCAAGAATGACAAGAGTTGTAATGAAGAGTCCTGTGTATATAATAGTAGCTTCCATTCACGAGGGTTCTTTTTTCTCCACATTCTTGCCAACATTTATCTCATCTCTGAGTCTAGTCATTCTGACAGGTGTAAGGTGATACCTCATTGTGGTTTTGATTTGCATTTCCCTGAGGATGAGTGACATTGAGCATCTTTTCATGCGTCTGTTGGCCATTTGGATGTTGTCTTGGGAAAATTGTCAGTCAGGTCCTCTGCCCATTTTAATCGGATTATTTGGGTGTTTTTGGTGTCAACTTGTATAAATTCTTTAATATGTTTTGGATATTAGCCCATTACTGGATAGATCATTTGCAAATATCTTCTCCCATTCAGTAGGTTGCCTTTTCATTTTGTCGATGGTTTCCTTCACTGTGCAAAAGCTTTTTATTTTGATGTAGTCCCAACAGTTTATTTTGCTTTTGTTTGAGGAAATGTATCTAGAAAGTGTTGCTAATGCCAATGTCAGAGAAATTACTGCCTATGTTTTCTTCTAGAAGTTTTATGTTTTCAGGTCTTACATTTAGGTCTTTAATCCATTTTGAGTTTATTTTTATGTATGGTATGAGAAAGTGGTCCAATTTCATTTGTAAATGATGCTTTTGAAAGCAGTTTTCTGTCAAGTTGTGTCCTTATTCAGCCCAGTGCATCAAAGGCATAGTTCTGGACGCAATTACATTATGAGATTAACATTAAAATAAACATTTTGACTCATTTTAGGGTTACCCAGGATATCCTGATCCATCCCAACAGTTAAAGGTAGAAGTCTTTCAATAAGTTATTTTTTCCATTTTATTGAGGTATGATTGACCAAACAAATTACTTTTGTTAGGGCTCTTTTATTAATAAAATAATTGACCTGGGGTGGAATTTAAACGAGTGGTCCTAACAGTAAATTTACAATTGTCAAAGTAAAATTTTAAGTATCTTACTTGCAGATTTAGATTTGTATTGTATATCTAGCAACTTTTGCATTTGTTTTAAAACATTAAAACAAGAACAACAATAAATTTAAATTGGAACTTTGATAATATATAAGTAGTAAGGTCAAATTCAATACTTGAACAGATCTAAAATATATCCTTTTTTTTTTTTTCCGTATCATTATTTTTAATGTCCAGCATTTACAATACGAGGGCCAGAGCTTTCTCCCCAATTCAAGTTTATAAATTCTCAATTGGCTTGTGAGGCCAATAGGGATACTTCTTGTCTAATTTGGTTTCTGGGAAGACTTCATTCAGGTCCTCAATGGTCATCTGATCAAATGGAATTATGTTCCTCATCTTCTCCAGCTCTTTTTCATATTCCTCAATCCTGGCCTTTGAGAGAGACATAAACTCGGCACAACTTTTCACATCTTTTTCTTCAGCATCCACCTGAACAGTATATTTATCCTCTGGCACAGGAACCTTCAGGGCATTAAACTTCTTCTCAAAGTCATCTACCAAACCAGCCTTCGCCACATTGGCCTTGTAGTAAGCCCAGTTGATAGCAGGTGGTTTCTCAGGGAGAGCAGCCAACCTGGAGGTAAGTGTCTCATTCCAGGATTTCAGGGAGTTAGCAATGGCCTTCTGGTTTCAGGGTATGATCTCCCCAAAAGTTACCCAGTCAATGGTTTTTAGAGCAAATTTTCGCGCAGCCATCTTGAGATCCTTCACCGACCCCAGCGGCCCATATATCCTTTCTTTTAATGATTGTTTCTTTTGAGTCATTAATTACAAATGGTGGTAATATCAGTATTGTGGCCATTAATGAAATCAGCTCTCTCTCTACCTATCTGGCTGTGACATTATTTTTACACCTATTTTGGTTGTGTTTTGATAACTCAGACTGGTTGTATCCTGAAAATGACAATATGAAAAATGAAAATATCAGAAGTCAATTAACCAAATAGAGGTTAGATTCTCTGAAATTTCTTTTAAATCTAAATTAAGAGTCAGTTTTGAACTGAGTGAAAATATATTTAATTTTGAAGAATAACTTAAGTATTAAGTACTTTTAAAAAACTTTCCTAGGTTCAGTGTTTTTAATACAGCAAGTCACAGAAATAAGGTTGCTAGTGGATTGGAATATATTAAGTTCAGTACTTAGGAAGATTCAGCTTATTGCTACCTGGGCATTCTGAAGAAAATTTCTCTAAACTTCAGATGTTTCTGCTTCCACAGAAGCATACATACTATATACTTGGTTGGAAAATTTAAATGTAATCAACTTTATCTCCCCGCCCCAATGTAACTAATACTCCTGAAACAATTTTAACAAATCCTCTGTTGTTCTGTGAACATGTTTCACATTCCATCTGTTGGTTTAAGAGTCAGCTCAAATCCCTTAAGTCCTTTCTGGCCCACAATTGTAGTTTTTTTTTTTTTTTTAAACTAAACTAAAATGTAGGTTTTCATCATTCCCTGGCAGTTAAATCACATTCTGTCTTGTAATATTTCTTCTCACATTTATTATACCAATTAACTGAGTGACAGAGCAAATCACAGTACATCCCGTGGCCTCAATTTATGAGTTAAGTGATTTCTGGGGTTCTCTGCCTTTAACAAGATAGTCACTGTATTCATAAATTGTCTCTAAAGCCTGATTGTCATCACCTTGAGCCCTGAAAATAGTTTGAGACAAAGCATACTGTTGTGCGGAGACTTGGCAGAAGTCAGGAGACCTGGCCTCAAGTCTTTTCTCCGCCCCTGACTAGGAATGTGACTACTACCTCTCTCTACACTGATTTTTCATTTTTGTGAAATCAGTGTAAGTCGAGTAGTATAGTTGTTGGATAAATTACTTTGAGGAAGTTCTTGAAATGAACAATGAAGTTATTTGCAACTTTAGTTTCCTGGGCAGGTTTCCTAGAATATTAATGCCAGGGGAATGAAGACAGTTGAATAGTCAAGTTGTTCTTGTTGACAGTAAACTGTGGGTGTCACTAGGCACCAACTTGGGTCCTCCCGTCTACTGAGATGGGGGAACAGGAAAAGAAAAAGGCTATTCTGCCTTCACTATCATTGCAAACACTGATGCCTACTCTACTCTCTAACGTTCATGTCCTTCCAGCAGAACCCAGATTTTCCATTCTCCATCTTTTTCTCTTCAGCCATGTGCTTCAAGATAAGCTGACTCCCTCCTCACCTACTAGGGTTGAGTTTGGATTATTAAGACACATGTGGTCCAGCTTGAGCCAGTGAGGAGGTAAGGGGCTTCTTGTCATAAGGTCTCTGCTTAAAAATGAGGACTCAAAGGAGATGTCTTTTTCTTTTGGAGTTGGCCATTTTCTTAGAATCTCAGAGCCTGAGGATGAAATGAACAGACAGGAGGGCAGAGCCAAGGGAATCAGAAAAGCAAAGCTAGAGCTTTGCCAAGAGCACATCCTACCTCCAGGCATCTTGTTATTAGAGATAATTTTTCTTATTACCTAACCGTGTTGAATAAGGCTTTTCAGTTACTTGTAACTAAAATATCACTATGGTTCTCACCTTTCTGGACTTTGTGAACAATGGTGTCTTGATTTGGCCTAACTCGGCTCAATTCCATGTAATTTTCAGATTGCTCACCTCAAGCTATGGTTTACTTTTCTTCCTGTGACATTCCAAGGTCAGGAAGAAGAGTTATCTTTATATATGTGGTTGAAACTAATGGGATAAGTCAGTTGTACTCTAAACAGACTTGGTAGTGAAAGGTTAAGTGAGTATAGTTTTCATTTTGGGGAGCTATATTTTTTTCTTTAATTTTGCTCACATTTTATTACATTAGTGTTAGGATCTGTAAGCATTAGAGGTGAAATCCTGGAAGCTAAAAATAGTGTGTTGAGTGTAAGTATAGCTAGCTATTTAGTGTTAACTCGGGCTTTGAGCCTAAAATAGCCTTGTTTGGCTTGTAAAATACTCTTTTATTTGGATTTTGTGTTTAGTGAGCGAATTTCTATTTTCATTTTTGACAGTAACTTGAGTTTTCCACTGAGAATGAGAACAATATAAGTGTGAAGATGGTAAAGAAGGAATTATTTTGCCATTCTGTCTCATTTGAGGAGGAGCAAATAAAGGATGAGGTAGTAAAGGGTGAAGTTTGTTTATGTCTTCTGGAATGTTTCTTTTCTAAGTTTATTGTTTGTTTATTACCAAGATTAAATGAAAATGTGAAAATGTCAATCATAACTTAGCATGTGCAAACAGCTTGATATGGAAGGTTTCTAATCTAATGTTTATGAAAGGGGATTCCAGCAAATAACCGTACTGCTTAATAGACTGTAACTTGCATCGTAGTTTGAAAAACCTGTCAAGAATGCAGTTACTTTTTTTGAAGTGCGAGCTCCTTGTCAATGCATGCCTAGATGCCTCATTGTTGGGGGGAGCCGGACTCCTTGCTAACTTTGAGTTCTATGCTGTATGTAAAAATTTTTAGTTATGTTCACTGTTTAGGTATGAATCCAAGGTGTTAAATGGCTCCAGCCTTCAGGCTGATTTTTAATCTGAGGATATGCAAATTGTGTAAAATGATGTGTTACTTATTCTCACCCTTGGATATGAACTTCCAGGGAGATTATAGTATACAAAGACAAGACACTGTGATGAGTTTTTCATTAAAGGGCTATCTTTTATTCTGTGATTATAGCCTTCTTAATGTTTTAAAATGAAAAATGCCAGATTTTTAAAAATGACCGTACTTTAGTAAAGTTAAGAATTGACAGTCTCTTGTGAGTATCTTAAATTTGGAGAATTTTATTGGACCATAAAATTTTGAAGTCTGGGAACCACTCATCTTTTCCAAGATGAGTAAACTGAAGTTTCTTCCCTAGACAGCTCATGAAGGGCAAATAGTAAGAATTCCAATCTTCTCACAGTTGATTTCTTCTTTCTTCATAAAATTTTCTCTGAGTGGAGTTATTGGAAGCTATGCCATGTTATACAACGGTAAGCTTAAATGTTCTGTTCACATTGTTAAATAGAACCCAAGTCTGATCAAGCAGGGCTGTTGGCTTATAGGAGATCTGTCCAGTCACAGTTTGTATTTACTGTGCCACGGAAGCCTGTAGTAACCTCATTTTTCTGTGTCTCTGTGTTACGTTGGAATCATCAAGGAGAATAATTGAATTTTAGCTTCATCAGTAACATTTCCACCTGTTCATATAGGGAGATCAAATTAAATCTGATATTGGTGCTAAGGAATAGAAAGTGCACCAGTTGGGTACACTGAGGGTCTGTAACATTATTTTTTTCTGGTTGAAGCATCATCATTATAAATAGTAACAAGGAGAAGTACCCAAGTTAAGTTCATGTCAGTCACATTCTGTCCTGGCACCTTGTACGAGAGCTCAATAAATGTTTGCTCAGTATATTTACTTAGCTTTTTACCACTGATCTTGAAGTAGACAAAGAAAGCTCTGACTTTGCACAAAACAGTTCTTATTAGAATATTTTCCATTTTATTTCACTGATAATACTCTGTCCTATGATCCCCATGAATTTACCTTATCTCTCCTGTGAGGTATTGTTAAGAACACTTTACTCATGGGGTGCCTCGGTGGCTGAGTTGGTTGAGCATCTGCCTTTGGCTCAGGTCACGATCCCAGGGTCCTGGTATGAGCCCTGCGTCCCCAGAGCGGGGAGTCCGCTTGTCCCTCTCCCTCTGACATTTCCCCTGCTCATGCTCTCTCTTGCTCTCTCTCTCAAGTAAATAAATAAAATCTTTAAGAAAAAAAAGCACACTTTACTCGTGTGTACTGCTGTAGAGTTTACAAAGTGCTTTCACAAGCTTTGTCTCATTTGACTTACCACATCCTTAACGAGTGGACAGGGCAACTATTATTATTATTTTACTGATAAGGAAATTGAAACTCAGGCCAAAAGACCTGCTTGAGGTTACACAACCATTAAGGGGGTGGATTTAAGACTTGAACCTAGGTTCACTTAACTTTAGTAGAGTTCAGTGTTTCTCAGATTATCTTTAGCTCACTAGTCCCACAGATGTTTCACGAACAGTCTCATGGTAAAATGAGTTAGGGAAAGTTTGTATATGCTGTTCCTTCTGGATGTTCGTAGTACAGGCTAAATCCCTGTACCAGTAAGACCAGTTTACCGTTTAACCTGATGCTTCCCTATAGAACCTCTTTTTAAATTAACATTCTTTAAACATCTCAAGGTATTAGTTTTCCTTAGTTTCCTTAAAGTACACTTTGGGGGAGTGTTAGTATAGGAACTTCGATACCATGCTACCCTCATCTTATATGGGGCTTTCTTTATGGTACCTCATAATTTAAGCTTCTTACTCAATTGTTGAATGCTGGCTTCCTGAAAATATACCAAAATAATCCTATTGATTAAGCAAAGCTGAGTTTATTCTTTACTATGGTTAGGACAATCACTTCATTGACAGAGTCTTAGTATACTGTGTTCTGGAGAGAGGGAGAGCAAAGGCAGATTATTTGAGTTCTTTTGGGGTCTGGTTTAAGGTGGGTTTCTTGATTTGAGGTCTTCTTTATGATTGGACAAATTTGGGACTAGGATTTTAAAGTAAATCTTGAAAAGTAAATAGTCATTCAGTGCTACCTGTTCTGAGAAGGGAGTATATACTTTGTTGAGGGGAAGTTGAACAGTGTTCAGATAAAGGACTTTGAGGAAGTTCTTGAAATGAACAATAAAGTTATTTGCAACTTTAGCTTTCTGGGCTAGTTTCCTAGAATATTAATGCTATGTGAATGAAGACAGTAGAACAGTAAAGTTGTTAATGTTGACCGTCAACTGTGTGATTGCAAATAGTTTCAGTTCTCAGTATCACCCCCTTATTGCCATTCTTTGGTCTGAGCTGAAAGATTCGTAATGGAATGTGGTCTCACAATCTTTACTACAGATCTTCACTGCTGTTTGTGGTACCATGATCATGTATCACGGTTCCCAGATGGTGGTTTCAACATAGTGTTAGGTTTTTTTTTGTTGTTTTCATTGATGATTTGTTTACTTATGTGATGGGACACCAGGTGCTGAGCAGCATTTAAAACTTGCCATCACCCATCTGAGACCCTGTATAGCAGACAACTTCTAGGAGAAGGGCTATGATCAGTTTGTAGAGTCCCTTTTAAACCCTGAGCCAAGAGTACCCAAATTAAGATGGAAGAACAGTTTTCATTTCCATTGTGATGAGTCTGCAGTACTGGACATGAGATTATTAGCCAGATTACCTAATTTTGTGATTTCTATGTTAGCTTATCAGATCTCTTTTAGAAGTATTAAAGATGCCAGAGAGGTCTGCAGGGATATAATCACACCATTTTCCCCTAAAACAGCACAGGCTTCCTCTCAAGACACCAGTATTGTATCTAATGGGCTCTAACTCAGTTCAATTTCCTGAACCTCTTGGATAAGGATTACCTTGGTGGAACTTTATAGCCTTAGCAGCTTTGTCTAGCTCTCCTGCTTTTTTCTCTGACCCATAGCATGTAAGATGTCTCCCTATTTCTAGGCCTCTTGCAAAGTGAAATAAAGAGTCTAGCAAAGAAAAGAAAGCAATCTAGAATCCGCTGTGAGCGGCTAAGGTTTCAGTTTTCAAAACAAGGCCTAATTTTTCTCCTTTCACTAATTTACCTAATAACTTTTTCTAAGAGGCAAATTGATGAGTCACAGTGGCTGATACCAGACTATTCTGAGGGCAGGTGTCCATTTACCATGGTAACAACCCCTTGTCCAGTTTGCAGTTAGTAGCCAATAGACTTCCGTGTTACAGATCTAATTGTACTACAAATTCAATTTTATGTTACAAATGGAGTTCTTGGTGGCCCCACAGTCATCTGTTTTTGGTTAGAATACCCTTATGGGGTTGTCAAATGGTTTTTTATGATTTGGGGCCACTTGAGAGGAGTCTGGCTCCAGGTGTTGAAATTTATAGTGTCAAGATCATCAGTTAGGCGTATCTAAAGTAAAAAAAATTGTGTGTTTTACCTGTAAAACTAGATAAAGTGAGACAGCTTCCAAATCTCTACCATATGTTCCCTCGTTCTCTGCCAGGGTCTATATCTGAAAGTTCAGATACCAAAGCTAGCTCCTACAAAAGGTCCCAAATATTAGTTTTGGTGGATACCAGAACCTTTTTTTCTACATATAATATCATAGAGGATTTTAGGTTTATGGCTATCCATGTGTTGTTTGCCATCTAAAAAGTTGCCTAATGAAAGGATTGAGTTTAGTTACCCAGAAAGTTACCAGATTTCATTCAAGGAAATGGAATCAAGGGAAGTGGGATAGTTTCTCCCAAAGGAAAATGTATAATTCCAACAGTCAGTTTGGTTGTATGGTTTACCAGTTCAAGAGTAATTTATCTCTTCCAGAAGGCCAAATCTTTGGGTCTTAGGTTGTGCACAGTTTAGGAGGATTCTGAGGCAAGTCTCCTCATACCTGTTGATGGTAAGATTGGATGTATTGCATGAGCCCCTTGAAATATTTGGTTGTCTCCTTGCTAGTAGCATGTAGAGTCTAGAATCAGATGTAATATTCCTAGATGCTTGGACAGGACTATTACTCATGAGGCAAGAGTTGATGAACCCCAGAGGAGTCATTAAAGCCAATGAGAATATCTTCAACCCGTAGAACTTGGAGAGTCTCTGAGAGCTTTGCTAAACTGAATTTCAGATTTCCATTTGTTCTTTCTACTTTTCCTGGAAGTGGGGACAATGCATAGCAGACTGTCTGAGTAAGTGGTAATAACTCTTTAATAATAGTCCCAGAAAGGGCGCCTGGGTGGCTCAGTTGGTTAAGCGACTGCCTTCGGCTCAGGTCATGATCCTGGAGTCCCGGGATCGAGTCCCGCATCAGGCTCCCTGCTCGGCAGGGAGTCTGCTTCTCCCTCTGACCCTCCCCCCTCTCATGCTCTCTCTCTATCTCATTCTCTCTCAAATGAATAAATAAAATCTTTAAAAAAAAAATAATAATAATAGTCCCAGAAAAATTGGTACCCTGTTCACTATAGAGAGAGATTGGGATTCCTCAGATTAGGGCATGAATCAGGTAATATTTTTTATACTGTAGAGCTAGAGGTATGGCACAAAAGGATTTCAGTATATATATGTGAATAAGGCTAGAACAATGGCCAGAGCATATTTAATACTCATACTAGGGTGTAGTTGTGTGAAATCCATTTGGAGATGTTCAGAGAGGACCTGACTTTGGGGCTCTTGTCCAAGGTCAACCTTGACAGTTTTACCAAGATTATGTTGGTGACATGGAACATACGTCAGAGGTACCACCAGCAGTTTTAGTAAAGTTTCCCCACTGATGGTTAAATTTATGTCACTTGACTGAGCTAAGGGTTGCCCACATAGCTGGTAAAACATTATTTCTAGGTGTGTCAGGTTGTTTCTGGAAGAGATTAGCATTTGAATCATTGGACTGACTAAAAAAAGATCTGCCCTATCAATGTGGGTGGGCAACATCAAGTCAGTTCAGGGCCCAAATAGAACAAAAAGGCTAAAGGAGGGTGATTTTCTCTCCCTTTCCCCTTGGACATCGAAGTTCCTTTGGCGGCAGTAACAGATCACAGGACTTCTTGGCCTTCATAACCACATGATCCAATTTCTGTCTCTCTTTCTGTGTGTGTGTGTGTGTGTGTGTGTGTTTGTGTATTTATTTATTTGCTTCTGTTTCTTTGGATAACCCTAATACACCAATGTTGTTTCAGTACAGTGGCCAATTTTTCCTTATTGTAGTGAGTAGTTTCATGTAAACTTCTGACAGGAAGTGGTTAAGAGAGAGGTTAAGAGATTATCCATATGCAATTTCTATCCAGATTTCTTCCAGTAGCTTTCTTCTACCTCTGTATCTAATTGCTGGCATCTTGTAAAATAGCCTCACCTCTTTAAAAGTTTGGTCTTTTGGGATTTCATGGATGCTAGGATTTTAATAAGGATGCCTGTCTCGCATTGTGATCAGCCAGGGTATTTTGTTTAGTGTTGTGTTATCCCTTTTGAGACAAGTTCCAACCATTATAATAACCAGTACTTTAGGAAGTATTAGAGTACTTAAAAGTTCTTTAATCTGCTAACTGATCTTAATTAGATTTTCTGTTGAGATCAAGACTCATACCTGTTAATCAGTTTATATATTGATTCTCTTATGTGTAAGTAGCCAACAAGCTCTGGTGAGTATAATGAGGCAAATTTTACCTCTTGCAGGGTGTCACATCCTAGAGGTGAAGTGTGAGACTTGTTATAGTGTGTCTCCCCTAATATTTTTCTATGTAGGTCCATCAACAAAGAAGTTTAAGTCTGTATTTTCTAATAAATCAATTTGGAGCATAGGTCGTTCCTGCACAGGTTAAACAGTTATGAGTGTCTTTTTCAGGTAATAGAAGGGCAGCAGTATTCAAAGTATTGCAACAGCGGGTGTAAATGCGTGCAAGAGAAAATAATAGGAATTCATAGAAAATAGGATCACCTGCTGAGAAATGTATATTTCTAGCAGGCAACAAAGACTGTACAGCATGAGACACCCTCAAGTTTAAAGGAGACCCTAAAACCAAGTCTGCAGAAGCCTCCACTTGGTTAGCTGCTGTAGCTGCTGTCCTTACCAGGTCCATAGGGTTTGCTACTAGGTTAAGAGGAAGACTGTAGTAAGCACTTGGCCTCTAGTGATTCCCATGAAATTGAATCAGAACATTAAAAGCTTGTTCAGATTCCTCTTGTACAAATAGAAGGGTTATGATAATTAGGAAAACCCATAGTGAGACATCGTTGAAGAGCTCAACTTTGCTGTTGTAGTACAGACAGCCTAGGGTAATCTGTAAATGAATGAGTGTTGGTGTGTTCCAATAATACTTTATTTATAAAACAGGTGACCGGATATGGACATTTTCTTTTACTGAAGAATTTAGTCTTTACTATTTATTGTGGTTACTAATAAATTTGGAGTTCTTTCCACCATCTTATTATACTGCTTTATAAGTATTCTTATATACATATTTTTCCCTTTCTTTTGGATACAGATTTTTTAAAATTTTGTTTTAAATTCCATCTTTCTTCTCCATTGAAAGTGATGCTATTTTAATTTTTTTGTGCTCCCAGAAATTCTAAAAAGCATGTTTAACTTAACAGATTCAAAATTTAATTGCTATTTTTGCCCCATTGCCCAAGTTATATACTATTATTTTTTATTTTACTTCTCTGTATTTAACCCCACAATTTTGGTATGATTGTCACTGCCCCATACAGTAGTAGTTTAGACTTTCTTATGCATTTTCGACTTACCTTGCTCACCATTGGTTTTTGCATCACAGACCATTTTGGGGAGGGTCCATTTTACTTCTTTCTGGAGTAGGTCTTCTGATTTTTAGAAGCCAGTTATTAGACTGATTTCTTTGATGTAATCTTTTCCTCTACCTGCATTAAGATCTACCCTTTGTTGTTCTGTAATGTCTAGTTGTGAATCTATTTAAGCATTTTAGGATTCATCGAGATTCATGAATCTGAGGATTTGTTCCTTTTACCAGTTTTGGAAAATTTTCAGTGGTTATGTTTTGAATATTGCCTCATCCTTATATTATTTATTAGCTCCTTCTGATAGTCTTATTAGAGGTGTGTTAAACGTTCTCCCTCTGTTCTCAATATCTATTAAATTCCTTTTTTTATCTCTTATTATTCTTTCCTTCATTCTGAATAATTTCTTCAAAATTATCTTTAATAGTAATTCTAAAACAATGTCTAATCTTTGTTTCATCTCTATTGAGTTTCTAAATCCAATTATGTGTTTTAAATTTCTAGACACTCTTCTTACGAAATATGCCTGTTCATACTCTTAAGTACTATCTTTTTATATTCAAATATAGTCAGTGTAATTATTTCCAGTCTTTGTGAGTCTGATACGGTTGTGTTCTGTTTGAGTGTCAGTCATGTATGCTGATTTGTTTTCTCTTATGCTTTAGGATTTTTTAATCTTAATTTCATAATTTACTTTATCTGTAGATTTTTGGGGACCTGGCTTTAAGGTACGTTCCACTAGGATTTGTATTTATTTCTGCCAGTCACTTGGGAGTGTTTTAAATTAAATTTGCACCTTGGAGTTTTTCACCCCCAAAGGGACTATAGATTTTGTTTGTGTGTGCAGGGCCAGATTGTGGAGAAACTCCCAGAGGAATCTTCCCTGCTCCCAGAGCTAAGGTAAAATAGGTACATTTCCTTCCTTTTTCCTTCTGTGTTTATCTTATTTCTGAGGGAGTTGTTGGTGGGTCTCATCTCATCTGACCTGTCACCCTAGGTCCTAGGTTTTTTCTCTAGTGCCCTTGTTTGTATAAAGACCAAAAAGCTGGAATCCACTAGCATTGATCAGCAGAAGCATCACTGCTG
The DNA here is from genome assembly GCF_004348235.1 of Phoca vitulina. Taxonomy (NCBI): domain Eukaryota; kingdom Metazoa; phylum Chordata; class Mammalia; order Carnivora; family Phocidae; genus Phoca; species Phoca vitulina. The sequence goes on from NW_022589710.1 coordinate 25,135,990, forward strand.
TTAGCTCTTACACTTAGCTGTCTCACTTGGTTTAAGTTCTTGCTTCATTTTTGGCCAATGGAGTATTTCTTCATAATGCCCAGCCATGAATATAAAGAGATTTAAAAAAAAATTTTTATCCAGAACTTTTAGTTGTCTGTCCCAGGAGTTTTTAAGTTACCCATTCCACTAAATCATTTTGCTTGAAACAGAAGTACTCTCCTGTTCTTTTTGGTATTGTGGGTTTACACTAAAAAAAAAAAAATCTCTTTACCATTACTTTAGTAGAGTTTTGAGAAAATCAGAGATTAACGAAAGCTTTTTATTGTGGAAGGTCTTTTAGCTATTACATTGGGGACTTTTTTATGCTGAAGCATGTGGTGGTGATGTCACAGACACAGAATTGAATTTAAATTTATAGCTGCATCCTGAAATTAATTGTGATGCTTTTGTTCCTTTTATTGTCAAATATTTTTATTATCAGTTGGGTTTGGCAGATGAATGTGTGTATCTAAAGGTAAGTTCTTGTGTCATTTCATTCAGTTAAGCTATTAAAACTGATATATTCGGGTGCCTGGGTGGCTCAGTTGGTTAAGCGACTGCCTTCAGCTCAGGTCATGATCCTGGAGTCCAGGGATCCAGTCCGGCATCAGGCTCCCTGCTCAGCAGGGAGTCTGCTTCTCCCTCTGACCCTCCCCCCTCTCATGTGCTCTCTTGCTCTCTCTCATTCTCTCTCTCAAATAAATAAATAAAATCTTTAAAAAAAAAAAAACCTGATATATTCAATTGATAAATTCTGCTCATTTTCATGAAACTTTAAAATGATATAAAGTAGATATCATAAAGTTATAAATGTTGAGACTTTTACTCCTAGATATGCTGTCCATAGTGTTAGCTCTTTATTAAATTTTAAAGGCCAGAGAGTGACCTTTTCATGGGTCAGAAGAGAAGTGAAAATTCTTGAGAGTTACTCTCTTAAGATCTTACTCAGATCTTACTCAGATCTTATAGTAACTTACTCAGTTACTATGTTTTGTAACAAAGGACAAAATAGTTAATTAACTTGGTAAAGATAAATTTTCTTTTACCTTGGAAAGGGCACATTTGTAATTAGTTTTATGCCTGAGGTAGGACTGACTCAGCAACAAATTCTCAATATGGTAAAATGCAAACCTGATTTATTTGGGTAGAAACGAATAGAACAGAAGTGTCTGAACTTGTGATCTGGGGGTTTGGGATCCCCTGATATTATGTACAGTTTTACATATATATTTGTATTCATGCATTTTCCTGGGCCCAACCCTCCTTGGCCTTCACATCCCTTTTGGCATAAGGTACATTTGTGCAGTGTACAAACTGTGTAACTGTATATGGCAGTTAGATTTCCCAAAAGCTTGCATCCCATAGTTTGAGAAACTGAAAAAGATAAATGAAAGCAACATGATTTCACTTACTGAGGAAAACTTGTCTTATGGGGTTGGGATTTAAAAACTTAAAAGTCATCTTTATCAGGTGTATTAAGTGTGGAGGTGATAAGAGTGAAGTCTCTCAGTCAGATGTTAACATTTCTTTTTTGTTTATTCTAACATCCTTTTGTATGTGTTTACTACACCTGGGAGGGGCTATTCATCCCTGGAGAAGTGGCTGTCTTGCAGATCTTTAAAAAACTTGCTGGGGGGACGCCTGGGTGGCTCAGTCATTAAGTGTCTGCCTTTGGCTTAGGTCACCGAGTCCTTGCTCAGCAGGGAGCCTGCTTCTCCCTCTCCCTCTGCCTCTCCCCCTGCTTGTGCTCTCTCTCTCTCCGACAAATAAAATCTTTAAAAAATAAATAAAAACTTGCTGGATTTCTTGAAGACTGGGCTTAAAATGTGCCATGCTTAGTGGCTCACTGTTTTTCCAGCTGACATTTCAGGCTGGCAAGGAACTTGGGCACTGGTTAACCATAGTTTTAGTTCACAATTCTATTTTTTCTTTTTAAGGGAAGTAGCTAATAGATCTTTTAAAGACAACAAACATTACCAAAAGAAAGGAAACATGGGGAAAAGAGCAACAAAAGTTTTGTGTGCCAAATATAAAATGATATGATTGGCATAAATTGTTAGGCAGCTGGTTTGTTAAAAATTATTTCAAGTATCAATAGGGCCAAATTCATTTTTATTAACAAATGGAAATTTTGCTAAATTATATTTCTTTTAGGCTCCTCTGCTTTTTTGTTCTTTGTATAAATCAAATATTTCCTTTCTCCCTTAAAAAATGTAGGACTTAATATTTCCTATCAACAAGCTTGAAATACACCTTTCTCTTTCCCAGGTAAAATGCTTTCGTTTTTCATCTTTTTGCTGGCTAGTGATAGACTTCTTTAAGAGCTCATGTACATAAGTTCTTGAGCAGTGCTGACTGCAGTTTATGACACTCTTTTTTCCATGTTGGCTAAAAAAAAAACCCAGCTTGATCTGAGTCCTGTGTTGTCTGTCCATGGATGTGGGATACTCTCTTTGCTTATTCAATGACTCTCAAAGAATTAATACTCATCAGGGATCACCTCACAGTCTACCTCCATTTGGAACAGATCATTTAAGGGGTAAAATTCTCATTTGTGAACATCTTTAAGGCTGTTTTATGCACTTAGTAATAGACTCCCACTGATTGGTATCTACTTCATGTTTGTGTCAGCAACTCATACTTCAGGGCAAGCATGTATCTTTCCCTTAGCTTGGGTCTCCACCATCCCTTCCCCTACACTCCCTCAAAGCAGAGCCCATGGCAAAGACTGGCAAATAAGAAGTCCCTTTGGGAGTGATCCCACTGAGCAAGAATGAGGGGTCAGGAGAATTGAATAGGGAGAGAGGGGAAACTAATCCGGTGATACATTATGGAGTGGTCCATCCCTATAGGTGACTCGTGCAGTCTTGCTAGGGCATTCTTTTAAATGTGTCTCAGAACTGTTTGCTTGGGGGACAAGAAGGGGAAGCTTTTATCCATTGGTTTCTGCTTCCTGTTTGGTAAGGCTGGATTTGCAATGGTGTGAATGAGGTCCAGTAAAATGTTGTGAACTTAATTCTGAGCACAAACTGCGCATCTAGTGACTACTTACTGACTTGAAAATTATGGTTCTATCTCTGCCAATAGAAATAGCACAAGTAGCACATTTGTATTCCTATTTCCCCAAATCTAAACAAATAAGCTGTATTTCATTTTACAGTGTTTTAAACAAGATATTATTCTGCTGATGTTTTTTCTGGGGTCCAACATTCTTCCTATAGAATTTACAAAACAATATCTGCAGAGCTTACCTCCAGCAGTCATAATAAGGCATTGCTCATGTAATACCCTTCAGAAATGTGCTATGTGGACATGTGTTCACTTAACAGAACCACTTTTTAAAAAAAAAAAAATCCTTTAAAAATTTCCTTACTTTGAAGTAAGTGTAGACTTACAGAAGAGAGTGGCAAAAATAATATAGAGAGTTCCCATATAACCTTTACTCAGCTTTCTCTCATTTTGATACTTATTCAACAGAATTAATAGGGAAATTAACATCGACACTCGACTATTTACTAATCTGTAAACCTTATTCGAATTTCAACAATTTTCCCACTAATGTTGGAATAATCCTCTGCTCCCAGATCTAATCCAGGATCACACACACATTGCATGTATTTGTCACGTTTCTGTCTCCTTTGTCTTTCATGACCTTGACCTTGACACTTCTGGAGAATACTGGTCAGTTATTTTCTAGAATATCCCCCAATTTGGGTTTGTCTGATGTTTTCTGATGATTGGATGCGAGATGATGTATTTTTTTTTTTTTTTTACAAGAACACCACAGAAGTTGTGTTGTACCCTTCTCAGTGTATCCTGTCAGGGGCACATGATCTTGCTATGCCTTATTACTGGTGTTCACTTTGATTACTTAAGATGTATGCCAGGTTTCTGCCCTGTAAGGTAACTATTTTTGCCTTTGTAATTAGTATCTTGTAGGGAGATACTTTGAGACTATGTAAATATCCTTTTTCTCATAATACTTTTGCCTCCTGATTTTATCATCCATTGATGGATCTTCTATGCAATAGTTATTACGTATGGTATTTGCCTAATGGTGACTTTGTTTCCTTCATTCCTTCCACATTTATTAATTGGAATGCTAAGTTTTTTAAAGATTTTATTTATTTATTTGACAGAGAGAGAGCACAAATGGGCAGCAGCAGGCAAAGGGAGAGGGAGAAGCAGGCTCCCCGCTGAGCAGAGAGCCCAATGCGGGGCTCGATCCCAGGACCCTGGGATCATGACCTGAGCCAGAGGCAGATGCTTAATCGACTGAGCCACCCAGGCACCCCACCCCTCCAATCACTTTCTATAGGCAAAACGCATTAATTTATGGTTTATCCTTTTGGCATTTCTTTTGAACAAATGAATGAATATATATATATAATGAATACATACATAGTGTTGTATCCCCTCTGTCTTACACAAAAGGTAGCATACTATAGATACTCTTCATTTTGCTTTTCAAATTTAATATGTTCTGGAAATCACTCCATATCTTCATTTTTTTTTTATTTAAAAAAAATTTTTTTTTAAAGATTTTTATTTATTTGACAGAGACAGCGAGAGAGGGAACACAGCAGGGGGAGTAGGAGAGGGAGAAGCAGGCTTCCTGCCGAACAGGGAGCCCGATGCGGGGCTCGATCCCAGGACCCTGGGATCATGACCTGAGCTGAAGGCAGATGCTTAATGACTGAGCCACCCAGGCGCCCCCATTTTTTTTTTTTATAGCTGCATAGTATTTCACTTGTGTGGATGGCTCAATTTATTCAACGACTCCCCTGCTGATGGCATTGAGCATCTAGGTTGCTTCTAATATTTTGTAGTTACAAATAGTGCTGCAGTGAATCACCTTGTGCTTATTCATTTTGTATTGCTGGAGGTTTATCTTCAGAGTAGACTCCTAAAAGTGGGATTGTTAGGGCAGAAGTTACGTGCATCTATAGTTTTTGTTAAGTGTTGTCAAATTTCATTCCAGAAAGCGTTGTATCAATCTTCATTCCCACTGGCAATTTACAAGAATATTTCCCCACAGTTTTGCCATGTATTATCATACTTTCTAATTTTTGCCAGTCTGATAGATAAAAATGGTATCTCAGTGGTTTTTTTTTTTTTTTTTTTAATTTCTCTAAGATTTTTTTCACATTTTTAAGGACTATTTTATATTTCAGGGGTGAATTGTCTCTGTATCTTTTTCCCCTTTTTTCTACTGGGTTTTTGGTCCTTTATTGATTTCAAGAACTCTTTACATATTACAGATACGCCTTGCAAATATTTTCTCCCAGTCTGTCAGTTGTCTTTTATCTTTGTTTATTGTGGGTGGGGTTTTTTTTGCTGTTGTTGTTATGTATTGTATTTATTTTTATGTGGTCAGATTATTAGTCTTTTCTTTTATTGCCTCTTTAAATCTTTGTCTCTACACCAAAATTGAAGAGGAATTTACTCTATTTTCTTCTAGTACCTGGATAGTTTTATTTGTCAGATATCTGATACATTTAGAGTTCATTCTTTTGTATGGAATGCAATACAGATCTAATTTTACCTTTTGCTCCAAATGGCTCTCTTCTTGTCCTGACACCATTCAAAAGTGATTTGAGATGTCACTTTTAGCATATACTAAATTGTATCAAATCACCTTTAAAAATTCACTTTTGCTCTTTTTGCACTTTGTCATGGTGTGGTTAGTGTTATCTGTTCGTTGCCTGTGGCCACAGATAATGCTCCAGATTGGTGTTTGTTCTTCTGAAAGAATAGTTAATTAAGCCAGAGAAATTTACCTTCTGGCTATGTACTTATTAAACACTGTTACCTAAATTGAACCCACTGCTATGAGGCATTGCATTGTTCCTTCTGCCCAAATGTTATCTGAGTCAGTTTCTGTTGTATTGTAAAATCGTTAGGCTGAAATGAAGCTTCCTACAATGAATCTCAGGGCTGCTGGTTTGGAACTACTGTATTGAGACCTTGAAGAATGGCCTCATGAGCACTAGCTTTTTTGAAGGTTCATTGGCTTTGGCTCCTTGACTTGTTTTCTTAATTCAGCTGCTAGATCTTGGGAGACAAATTGTAATACTGTGATTACTGCCAGACTAGTCATTAGAAATATGAGGTAATTTAACTTTTGCATTACACCTACATCTAGAGTACAGAGTTGCCTGGCAACAATGACATCCTTGTTAAAATACAAAAAATCTGAAACAAAGTCCAGACATTGTCCTTCCAAGATGACTTTACGTTGATGTGAGGAGAAACACTATCCTAGGGGTGCCTGGCTGGCTCAGTCCATGGAGCATGTGACTCTTGATCTTGGGGTTGTGAGTTCAAGCCCCATATTGGGTGTAGAGATTACTTAAAAATAAAACCTGGGGTGTCTGGGTGGCTTAGTCGTTAAGCGTCTGCCTTCGGCTCAGGTCATGATCCCAGGGTCCTGGATCGAGCCCCCGCATCGGGCTCCCTGCTCTGCGGGAAGCCTGCTTCTCCCTCTCGCACTCCCCCCTGCTCGTGTTCCCTCTCTCGCTGTGTCTCTCTCTGTCAGATAAATAAATAAAATCTTAAAAAAAAAATAAAACCTTAAAAAAAACCCCACCATCCTAAAAAATCTTCCTGTTTACAAAGGAAACAATGAGCTGTTTGGGGAAATAGACTAACTTAGGCTAATGCAGTACTGTACCTTTTTCCCATCCTATAAGGCCTGTCTTAAGTATTTGATTAGTGCTGTACCGTGGCTTTGCTTACAAAGCACCTCAAATTTGTGGGCTTCAAATTTGAGAATATATGGAAAGTGCCCAAAAGCCAGAGGAACTTTTATTTCTTGCCCTTATTTTGTCCTTTTATTTTAATACGATTTTATTTTATTAATATTTTTTTCTGACTTATTTTAAAGTGAAGAAAGATGCCGTCCAAATGAAGCCGAGGTGTCGCTTAGTGATTTTTTTTTTTACAGACATGTTATTCACACCCTTGACCTCCAGAGGGAGCAAGAGGGTTATAGTTAAATAGGAATTGTTCCTGAAAAAGAACTTTCTACTCTCCTGTTCTCTCCCCTCCACTCCCTTGTCTTCCCTTTCTCTTTTACCCTACCTACATAAACATGTTGATTTTGAAGAATCATGTCTTCTTTATCATTTTCTATTTTCCTGCTTCTTTTGTGTAACATCCACATAGGTTTCCCTAAACCGTTATTAAGCATATCTGTTTTCTAGTTGTTAGCCTTCCATTCCCCTGTGGTGGAGGGGGTACCTTGCTGTTTCAAGAGTGATTCTCAAGGAACCCAGATAGAAATTTGTTTCAGCAATTGGGGATATTTCTTTGGAAATAGTATTGGTCCTTTCACCCCCATCGCTGCACTCTGCCCCTCCCCCTACTCAGAGGGGTCTACACATTCTTTTTTCCCTATTCCTACCCAACAACAGAAATGTTAGTGTATGGTGAAACTCTAAACCGTAGGTCCATTTTGGGTAGTCAGAGAGCCCACCCTCTAGGTGGCTTCTGGGCTGAAAAACTGGTCCATCCCAAGGTCCTTTGTTGATAGAAAGGTCAGTTATTAGGGAGTGCTTTGTTTCTCCGTGATCTCCGCGATGAAGGATCCCAAGTGTTTATTTTCTCTCAGATAAAATTCTGTACAAAAATGATTACCTAGTTCCCACATACATATTTTCTCTCTCCTCTGGTTGTAGCTAAAATCTAGATGGGTTTGTGATGACTGAATCTGGACCTTAAATGTTACACTGAATCTTGAGAGCTCGCCTTGAGGTAGATTTGGATTGGGTCAGGATTGTTCTTTTTGTCCCCATTGTCCTAACGTAGCTTGACCTACAGAAGCTTCCACCTCTGGTGTAGTCTGTGCGTGGACCTACCTTTCTTCATAAGGTTTTAGGCACCATCTATGTGCTACTGACTCCAAAGTTTCTATCATCTCTGGGCCCCCTTCTAAGGGGCCTGTTTGACACGATCACTTAGACGTTTAATTGAAATTTCAGATTTACTGGATGTAAAACAGAATCCTTGACTTTTCTTGCCCCAAACCTGTTTCTTCTCTAGTATTCCCAAATGAACCATCTGTCTATTACTCACTTAGGAGTCATTCTTGGTTCCCCGTTTTCTTCACCCCCTACGATCTCATCCTTCAGCTAATTCTATTTTAATTCCAAAATATTTCCTACATCTGCCTACTTTGCTCTCTCTCTCTCATGCTCTCTACTTCACTTGAGCTTGCTACGTTTCTCTGTCATCCAGACCATTAAGATAGATTCCTAACAGGTGTAATGATGGCAGTGACTTGGAAAAATTTAATGTGCTTTTCTTTTTTCCCCAAATATACCTGCTCAGAGAGGGGATAAAAGAATACAAACCGAGGGGCACCTGGGTGGTTCAGTTGATTAAGCATCTGCCTTTGGCTCAGGTCATGATCTCAGGGTCCTGGGATGGAGCCCCGCATCAGGCTCCCTTTTCAGTGGGGAACCTGCTTCTCCCTCTCCTCTGCCTCTCCTACCACTTGCGCTCACTCTCTCAAACAAATAAATCTCTAAAAAAAAAAAAAAAAAAAAAAAAACAAACTGAAAAAGCTAAGATTTGGCTTCTGACATTAAAAAATAGGGTCATACAGAAAGACAGTAGACTTGAAAGCTAGTCTTTGTAGGGAGAGAAAGGATTTTACGAATGTTTTTAGTGCCCATTTACATAGCAGAGATCAGGACTAAAAGACTAGATTATAAATTTCTTCCATAATACACAGACGGTCTGTACTGTTCACCGTCCATGCCGAGTGAGTGAGAAGGCTGTTCAGATGATGGGACTATGGTAATGAAGCCTGCGTACCTGCCCATGTCGGTTTTTGGAGGAAGAAGACAGAGGGGAAGAAGACAGGAGATAATGGTCAGTTAAGGATTCTAATCTTCCCTTGGGGCTGCAGCCCCGAGGGAAAGAGAAGTGAACTAAATACCTGGAGGAATACAGAGGGCAGAGGGGCTCCTCCTTGGCTTCTAGTCTGGGACACTGGGAGAAGTCACCTGGAGGCCCTGTGAGGGGCCTTCCTGGCCAACCCGGAGGGTGACCACATGTGAGTACGTTCAGAGATGTGGTCAGAGAGTGAGGATCTCATTCGTGTCCCCAAGCCTTTGTTCTTCCAAGGCATGAACGTGGAATTTCGAGCCACCAGGGCTGGCATGGGCCTACTGAGGTGGGGGCTTCGAGGTATTCAGAAGGGCCTGTAATGCCAGTGAGAGCAGAGGTGACTACTAGTCCCACCTGGCTGAGAGTTTGTACAGACCAAGATGTAGACCAGCTCAGCCTCGGCTGCAGCCCCTACTGACACCGTTGTAGGCTAGTGACACGGGGGACAAGGGACATTGCTGGGGAGCCAGAGGACCCTGCATGGTTTTGAGGATTCTTTTCCCACCAAATCCATAAGGTCATGCATGCTTCTCTCCCTCCATATACCATCCTGGAGGGCGGGGGTGGTGCCAAAATCTAGACACTTAACATGTCTAACCAAAGAGGCTGACTTTTACCTAAAAAGACTACTTAAATCACTGTGTTGGCCTAAGGGTTGTGTCCCTGCTCCTTCTATTTTCCTATAGTTGATAGGAGCTAGTGAGCAAGAACAGATCAACTGTAGACCAAGTGGAAGTCTAATTTCTCCGCATATTTGGGTTCTGGGCTGAGTTCTTTGTAACCCTGCTGCACCGGTTGCTTCTACATCACTCTTACCACCCCTACAGTGCCTACTCCACACAGGAAGCAGAGCAGGATCATAACACCTTTCTACATCTTCCGAAGTCTTCCCGTTGGGCACAGAATGAAGCACCTCACCTCAGCATACAGAGCCCCATATGATCAGGGCCTGTCTCCTTTCTGTCCTCATCCTAAACCTTGTCCTCTGAGCTCCAGCTCAGTGGCCCTTCTGTTCCATGAACAAGCTCTGCTCTTTCCCATCTCGAGCCTTCATACTTGCTGTTTATGCTGATGCCTTCCCTTTGCCCTTTCAGACCCAATGTCTATCCTTTCTCACTTTGTTCTGTGACCCCCTAGGCTGACCTATGAATTACATCAGTGGACATGCTAGTGTTCTGGCTTCCTATTGGAATTGGCCAACGGGAAGCACTAGCAGGGTATCAGACGGAGGGAAAAGATACTTATTCAGGATATTTATTCTCCCTGCTTCTTTCCGGCTAGGTCACCGGGGATTGGCTGTGTCCCGGGAGTGCCCTGGTTCCCCCCACCTTTGGGAGATCCCATTCTCTCTCTAGTTTCATTAAACTCTGTGCTTTTGTCCAGAGTCCCCTTTTGGGTGTCAGCTGCTTCCTGCCAGACCTCAGCTGTCACACTCTTCTGGGCTCTCCGCATGCTGGTTTCTTGAGTCTCTGCTCAGACGTCACTGCCTCAGGGAGACCTTCCCTGACTGCCTCCCCATCTCACTGCCCACCGCCGTGGCCTGCCTCTTGTCCTTCACTCTTTATCACCACATATTTTTAATTTCTTGCATTACAGGGATCAAAATCTGATGCTATCTTTGTTTTGTTTTGTTGTTTTGTACTGGTCTCTTTGATTAGGACTGTAGCCAAGAAGAGCAAGAAGCTTGTCCGTAACTCCCTCTTGTGTCCCCAGTACCTAGAATAGAGCTTGCACGTAGCAGGCAGCCAGTGCGTGTTTTTTGAGGACATGAAGGAAGAGCTGATTTCTTGCTCACGAGAAGCCTGGATCTCAAGGCTGGGTGTATGTGAGGGTGTCAGAGGCAGGTCAGGAAGTTGTCTCATTTCCTTGTACCTTTATTGCATAAGGTGCTAACACTGCTTCTCGGGTACTATTTATTTGCCAACTGACTCAGTCACCAATGCTCAGGAAGTAGGAAAGAAGATACAGAATAAGCCCTTTGAGTGGAAACATGGAGGGGTCACTGTAACCGTCTAATAGCTCTGTCTCTTTTACCCGGTTTAGGTGTGTCTGGTCTCAGCTGCATACGGAAGCTGCTTTGTGTTTCTTTGGAGTCTGGGGATGGTGCTGAAAGAGTATCTCAGAACTTCTTTCTGAGAGGACGGTTTTAGGATGCCTGGGCTGCATAAGGAGAGCAGGGCAAGTGCCCAGTGGAGGCACGCTCAACCTGAGCTGATTGTCAGAGTCCCCCATGGAACTTACCCAGCTCTCTGCTCCGCGCCCCAGGCCCACGGAGTCCTGCGTTCCAAGGGATGGGCTCAGGAATCTCTTTTTAAAAGTTGCACGGGTGTTTCTAGGATATGGGCCAGGTGAGAGCCACCGAACTGGCATAAAGAAGAGGGGCTTTGCTTAGTTCCGTGAATTCGAGGATCTAATTATGTTGTCTTAAACTTCCTGAACCATTCGCACAAGGCTGGCTGATGAGCCAAGTCCATTTTGTATTTGAGTCCACTGATGTTTCCTCTCACGTCTTTGGAATTATTTCTCAGTGGCAATAGGGGTCTTGAAAACTTGTCATTTGAAGGCTGGTATTATTTTTAAGAAAGTGAAATCTGGAAAGGTTAGCAGACTTCTTCGGCCACCGTGGCCCTGAGACCACTCTCCTTCTCCTACTAAGTTATGCTATAACTCAACAGCCAATTGCATAAAACTCTTAAAATGTGACACCCACCTGGTCCCTGTAGAGTTTTCTCTTGTTCCTTTCAATGGTCATGGATTTCCATAAAAAGCTATTTCATCTACCAGTTTGGTGGTGTCGCAGGCATTTGCGAACCAGATGGATGCGTGCATTGGCCCTCGTCAGCTGTGGTCCTCCGTGTACATTCGGGCTGTAACATTTACAGTCATGTCACATCTGGGATTCTGTGATAGATATCTCCCGTTTGTATTATGCCATGGCTATTTTGAAAATTTATTGAAGTAGAATTTACATATCAATTATACCAATTTAAATACAGGTAGTTGAATTTTGACAAATGTATGTACCCTGTAACCACTACCACAATCAGGACAACAAATATCTCTTTCACCCCAGAATGTTCCCTCATACCCTGCTGTGGTCAGTCTCTCGCTCCACTTTTGGCCCCAGGCAACCACTGATCTCCTTTCCATCACTACAGATTTTGCATTTTCTAGAATTTCACACAGATGATACCCTCCATAGGCATGATTTTGTGTCTCATTTCTTTTACTCAGCATGTTTTTATTTTTTATTTATTTTATTTTATTTATTTCTAATTTATTTATTAGAGAGAGAATGTGTGTGCCCTGTGAGAGCATGAGCTGGGGGAGGGGCGGAGGGAGAGGGAGAAGCACACTCCCTGGGGTCATGACCTGAGCTGAAGGCAAATGCTCACCCTCCTGCCCCTTAAACCAGGTAGCTTAAGCTTAGTATGTATATTTTCTAGCCCGTCTATCAATATTCATACAACCATGTCCACATACAAGAGAGCCCAGATGATTCGGTTTGTAAAAGGTCATCCTCTGTGAACACAGACTAGAATAGCAAAGGGCTGAGAATGGACTTGGAAGGGCAAAAGGACAACAATCAACAGAGGTAGGAAGGTATTCCTGCTTAACCGATGAGAAAACTGGAAAACTCAGAAGGCACCTACAAATGGTCACTGGCCGAGGCAGCCCTCGGTGCAGCTCTTCTGACTCCAAATCCCACATCTCATTTCCCTGCAAGAGGTCTTTTTGTTGTGTTTTGTTTTGTTGCTCAGTAAAATTTTGAAGGCCCCAAAGGCAATGAAATGTAAGGAAATTTAGGACCTGGAGCAAAGATGATGATGTTAGTGATGATAATGGGGATGGTGATGACGTTAGCAGCCGTGGAGGTGCGGAGGATGATGGTAGCAATGGCGAAGGTGCTGGCCATGGCGGTGACAGTGATGATGGTGCTGGTGGCGCTCTAAAGAATCCCGCTGAGATCCAGGGGGGACTGAAGAGAACCGGAAATAAAACCTCATCTTTTTACAGTGCTTTCACCTATTTTTTCTCATTTCAGCATCATAACAATCCTTCAAGGTGTGTATTATTATCATTCCCATTTTAGAGGAGGAACCTAAGGGCAACTCAACCATTGGCAAGAGAAGCGGGTGATAAACATTTGGTCCACTCTTTACAGTAAGGGGTTGTGAAAATCAGCAAGCGTTTTAGTGGCATATATGAGGCATTTGACAGATTTGAAAAACATTCCCAATTTTTCACGATTTTTTTTCTAATTTTTCACCCTTAAAAACAAATTTTCTTCATGCCAAGTTGTTGCTACGAAAGAATGGGCTGATCTATATTCACTTGGAGGGATTTCTGTTTTGTTGTTAATGTTGTCCTTAGGTGGGGAAATAAAGATGCAGATACATGTATATAGTAGGTTCTGTTTTCATTAAATGAATATTAAACATACTGATCTCTGGCTTCCAGTTTGGTTTGGCTAAGCTGAGGCTGGTTTTCCGGAGACGAGCAGGTGGGAGGAGAGAGGTCAAGGGGTTATCCCCCGACTCTGGCCTGCTCCCTCGTTGCTTGGCTCTAGTCTAGGCAGGGGATCACCACCCCGCCGGTCTCCCCTTTCCCTGAGCCTTGACCCTCAGGAGGTCCCTATAAGGTCATTCCTTCCTCTGGCCCCTTAGGTTTGGGGTGGTGACTGCCTCCTGCTGTTCCCAGTTGGTGGTGGTTTTACCATTCCCTTGACCTTGCCCCACGCCTTTTGTGCCCATTAATTAAGCTAATATGGCTCAGCTCCTAACCCTTCTGTGCCCCACTTTTTGGTGCTGGGCCGGGACTTTGCAAATGACACCCCTCTGTGCTAGTAGCTCCCTGTCAGTTCTGCCAACACTGGACGCCACATGTGCCCAGTGCATGACCGAGGAGGAGGAAGGACCTGGGCCTCCCTTGGCTTGCTTTTCCTGTTCTGGTGCCCTCACAACAGCCAGGGTTTCCCGAACCGTCAGCACAGCTGGGTAACCTGTACCAGCCTGGCCTCGCCTCGGAGCTTCCGGGTCGTAACAGCCCCGAGCCCATCCCTTGCTTCCCTGGCCAGAGGAGAGCTAGCCTCTCTTCACACTAATTCGTCTGTCTGTCTGTCTACTACTTACTTATTTAGTAAGTAATCTCTACACCCAGTGTGGGGCTCAAACTCACGACCCCGAGATGGAGTCTCGCGCTACCCCGCAACTGAGCCAGCCAGACGCCCCTTGGTGGCTTCTCTGCAGTTAACTTTTCTGTGTTACCTCAGGGAGCCCTTTCACATATTCAGCTCTCCAACGCTTTTGTTCTTTTTCTTTCTGTGGTAAAAAAACACATCAGATAAAATTTACCATCTTACCCATTTGTAAGTGTACAGTTCAGGAGTGTTAAGTGTGCTTACAGTGCTGTGAAACAGAGCTCCAGAACTTTCTCATCTTGCACAGCTGAAACTACCCATTGAACATCTCCCCTCCCCCCAGCTCCTTGCAACCACCATTCTGTTTTCTGTCCTTATGAATTTGACTATTTTCTATACTTGGTGTAAAGATCTCCAATTCTTTTAAACTAATTATTTTTTATTAAAATAATTGGCATAGTTTCTGTTTTCCCGATTGGACTCTGGTATATCTCTGTAAGTTGTTCCTTCTTTAAATAATTTTCAATTAAACTCTTTGAAGGTGCCCCTTGATTCCTGTGCAATCCCAACTGATACTCTATCTGGAGAGGAGTAACAAGTGTTAAAGTAACAATAAAGGTGAAAGCCCTTTTAAAACCAAAAGCACTATATATTATTACTACTACTAGTAGTATTCCAAATGAGGCCATATCTAAACTTCCTTTGTGTGTCGCTTGAAGCACTACATCCAGAGAAGAGGAATGACAGACACAAGAAAATGCATGCAACCTCAGAGTTTCAACCAACCCCGTGGCTCTGGGCCTGAGGATCAGAAAGAGAAGCCAAATGGGAACAGTCCCCTTTCCTGAGAGAGGGTGTGGGAAATATAACAAAAGCCCATATTGACGTTCACAAGTTAACATGGGGAAGAAGCCAGGGTGTCTGTGTCCTTACATGATACAGAGACTCTGGCTCTGGTCAAGATGAGACTCCAATCCCACATGTCAGCCCCCAGCAATTCAGTGACACCTCAGCGACCTAATAATGTCAGATGAAAGATCTGGTTGCTTTTACAGAGTAGAAAAAGACTGGAAAATCCCAACCACCAGCCAACTCACAAATGCCATAGCCCTGGCTAGAGATGTCCCTGGCAGGGTGGGGTCCCCAACCTCTTTAAGAGGAGCCCTCCTCTCTGAGGAGGTCAGATTTTAGAATGAGGCCCCAGTGGGTCTCGCCCAGGGGCTTTAAAGGTGAAAGGGGGGCGGCTGGGGCAGGAAGTATTGTGGGCAAGTCCAGCGAGGAGGACCTTGGCTTTTCTGAATAGTGATTTGGTTGGCCATGCACTCTGGAGAATACGGTCAATCCCTGCCAGGAAAGAAGGACTCAAAACACAAGTCTGAGTGAGAGTAAGGTGTTTTCTGTAGCAGCTATTAATCAAGAAAACCTTGAGCTCCAAGGACAGGATATTACTCCCTTCTTAAACTATTTGACTGACTTGGTCTCTTTGTATTTGGGTAGGACTAGCTATGACAGAAAGCTCACCCCCATGAGTTTCGTGGCCAGATGTTCCAGAACACGCACCTGAGCTACTCGTCCAATGTCCAGGAGCTCTATAAGCCCTGAGAAATTATTTGCCGAATTGTGTGGGTACATGGAGATCTGGAACAATTTTCTACGACCTATAAATGTCGTCTGATTCACGAAAGGGTCCATGCCCCCTCTCTGCCTCTCCATTCCCAGACCGAGAACAGCTCTAGACTATGTATGAGTCACTGGAGGGCAGCGCCATAACTTTCATCCTGAATCTCCAACAGCATCCTGCTTGGCGTGCTTTGTGCACAGTCTTTGAATGAGTATTTACTAAAACGACCATTTGTAAGCAGACTTGAGCTTCTAGGAATCCACAATAAAGAAGGTGGGCTTGTGATGGGTGACCCTTTCGGGGATCTCAGTGAGAGTTGCTTTTCTTTGCAGGGTGGCTCTTTCTATAGGGGTCTTGAAATCAGAAAAGAGTAAACACTTGTTTAGGAGGCCGCATGCCAGTGTTGTTTCCCCCGCCAACACTGCAGGCTTTCTTTCCAATTTCATCATCTGAAACATCATAGTCTCTTCCTGTCTCTACCACTCAATGAGGTTATTATGGGGATTCATGATAAAAATGAGAGGAAAAAATTTTATCATAAACTCAGTCATGGTACTAGTATTGATAAGTGAAATAGGAGTTGATCTCTTGCTTTCACTTCCACGTTGTTAGAGGGATAAAAAAGAGACAAATTGAGGGAGGAGAAGAGATGTAATGAGATACTGTTATGGAGATCATAGTAAAGTATTATGACCTAGTATAGGAGAGCGGGGAAGAAAGATAGCTTTGAGTCCCTCACGTTAAGACAGAGTAATGGAAATGAGTCAAAACATTATGGGAAGTGAAAACATTGTTATTATTTTTACCATTATCCTCTTCTTAGTTTTTCCTTTTCATTTTAGTTATGACTGTTGGTCTGTTGGAGACATTGAGATATGGGGGGCAGGGGTAAGGAGTGGGAACTATATTTCACTGATTCTAGAGCACACATTTTCCACCTTCCAACATCTCTGGGAATCAAATGGTGTCTGCTAAATTCAGCAGAGATGCAGTTATTAATATTGCCAAAACTTGGTCATTGCTGCTCATATGGTCATCACTTGGATTGAGGTAAGTGTATTGTTGTTACTGTAGGTGTTGAGTTGAACTGCCATTTAAAAGGTCCTCAGAAGATCACACTATGATTTGGCACGGAAATGAAAAATGCTGTTGCAAAAAGAGCAGAAACAGCAGCAGGACTTGAATTTAATATTGGTGAAGCAGATAGGCATGGTTGGAGGAATGAACAATTGCCTAGTTTTTGCAAAGTCACAACTGACTGCTTTCTGGAACCTAAGAGCAGAAGAGTCATGCCTCAAGTAGAAGAAACTCTAGCTGAGATCCACAAAAGAGTTGGCCATCCTCACAAGCCCAGCCAAGTGACAGGAGAAACTGCTAACTCATGTCGGGGGCATGAAAGAGACGTCAAAGCAATGAGAGGCTTGCACCACTGCCGAAGACTATGGTTAAGACGTGTTGTCATTAAATGGACAGTGTTTTCTCCTGTGGGGCATAACAAAAGGTGTGTCTTACAATTAATGGAACGTGGTACAAAATGCAGGCTTAAAAAGTTCAGGGAACCACTACCATTTTACAGGAAAAGACAGATCCAATGCCGCCTCTGCCGGTGGGCCTACAATTACGAGATTCAGCATAAGGTTGGCTGATTGTTGACCAGGCACTGTGTGAGTAGGAGGGGGAAAGAACCTGTCCTCTTAGATGTATGGACTTGAGATGGACAAAGGATTTTTTAAAAAGTACAGTTTTTTACTTAAAGAAAATATTTACAGTTTGAGGAGGCTTCTTATACAATAGCAAAAAATTAAACCTGAATTCTTAAAAAGCTTCTCAGTTTTCATACCCCACAGCAAATATAAGACATTTTCAAGTAAATTCGATTAGTAAATATTTAATTGTCTTGAAGATTATATCTTTAAATTTGCCAAGCGTGATTATTTTATGAGCAAATTCTATATAGTCAATTATTAATGTCCCTAAAATAACAAATTACTTCAGATTAATAAAAACACTAGAAAGTTAAATATTGCATATATCTACATTTTTGCCAAATTTCTATTAACAGAACATGAATAAAAAGAATACATATAACTTGTTTCCTTATGCATCCCACCCCATCCCCACCTTGACTTTCCTCATGTGTGTATAAAAATTTTTAGCCATTTCTGGTTCTTAATTCTCTGTCATGTTTTTGGTAATTCTTAACCAACTGAGCCACCCAGGCGCCCTTTTTTTTTTTTTTTAAAGATTTTATTTATTTATCTGAGAGAGAGAATGGGAATGTTTTTGGTAATTCTTAACCTGGGGCTAATGGGCAGAGGTTCATGGATGGGCTCAAAGGAGCCTTGCACCCCTGAAATTATATGAAAAATCTTGGGGATTATACGCTTTTTGGTGGTATTGAGGAGAGGGATTCTGGTGGTCATCACTTTCTCAAAAGTGTCCATTTTTTAAAGAACAAAAGAGTCCATGAACTACCAGTCAGAATTTTGGATCAGTTGTGACCCGGCCCTGGGCCCCTCCCAGCAGTGGGAACTTTTGGCAGATATTTGGCTGTAGAAGGAGGGGCTAGACCCAGCAGCACCTGAGCGGGTAACTGGGAAATGAAATGGGCTTTGTGATTTGGCTGCCAAAATGTCCCTGCTTGTCCTCAAAATAAACAAAGAAAAGCCATCACATTCCTGTGCCTTCCAGGCTCAATCTGGTACTTTGAACTGTGTTTTTAAGTGACAAAAACCAGGTCCTAATCCTTTAGTTTTCTTCTCACTCTGGTAGGTCGGAGATACTCTGACTGTGATAAGGATAAGCTTGGGGGAGGGCTGAAGAGGCGGTGATCCAGGCCACTTGCCACTGGGGGCAAGGAATCAGGTTGGATGGAGTCTCATTTAGTCCCATGGAATTCCTCTACCTCGAAGACCTGGCTTGGCTTAAATTGATGCTCAGCCTCTGAAAGTCCTTGGCTAAGAAGGGACTTGAGAGCTAAGAGCATCTTAGACTTTAGCAAGCATCAGAAGTTTGTTGGAGAGCTTGTTCAAAACAGATTTCTTAGATCATCCCTGGAGATTCTGATTCAGTAGGTCTGGGGTGGAGTCCTGGAATTGTTCTGTTTGTTTTTTAGATCAATATCTCCAAGTGATTTTGAGGAAGGGGCCATAAAGAGTTTTGCTTTTCCAAATGTCAAGAGCTTGGATGAAGAGAAGGCCATCTGGGCCATCAAACATTCTGCCCTCCGTGAGTTCATTCTGTTGGGTCTGGGTGCTCTCCTTATCTTCAGAGAATGGCCTGAGAGGGAAGCCCTGGGTCTGTTTTGATTCCTTACAGATGTGAAGCAAGGCAGGGATGACTTGGGTCTTGGTGCCATGGCTCCCTCAGTCTTGGCAGGTAGGAAACCTCTGCTCAGCCCTGCTACCTCCAGCACTTCAGGATTTCTCCCCAGCCAAGGGAAGAATCCCCTGAAAGGGCACTGAGTGTGGGTGAAACATCTTGGCCAACTCAACCAAGAATTGTCTGTTGGGGGCTTTGTGTTTCCAAGCCCCTGCCCCCACCAAGGCTGTGCATTGGAGATCTGCAGAAGACAGTGTCCAAAGTGGCAGTTGCTGTAGCCTTCTTCCTAGCAGGAGAGGGAGTGGTATAGTGGGAAACCACCCATTTAGGAGGACTAAGTCATACATCCATTCATTTATCCATTCGCTGAACAAATGCTGCAGCGCTTGCCATGTGCTAAGCACTGGGTTAGGTGCTGGGATTCAAGAGTGAGCGAGAGAAATAGTCTATGCCTTCATGGAGCTCTTAACTCTAGTCAGAGTGGAAGACGTTAAAAAAATGGTTCTAAAGTTCTACATAGGAGGGAATGGGGGTTTTCAGAGAGAAAGGGAGTGGCATAGAGGTTCATCCTGAAGGTGATTTTGCACTGCAAAATGACTTCTCTCACATTATCTGTTTGTTTGGGATAGATGGTGAAGAAGAGCTGATGGATATTGTCAAGTGGTCAAAGACACCTCGCTCCCAACATAACACAAAACCACCTCTCAGTGCCAACATCTGAGAGTAAACAAATCATTATCTAATTCATTTACTCAGTCAATCAATCAGTCAAGTGATTAGTTAATGACAGCCATAGTGCAAAGAAGTATATGGCCTTGTGGGAGCTCACAAAAAAGATAATTAGTCTAGGGTAGGGCATGAGGGAAAGATTTCTTAAATAAGAGGTAACTGAAGCTGAGACCAGAAATAAGAGGTAAGAATGGGTGTAGAATGAGCGGTGAGTTAGGGCCCAACCAGGGTGGCTGTAGCTGAGGAAACGTGGGGAAGAATGTCCCAATGAAGTTAGAAGCAGGGTGAGCCTACAGGGCCTTATGGAGGTTTTTTTCATTATACTTGTTGATATGTGATCTTGAGTAAGTTGCCTAACGTCTCAACTGTAAAATGGGGGGACGGAGCCAACCTGACAAGGCCACAGCAAGGATGAAACATTGCTTCGTCAAACGTAATCTTACAAAAACAAAATGATTATGACTGCTCAGTGTCTAACAACTCATTTTCCTCCCTTAAAAATGGCAGACTGGTTTTGGCAAGAGCCCAAATGGGACCCTCCTTAGCTCTTCAAAAGCCTTTCTGTGTAGGGAAGGAAGCAAATCTGACCTGTTCCATAAACCCTGGCTCTGATGGCCATGTCTCTTCAGACTCTCCCCTGGGCCCATCCAGAGCCGGCATTTCCTCCAATGGGCTGTCTAGCTTCTGGAAGTTTCTGTTTCTGGGTATGCCATCACTTTCGTTTACCTTTATGGTTTCTCTGGCTTAATGAATTCTAGCCCTTGTATTTTGTTGACTTTTTAAAAGTAAGTTTGAGAACAGCAACCTGTGGTTAGACATTCATTTCTCATGTCTCAGTAGATCCATACTGCATATTAATGGAATCTGTAGACCTTGATGAATCAACATGACATTTGGCAGTGGTGTCACTCAACAGGAAGTGTACCTAGCACTTATTTCGGTTTTATTTATGAAGTTCCACAAGGCACACAAATGGTTAGGGCAGAGTCTCTGGTGAAATGAAGGTCTGTCTACTCTTTATTCCTCTTGTCCTTGTCTCCTTTTTTAAAGTCAAGAGAATACACACTTGCAAAAGGCCTAGATTAAACCTGATTGTTCACCCTTAGGATATGTTACTGTCAACTTCAAAAGAGTTGTTATAACACTTCTTTTCCCATGGATAGGTGCATCCCCACATTAGCATTTTTTTTAAAAGATGTATTTATTTGGGGTACCTGCGTGGCTCAGTCAGTTAAGCATCTGCCTTTGGCTCAGGTCATGATCTCAGGGTCCTGGGATCGAGCCCTGCATCAGGCTCTCTGCTCGGCCGGGAGTCTGCTTCTCCCTCTCACTCTCCCTCCATGCTCTCTCTCTGTCTCAAATAAATAAATAAAATCTTAGGAAAAAATAAAAAAATAAAGATTTATTTATTTTAGAGAAAGAGCACAAGTGGGAGGGACAGAGGGAGGAGGGGGAGAGCGAGAGAGAGAGAGAGGGACAATCTCAAGGAGACTCCCCTCTGAGCATGGAGCCTGATGTGGGGCTCGATCCCATGACCCTGGAATCATGACCTGAGCCAAAATCAAGAGTCAGAAGCTTTAACCGACTGAGCCACGCAGGCGTTCCTTAGCACTTCTTGATTCCATATGTGTTTATTAAAATTTAGTCAGGAAGGAGGCATAGGAAGAATTTCTGGGCTGGGAGTCAGAGGCCCTGAGTCCTAATATTGGCTTATCCACTTGCTAGCTGTGTGACATTACACAGGATGGACAAGTGGTGTCTTATACAAAAAGAGATTTATTTACTTGTAAATGATAAGAAAGCTGAAAGTAGGAAGTTATTGGCTAGATTTCAGCCACCAGCTAAATGATGTCATCCAGGACGAAGGTCCTTGTGTCTTTACCTATTACAGCCGTTATGTGGCCCTTTTATCCTCATGCTTGTAGCTTTATTGTCACAAGAGGCCCATCCCAGCTCCAGACGCCACGGCAACTCTGGCAGGATGCACAGGGAAGGACAGTACATCCATGTCTGGCTTACTCTACCAACAAAGCAGATTTGCAAGAAAGCCTTAGGACTATCATGTAGTCACTCATAGCAGCAAAGAAGACTAGGAAAATATATAGTTGTTTCACATTGTAAAGTGGAGAGTAGCAAGGGAGGAGGGGTTGGAAATACCTATAGGATTAATCAAGGGGCAGCATCTTTTCAGACAATTTCAGGACAATTTATATTCTTTTGGACATCAGTTTCCTCAGTTATAAAGTGAGGGGGTTTAAACAGAATGTACATGGTCTCTGGGGTTCCTTTAGTTCAAAATTCTTAAACTTTTTTTTTTTTCCCAAGGAATTCTTAAACTTTAAAGTGCATACAGATCACCTGAGATCTTGTTAAAATGCGAATTACCAGTGGAGGTATGAAGCCTGAGATCCTGCATTTTTTTTTTCACTTTTATTGAGATGGAAGTTTAAGGCGTATAGCATAATGACTTGACATACATATATTATGAAGTGATTACCACAGGAAATTTAGTTATTATCCATCGCCTCATGAGATTCTACATTTCTAATAGGCACTCAGGTGATGGGAATGCTGCTGGACCACACTTTGATTTGCAAGATTCTAAAGGTCTATGAGTCCTTTGGTATATTTTTCTGCTTTTCTCAATGGACAAGCCAGCTTTAAGCAAAGCCCATACAAATTTCTTAAGTTGCCTAGAAGGATTTTGGATTCAAAGAAATGTTTCTTTTATCAACAAGTGTGCACATTCTTACTGATTTTTCGGCATTTCTAGATCTAGAGGAGGTAAGAGCTAGACCCTCAGTCCTAGTTAGAAAGAGAATAGGGAAGAGGAAAGGACTTTTCTAATTTAATTCTCACAGCAACCCCGTGAGGCCAGTGTGATTTTACTGTTAAATTACTTTCCTAAGGTCATACAGCTGGTAGTTGACAGGGTCCACTGATATACCAGGCCTGATTTCCAAGTCCATGCTTTTTTCATTTCTCCATACTGACTCTTGCAGAGGTCCGCATGCGAGAGACACTAAGGACGAATACAAGATGGCCCCCAGTTGAGGGATGATTAGCTTGGTTCAGACCTGTCCATGGTGATTAGCCTCTGTTTGCCCCTCCAGGTCCCTTCACCCTTCTCTCCATCACAGGGAAACTGACCTCTGTGTGGGCTCTGGCCTCCAGTTGTGTCCGCCCAGTGGGAACCACCTGCAAGAGACTGCTCGAGGGGAAGAGACAGAGGTGGGACATTGGTTCACTCACTGTCCCCATGGTTTCTTTACTTCAAGGCCATTACCTGGATGGCCTCTTCAAGGCCTCCCACTGGTTTTCAGTAACTGCTCCCTTCCCTTGTTTCCTCAGGCCTGGGGGATAACTACTTCCCCTGTTGCTAGTTCTCTGGGTCACTTGATGTTTCCCTTAACCCTGCCTATGCCTCCATAAATAGCCGCCGTGGTTGCCTTTTTGAGGTGCTTCCTGTTTTCTCACGAGACCATGACTCACGCACTCATTTCTTCAAAGTTTTCAGGTAGCGGCAGATAGCAGTAAGCAGTACAGAAGTTGGCTGGAGATCTGGGCTGGGGGGCTCCAACAGTCAGGACTTGGGGAGGAGGCAGGGCTTCAGCTGGAGAATTTACGGACAATGGAGAGAAAATATTTGGGAAGAGCATCAAGCAAAGTCAAAGATAGAAGGGGCACGGAGATCTACCTGTATTTGGGGATCAATTGGAAAGTAAGTGGCCTGGGGTGAAACCAAATAAGGATAGGTTATAGTAACAGTGTTAACATTATTAAGTGCTATGTGTTGTGTTCTCAGTGCTTTACTGGAACTAACTCATTTCATCCTCGGCAGCCCCGGGGTCATCCTGCTTTTTAGAGGGGAGGAAGAAACTAAGGCACAGAGAAGTTATAAACTTGTCCCATGTCACCCAGTAACTAAGTGGCCAGGGTTTGACTCTTTGTGGTCTGGCTCTGAGCTTGCCCTCAGAAACCACTATGCGTGCGGATGCACAGATTTCCATTGATTGTTTTGGAGGCAGGATGAAATCTGAAGAGAGTGGTATTAAGAGAGTAGGGCCCAGATGTGCAAGGTAGAAAGCACGTGGGGAAGAGCAGAGGAATCTGATGTGCCCTCCACGGAGCCTTCAGCTTAGCGTAGCTCTGGGTCACGGGTGGGAGTCCACCGGCTGGGTTCACGGTTTTCCTCCTGCCCTTTCCTGGACGTAATGACAGCAGTTCTGTCTTTCCTTTTCATAGTCCCAGGTCCAAATTCATGTTCAGTTCCCCCAGTGGCAGGGAAATGGAAGGGGCCTGGGTCGGGACGCTGGGAGCTGCGAGTGTTGCCAGAGACCGTTATGGAAAGGCCTGGGGGAGGAGATGCCCCCACCCTGGCAGGGCCTGCGCATCTGCGTCATGGTGGGTTGAAAGCGAGCACATGAGGAGTCAGCATAATTATTTTTGTTTTTAATCCGCTCACTGGTGAATTTCTTTAGCAGCCAAGATAGTTCCAATGGCCCGATTTGTTCTCTATTTTCCATGTGAAAACAGGTTGAACCCGAGTCTAATTTTTATAAACTGGTGGTAATAAAAGCTACCTGACATGTGATGTGCACACATAGGAGGGCACACAGCACAGAGACTAACCTAAAGTAGGTGTTCCCAAATATTAGTGGAATTTCTCTTCTCTCTTAATTCACCTTTTTTTCTATCAAAAGATAAACTGAGGCGTGTTGAAAATTTTAAGAGTTTATATGAGCAAAAATTGGTTCTGCTGGGACAGCACCAAGCCAGAAGTTGTTAGCAGTGCTCTGCCGGCAGGAGCTGGGGGAGGGACTTTAACAGAGAAAAGGCAGAGGCGAAGTAAGGACATTACTGATTGGCTCTAGCTTATTTTTTTTTCCTAAGATTTATTTATTTATTTGAGGAGAGAGCGTGTGTGAGCAGGGGGAAGGGCAGACGGAGAAGGAGAGAGAATCCTCAAGCCGACTCCCCACTGAGTGCGGAGCCTGATGTCGGGCTTGATCTCACGACCCCGAGGCCATGATCTGAGCTGAAACCAAGAGTTGGCCACTCAACCGACTGAGCCACGCAGGTACCCCATTATTGGCTTTAGCTTTAAAGCCTTGTTTGCTGTTTGTGATTGGTTGTCCTTAGGTTTCAATTTTGTAACCTTGAGGCATTTGTAGGCTTAGGGCCACCTCAAGACTAAAGGCCTCCTTATTTAATTAATTAACACTTCCTTCCATTTAAAGTCATTATGAAATGATAATAAGCATGTTGGAGGGTAGTTTTTCTCCCTTCTTTCCTTCTCCTTTTCTTCCTCCCTTCCTTCCTTGCAACTTTATTGTGGAAAATTTCAAACATACATAAAAGTAAAGGACAGTGAATTGTGCCTCCATCATCATCAGGATTCAACAATGTTCAACAGCTTGCCATATTCGGTTTCTCTATTTTATTTTTGCTAAAATATTTTAAAACAATACCGAATGTCATCAGTTTCACCTTGAATACTTGAGTATGCATTTCTAAATTATAAGAATATTTTTTAACACAATGACACTGATACACCTAGCAAAACTAATAGTAACTTCTTACTAGCAAGTTCTACCCAGATCGTATTTAACTATGTTCAATGCCAACACAGTCTTTTTGTAGTTGGTTTGATCGAATCAAGATCCCAACATGGTGAGGAGCTACAAAGGGAGAGAAAGCAGCTACAAAGGGCCCTGTTTACAGTTCTTAGAGTTCTGGAATTTCTTTGCCTTTTGCATAATGACTCAGCTTTGCCGATAAAGTGCACCCTAACATTTGTGGTTTTGACTGTCTGGAAACAACTCCAGATGTCCATGGCATTTAGCAAAGTCTGCCGAGGCACAGTTGTGAATCCTGGGTATTTCCGGGGTTGTGTCTGGGAGGGAGTTGTTCAGCTAGAGTGTGCACCTTGCCGAGAGCTGGCACTTGGCTTTTCAGTGATGTTCTGTTGTTCTCGCTTCTTGTTCTTTTCTGATTTGGTATTTCACAGATTGGGACAATTTTTTTTTTTTTTTAAATTGGAGTCATACATAGGATTTCTTTTATTTTACTAAGTAAGGACATTAAAAAATACCTCTTATCACCATTATTTCATAAAAGGAAGGACATTTTATTTTATTTTATTTTTAAAGATTTATTTATTTAGGGGCACCTGGGTGGCTCAGTTGGTTAGGCATCCGCCTTCAGCTCAGGTCATGATCCCGGGGTCCTGGGATTGAGCCCCACATCAGGCTCCTTGCTCAGCGGGGAGCCTGCTTCTCCCTCTCCCTCTGCTGCTCCCCCTGCTTGTGCTCTCTCTCTCTGTCAAATAAATACATAAAATCATAAAAAAAATAAAAAAAAGATTTATTTATTTATTAGAGAGAGTGCCTGTGAGGGGGGGTGGGGGCAGAGGGAGAGAATCTTCAAGCAGACTCCCCGCTAAGTGAAGAGCCCAACTCAGGGCTCAATCCCATGACCCATGAGATCATGACCTGAGCTGAAACCCAAGAGTTGGATGTTCAACCAACTGAGCCACTCAGGCACCTCAAAGAAGGACATTTTAATGTTAAAAGGAGAGGACTGACATTGTTTCAGAATAAAGGGGCACCTTCCCCAGGAAGTGATAGTTGGCCACTTTATGCTGACGTATATATGTTCCGTGGTTCCAGTTTTCCCATTTTGCCATGGACTGGTGAGCAGTCTGTCACAGTTTGACATTTGGGAAGCATCTCTTTACTCAAGATTGCTTGAATAGTAAAAACTTGCAAAGTGATAAAAATGTCATTCCTTCTTGAAAAGTAGTCATTGAGTGGGAGATGAAACTTGAGTAAAAGCTGAAAACGAAGTTCACTTGTGAAGTGGGGATAGGTACAGGAGAGAGGTGCCACTTGTTTTAGTTGTGATTTAGGGACCTGTCAGGAGCCAGGTATAAACTTTTCCATATTTTCCTAGGGGTCTGGGATTGGATCAAGGGATTTCAAGAATTAATTATTTTCTTAAGTCATTAGACTTCGGATGAAACCTCTTCTCGGTTCCCAAGAACTCCTTTTGATCTTGCTCCTGTTTTTCAACCCCATGTCGCCATCCTTGTCCAGTGCCCCACACTTGTCATGCGTTGTGTGAGGCGACGGCCATTCTATACACCCCTGAACCTCTCCCACAGCCTAACACCAGCACTAAGCCCATGACCCTGCACATTTGTAACCTACCCTGCTCTGCTGAGCTTCAGACCAGCAGATCCAGTTGCCATTCAGCAGCCTCACATGAGTGTCTTTGTCCCAATCTGGTTCCTCCTCCTTGCTTCCCCACTGCACAAAATAGAAACTTTGCTCATGCCAGAACCTGGGAGTTCTCCCTGACACATCCGTCACTCCTCACATTCACACATTACCTATTCCTGAAGTGATGACTGCAAAATATATTTCTAGTCTCTTTACTTCATGCCATGACCACTGCTACTGCCCCTATCTTTGTCACTGTTCCCTCATCCCTGGGTTATTGCAACAGTTCCTCTTAATCCCCATCTCTAATCCCATCAATCCGTTCTTCACACAGTAGGCAGGAGAAAGACTTTCTCAAGATGGAGATTGGGCCATGTTGCACCCCCTGTTCAAAACTCTGAGGACATTTGGGACAAAATGAAAAAGAAAAAAAATCCCTAACAGGGCCTCCAAGGCTTGTGTGGTCAGTGCATTACCCAGCCCTAACCCCACCTCAAGTTATTTTCCTCTTCATGTACCATGTGTGATTGACACATTGTGCATTTTAATTTTCTTGAACACTGAAAGCCCTGTCCTACTTCAGGGTAAGGAACACATGGTGTTTCTTCTGCCTAGAAAGTTCTCCCCACTATTCCCGCTCTCTGTGTTCCCCCTCTAGACTGTAAGCTTCCAGAGGACAGACCCTTGACTGTCCCTCTCTTTAATGAACAGCCAACATCTAGCACAGTCCCAGGCAGAGAGTCGGTGCTTGGTAAATCTATGTTGAATGAGTAAGCGACTATTCCAATTAACATCAATATTCTTCCATCTCTATAAAAGGAATAGAAAGGAGAGGTTGAATATATTTTAGAAAGAAAAAAGGCTATATTTTTGCTATATTAGCCGAACTGACATTCAACCTTCAGTATTCAGGCCAGTATTTACCTCTACACTAATAATATAAGACCTTTCTGTGAAATAAAGTAAATCATATATTTTTTTTTAAAGATTTTATTTATTTTTTGACAGAGGGAGAGACAGCGAGAGAGGGAACACAAGCAGGGGGAGTGGGAGAGAGAGAAGCAGGCTTCCCACTGAGCAGAGAGCCCGACGTGGGGCTCGATCCCAGGACCCTGGGATCATGACCTGAGCTGAAGGCAGACGCTTAACGACTGAGCCACCCAGGCGCCCCAAGTAAATCATATTTTAAGTGGGTGCTCAGACCAGCTCCATTTTATCTGCATTACCAGAATTGCCAAGGTTTCTATAAAACTCCTGTAAAGGATGACCTGTCTTTTAATAAATGCTAAATCTGTCCATTTCTGAAGGACCTATAATACACCCATTTAAAAAAACTAAGTGCCTTATTAGCGCTGGTTATTGGAAAGGCTAAAATGAAATAGACTTAAAATGGCCCCATAATTTAAGTTCAAATTTTTATTACAGTTTGAAAAGAGAAGAGTCAACATATTTGTAGAGCCATTTCCTATAATACTTTTCAATAAGTTATGTAATTTTACCTTTTTTTTAATGGAAATGAAATATTTTCTGAGAACTGTAAGCCCATGCTGAGCTCTCCCTTTTCTTATTCCCTTTTAATGCATTGTCTTAGTGGCTCACCTTTAGCACCATGTCCTGTTTGCTAATTATCTCTACTTTCCAATTTAGCTTTTTACTACCTGCTCATTGAGTCTCTACATTTATTTTGTGGATATGACTTATCCCCTCAACTATACTCTAAGCTTCTTGTAAATAGGAGTTGGTTTCTTTTTCTCCAGCATCCTCAGTGTAACAATCAGGTCAGGCTAAGTCAGTCACAACATGTCCAAAATCTCAGGGGCTTTCTTTCCTACTCCACCTGCACGTCTACTGTGGGCCAGCAGGGGGCTCTGATCGTGAGCCCTCTCAGGGACCTAGGCTAATGGAAGGCTTTTCATCTTCACCCACATCCCTGATGAAAACAACAGTGGGAAGGAAACAGGGAAAACCACACAGCCGGCTTTTAAAGCTTCTGCCAGGACATAACACTTATCATTCCATATGTGTGTTGTTTGCTAAAACAAGTCCCGTGACTGTGCCTGACTTCAAAAGAGGTGGACAAGTGAAACCCTAAAATGTCCCCAGAAAAGGATAGTTGGGGACACTGGATGAACTGCACTAAATGATTCACACTTGGTGCCTGCAGAGCCCTGCTCAGTTCCAGGGCTCATGGTGGGAACTCCATCCTACTCGCTTACTGAAATTTGGAGACATCCGAAGGATTATATGTGGGCTAAAGGTAAAGGAGAAGGCAGTTAGTTGCTGGTTGAAAATGAAGAAAGTATTGCTATAGTATATTTGCATTCTCCTGGTTTCAACTTCCCTTCTAAAATCTGGAAATAGGGAAAGCTCTAGAGAATATTTCAAAATAAAGGACCATGTGAATACCTGCCTTTATGCAGCAGATAGCTATGCATACACTAATGATCTGGCCCTACACCCTGACCTAGTAAACATTCCTGCCAATGATTTCAGTGAAGGCAGATGTTGACACTCAGAAAATATTTGTGGACTACATAAACCTGGGAGGGGAGTGAGTGATTTGGGTGGTGGAATTATGATTTAAAGCTGGAATTCTGGGCTGAATAATGGGTTCACTCTAAGAGATCAATGTGTAATGTTTGGGTCTAAAGACCAATTGCATAACTACAGGATGGCAGATCTTTGAACAACAGCATGTGTGAAAAATCTCCAGGGCTTTCTGTTGACATAAATTGTACTGTTATTTAGTAGTGGGATGTGGTAGCCAAATGAGCTAATAGAATGTCCACATGGGAGCATGATGCCCAGGACAAGGGAAGGGCTAAAGGACTCTGCTCAGACAGTGCATGGAAGCTTGAACTCGGTTTGGGATGTCACCATTTGAGGTACCTTGACAGATGAGCTTACCCAGAGGAGAGTCATTGGATCACCAATGGAACAAGAACACTTGAGGAGTAGATGAAGGAACTGGGTCAGTTCAACCTGGAGAATGGAGAGACTGGATTGGGGAAGTATGGGATGGGGAGGGGCAGTCTTCATATAATCAGAAGTCTACCAGTTTTAGAAGAGGGAATTCATTTTGCTAAAGAAGACAGAATAAGGATAGGTTATAGGGACACTGATTTTGACTCATGATCAGGAACAGAACCCTGTGAAAGTTAAGTCTCTTGTAGGTTTTGTCATCAAGGGGATTTATGAATCCAAAGAGCAGAGTGACCAACTACCCAGTTAGCTCAAGGCTGAGGAGTTTTCTTTTTCTTTTCTTTTTAAAAATATTTATTTATTTATTTGAGAGTGAGCGAGCCAGCACCTGAGCAGGAGGGGCAGAGGGAGAGGAAGAGAAAACCTCAAGCAGACTCCGTGCAGAATGTCCAATGCAAGGCTCGCTCTCATTACCCTGAGATCATGACCTGAGCTGAAACCAAGAGTCGACGCTTAACTGACTGCACCACCCAGGTGCCCCAAGACTGAGGATTTTCTAAGGCTTGGGATGTTGAGTGCTAAAATCAGAAAAATCCCAGACAAACCTGGACAAAGTGGTCACCCTACCAAAGAGGATTGCCTTTAATGTCATCTAAGGTCTCTTCCAATTTAGAGATTCTGTGGTATGTTGATTGTCCCAGAAAATGTTCAGGCAAAGCAATTATTCTTATACACTATTTTTCCAATCCCCGCTTAATTTAATCACAAAGGACTTTGCATGCTCTTTGAGCAATTGTTCCACATTTGTGTTTAAGATTTAATCACTGCTGCTGGATTCATGTCTTAGAATTGTATCACATAATGAGGTGAACGTTTCCCTGCAAGTCCAAAGTCATTCAGTGCATAAATGAGCATTTTAGAAACAAAGAGCTGCACCTTTCTTAAGAAATGACAATGGCTAATTTTTTGATAGTTTGAATTGCTGTTATTCTTAAATAAAGCATTAAGGAGGTGAACAGTGGGATAGGAAGTTAAGAAGTTTCATCATAATGAAATTTCACTTGGATAATGCACAGCGCAAGAGCTGTTTGTGTTCAACACATCCTGGTAGAAACTTTATTCTTTTCTTTTAATCACTTACTGTATTTATGATTCTGGAATAAATTGAGTAATCAAACTGCAACCTTGCAGTTTGGTTTATTCTTTGAGGTTCAATGTTTGTATATGGGGACCAAGACTTCTACAAAGAGGTTTTGTAGTTTTAGCCTGGCATCCTTCCTGATGGTGTGCTACCTGCCTGTTCCACCTGTTTAACTTCAATAAAACCGTAAGAGATAGTTACTGAGTTTGGCCAACTTTCCTAAGCCTTTTCTCTTATAACTCACTTGATAAAGCCATGCAAATAAAGCCCTTTGAGAAGAGAAGAGTAACTGGTGAATAGGCTCTATTTTTTGTCTAGTTGGTGATTTATAGAGAAGAGAAGGAATCCCTTCAATTTTCTGGCTTTGCATCCAATCCCAAGAATAGAAATCTAGGGAGGTGAGAGCATCATGGGAAGACTCTTGATGTGGCTTCAAGGAAGTGGCAATTTAAAAAGTTCTGACTGAGAGGATGGCAGTGGGGGACTAGCTGCTCATTCAAACCCACTCCACCACATGCTCCCTCCTACTTTGGTTTGCAATCATGCCTTCTGGGAATTTTCCTTGGATATACACCTGACTCTGCCTCTCAAGCAGAAATCACTCTCTGTTCTTACACCTGTGCTGTTGACTGTTCACTGTAGTTGTTGGTGATAGGCTTGTTATAGGGCCAGGAAAAAAAAAGTCTTGTGGTTCATGATAAATAAAGCCAATAACAGTGCGTACAGTGTTGGACATCCTACTCATTTAGTTGTCATCCATGTAAGAGAGGCACACACAACTGTCTGAGATCAGTCTCCTTATTGTAGCAGCGCTCTGTGTACTCGACCATAGAGCCTCTGAAACTCTAGCAAGGAACATAATATGAGTAATAAATGTAGAAGGACAGTAATGCATCCCCCGAAAGGCCTTATGGGGGAGAGATGGGATGCATTTGTTACTACAATCTGCAACTGTGCTCACAGCCTCACCAATCTGTTACATTCTCACAAATAGCATTCTGGAATATCAAACTGAGCACAGAATTCCGGGCTTACCTTGTGCAACCCTTCACATTGATTTGCAAAAAGTCAGGACTATGAATATTTTCAGTGGGCACTGCACTTTTGATCCAGAATCTCTCTGAACTTTTAATAAATCAACCTAATGGTAAATATTGGAAACCCATTACTCCAGTTCAGAAAAAGGCACTAAAGGTAAATAGTGTGCATTCGTCAACGATAACGAGCTTTATTTTATTTTGCGCTATTCCAGCCATGTTGAAACACTCACGGGAACGTGGCTGCCTTTTTCCAGGTTTGCATCCGAAGTTGCCTCACAGGATAAAGGTGGATTTTTTTTTCCCTTCTTCAAGTGATTGCTTACTTCCTTCTCTCTTGGTACTCATTCTTTCCTGGATTCACATCCTTTTCTCACGATGTTGGTGTTGAGGCCAAGTGACTATCTCCTTACCATTTCCCACGATTAGGATGAAGAGGACACTTGGTTGTTGAATGGAAACCGACTTTCAAGAGAGGTAACTGGAAGGGCAAGAAGTTGAGAAAGAGGACTGTGAAATAATTTGTGGGCATAAAAAGATAGGAGAGATTTATAAGCGTTAGGTGTGAAAACTCAGCATGGTGAGGATGATGTGGATGAAGTAACTCAACAATATCACTCGGTGTGAGAGAAGCTGTAGAACAGGACAGTGGGTGGGCTCCGTGGCAGACCCGTCCACAGACGTGGCGTGGGGGGGCTGCATCACTGGCCCTCTGTCTGCTAGCCAGAGCTGCTCCTGCTGGGCTAATAGATCTTGCTGAACAAGATATAATGTGATCTCACACCTGCTGTGACTCTGCTTTTCAAATAATAGTGTTTTAAATTTATGGACTTATTATGAAAAACAGAAAGTTACAGATTGGATTTATATCACCCATGAAGAAATTCTCCTTCACAAATACCCAGTGCGTCGCTGAGCTCCATTATCTCCGCCTTCCTGCGCAGTCGCTTTCCACATCTGCCACCTTTTCCCGTAGGCTGCCCTGTTGGCGTGACGCTCCCTGCACACGGATGACACGCCACCTGTCTTGTCACCTTTAATCCATCCCCTGCCTGAACTGCACGATCACTTTATAAATCCAGCAGAAGGTTTTTGTTTTATTCAAACTGGTATCAAAGAAAAATTATCCATGGGCAACCAAGCTGTTTTTCCTTTACTCCACTTGCTTTTGAAAGGCTTTATAAAATAATACCATGCATAATTTACAGTCATGAATTTCATTATGCTGGGGCAAGTCACCAGGTTGTTGTTTGGTTTATATAACTTTTTCCCTCACAGCATCAGTCAGATGCCTGACATAAACAGTTAACACCAACACGGCCCTTTTATTTCCTGTGTGAGTTTTGTCTGTCTTGCCTATGTACTTCTCAAGCACTTAAGACAAGTTCATGCTCCATCTGACCTTTTCATTGAACCCACAGAATCACTGCAGGTGATGTTTTCTCTGGTACTCTGAAATTTTAAGTGAGGTATTAGGTCCAGTGTCTGAGGCAGTCAACACAACCATGATGCTTGTTTGTTTGTTGGTTTTTAATTTCTACGGACTGTACGAAGATAAGCCTCTCATCTCATTTGTATTTATCATTATATATAAAGGCATCATAGAGACAATAAGGTTTGCTTAACCTGCCCCTTTGATTCAGAGGATGAGTGTGTGTGTGGGGGTGGGGGGGTGGGTGTGTTTTAACATAAAGAGAAAATGTAGCATGGGAAGAATTTTTTACCACAGTCGTTTAGAAGGTAATGAGCTGTATGATTCCTTAACATAAGGGCAAACTACTCTGATGTGCTCTATTTTTACCACATCCTAAGATGGTTGTGTTGTAAACTGGGGTCATGGTATGTGGACCTCATTATCGCTGTTCTACCCTTATAGCAAAATCATTATCCTGATCATTAGCATTCTTTCTCTCTGCTTGTAGATAACAATTTTAGCCCTGGACATATTTCTCAAGTTGCTTTTGGGTCTACGAAAGAATTTCTTTGCTTATGTATTTTATTTTATTTCATTTCATTTTATTTTTAAAGATTTTATTTATTTATTTGAGAGAGAAACAGAGAGAGAGAGCGCAAGCAGGGGGAGGAGCAGAGGGACAAGCAGACTCCCCACTAAGCAGGGAGCCCGATGCAGGCCTCGATCCCAGGACCCTGGGATCATGACCTGACCCGAAGGCAGACACTTAACCAACTGAGCCACCCAGACACCCCTTTGCTTATGTATTTAAAAAATGTATTCTGCCTTCAGTGTTCTTTTTAACTAGCAAATATTTATTGGACATCCTATTTGTGAGGTCTAAAAGAGGCAGTGAGAGGGAAGGGACCCCTCTCTTCAAGGAATTTATTTAGTGGAAGTAGATGAGTTCATATGTGGATTAGAAGTGCGAATATGAGATTATTAAAAGGAGGCATTTTTAAGCCTCCCAATGAAATTTTTCTACTTCCTGTGAACAAGAACAAAAAAACATACGCTGGTGGTTAATATGTCAAGGTGATGCATATTTAGTTAGATTTTGGTCCTATGAAAAGTATTAGGCTATGCATTCCATAACACACACATCTATCTATCTATCTATCTATCCATCTATCTATTTATTTTTCATGCATGTTTATTTAGAGCAGTGGCTTTTAAATACATTTTATCTTCTAAGGTAGCAAAGACTGGCTGATGTGAGTGGGAGGTAGGAGACTTACCCATTTACCTGTTTCTGCTGTCCCTTCTCTTCATACAGTATCCTCAGAGCATAAACTGAAAGGCCCTGGTTCAGATCCGTAGATCTAAAAACTTTATCTTCCAACGTTGAATTATTACAACTGTGATCCATTTACACAAAGATGATTCAATACACATTGTAATCCACTGGTTGATTGGTGTGTTGCTTAAGTAATCTTATCTCTAATGTATTTGCTCCCCCCACCCCTTCTAATCTAGGCCTTCCACCTCATTCAGTCTACTTGGTGTGTGAATTCTGCTCTGAGAATCGATGTTTTGGAGAGCATAACAACAATGATGCTTTCGTCTCTGGATCGTTAGTAATATTCTGCTGTTAACCTACTCTTATTTCTTTGATCTTTGCCCTTTCTATACCCATTCTTTTACTTTTTAAACTTTTGTAGGGAGTCAAAAGCATTTACTGTCAGAAACAGGGTTCTTTTGCTGTTATGTTCAGATTGCTTGCTCTTCTCCAAACAGTTTGTGAGAAGACTCTAGCAGAGAGCTTGGCACAATGGCTAGCCCTTGATCCTAGCCAAATCTCATCCTAAATGGAAAGCTCCAGGTGGTGAGGTAAGTAGCCTCAGTGGGACTTGGAAGGTGAGAGGAAAGCATGGTTCAATTTTGAAGGGAATAAAGGTAGAATTGTTTTTTGTTTTAAATAAATGTATTTCATTCTACACTGTAGAAAATTTGGAATATACAAAGAAGTGGAGGAATAAAGAGATATAAAAATCATCCCACAAACAACTATTTTTACATTTTGGTTAGTTCTGAATGAGGGTGTGGAGGTCGTGTGGCAGACTAACATGCCCAATAAAGTTTTGGCCGTGGTGGAGAAAAAGGTGAGATGTTTGTGATAGGAGTTTGAGAGTCTGGCCAAATAGAGGACCAGGTAATGTGAGGCAAAGTTGGGAAGGAATTTAACATTTTAGTTTAGACAATCCATGGGCCCAAGATGTATAATGAAGGGCAGTATAGTCAGTGGAATGCCTGGGACTTTAAAGCCCAGGGCACTCAGCCAGTGATAAAGGAAGAATGAGGAGTTCCGGCAGAAGCAGCTGATTTGGAAGCAGGCTTGGGATCCATAACAGAAGTGTTTCCTCCATAGAATTTGTGTGGTCAGAAACAGGGGGGTTTAGATAAGTGTAAGACAATCTTATAAAAAGGCTGATTCTGGAGTCCAGAGAGAAAAGGCAGCTTTTTTCTTTGGTGGCCAAAAGTATGGCCTGGAAGGTGGCAAGATGGTGAAAACAAACAAAGAGGAATCCAAGGAATGGTGTCTACAGAAGGGCCTTCAGACTAGATACTCAGGGAGCCAGGAGAGGGGAGTCACTGTAGGGTGCCCAATAATTTATTACCCAAATTGGGATACTCTTGAAAAGAGAAGGGGTGCTATGAATAATTGTACAGTGAAATCCAGGACTGTCCCACACAAACCAGATGGCCACCTCTTTTGTCATTAAGTATCTCAACCATACACAATGTGGAGCTTTACCACAGAGATTTTCTAGAACCACATTGGCTGTTTGACAATAACTACCTAATTTATTTTCCTAATAAATATGTGTGCCTTGGGTCAGGGTCTTCATTATTTTTCTTCTGAATTATTAGGAGAACCTCTAAACTGGCTTTCTGTCTCCATTCTATAAAATGGCGTCTAAGCTGTTCTCTTCCACTTTGTTACTAGAGGGATATTTCTGAATCCTTAGTCATTTCTTCCTCCTCTCTCCTTAAAATTTAGTACTTTGCATGGTTCTTGAGGTAAACTTTGAACTTAGCATGGCACACTAGTTCCTTCCAGTTGAGCTCATTGAGTCTCTGTCGAGATGTACGTTAGAGATGGGAGCCCTTTCTCGAGCCCCTCCTGCCTCATCCCTCCACATGTGTGCGGTGATGTTTTCCAGCACCTCCACACCTTGCTACAAGCTGTTCCCTCTTTCTGGCACAGCCTTCCACACACTTGACTCGTCCTACTTTTTTTTTCCCCCCAAAAAACTCAGCTTAAGTTTCACTTCTTTTTAGAAACATTTCCTGATTGTTCCCAGACTAAGAGCTTTTTATGTTCCCCTTCTTCACTCAAATATGTGCTAGTATATATTTTTGTTAGAATTCTATTGCACTGGTTGTAATATTCTGTCTTCCCCTATAAGAATGTGTCTCTTTGATGGGCAGGATTGTGTCCTGTTCATGGTTTTTTTTCTTTCCTTGTATTATATCATCTAGCACTCTTCTAAATATTTCATTTAAAAAATGTGAACTTGAATGTATCATACTATTAATCTCTGGAGGATACCCTCTGCTTCAGATGGGCCACAATTAATTCAATGCTACTGAATTTCTCCCCAGAAATACAGACTTGGTACCTACTACCCAGTGGGTATTTAATAAATATATATTAGGGGCGCCTGTGTGGCTCAGTCAGTTAAGCGTCTGCCTTCGGCTCAGGTCATGATCCCAGGATCCTGGGATCGAGCCCCACATCCGGCTCCCTGCTCTGGCTCCATTATGTGTGTGTTATGGAATGCATAGCCTAATACTTTTCATAGGACCAAAATCTAACAGAGGATACCCTCTGTTTATGTCCCTCCAAAATTCATACACTGCAGCCCTAACCCACAGTGTGATGGTATTTGGAGATGAGGTCTTTGGGAGGTAATTAGGGTTAGAAGAGGCTGTAAGGGTTTGGCCCCCACAATGGGATTGATACTTTCATAAGAAAAGACATCAGAGAGCTTGCTCTCTCTCCAAGAACATGTGCCAAGGAAGGGCCATGTGAGCATTCAGGGACAGGGTCCTCATGAGAAGTTGCCATGCTAACACCCTGATCTCAGACCTCAGCCTCCAAAACTGTAAGAAAATTACTTTCTGTTGTTTAAACCACCCAGTCTATGGTATTTTGTTATGGCAGCCAAGGGGACTCATAGACCTACAGAGGAAGAACTTCCTATTTATTATTTTGTTTACTGTCTCTAAGTCAGATTTCTAGCTGTAAAAAACATTTCTTTTAGTTCCATGGTAACTCAGCATTTAAAAGCATTTGTTTTTCCTTAATTAAAAAAAGTAGGGGTGTGTGGGTGGTTTAGTTGGTTAAGTGTCCAACTCTTGATTTTGGCTCAGGTCATGATCTCAGGGTTGTAAACTTGAGCCCCATGTCGGGCTCTGTAATGGGCGTGGAGCCTGCTTAAGATTCTCCCTCTCTCTCTCTTTCTCTGCCCCTCCCTGCTCATACATGCACGCACATGCTCTCTCTCTCAAAAAAAGTAATACATTCTTAATGCACAAGAATTAGAACACACACACATACACACAAAGGGAAAAAATGACCCATAATACAGCACACAGAATCACCGTTAATATTTTAGTGTTTGGTTTTCTAATGTTATATACAACATAGTATACATATATATTATGTATGTATACATACATATAGATATTCCACAAAAATGCGATCATATACTTATGACTTTGGAGACTACTTTTGATACATAGTTCACATTTTCCTATGGCAATAATTATTCTTCTGCAACGTTATTTTGGCTACCCAATTTTCTATCAGATAAATACATAACTCAACTTTAGAAATACTTCTTGGTCTATTCTTTTCAGAGGTAATTACAATTTTATTAGTTTATTAGTTCCCCTAATCCAATAGTTTTTTCACTTCCACAAAGGTTATGTAGTTTCCTGTGGTTCAAGTATGGCAGTTTCTAGCAAGAATATTATGGAGAATTGTAAAAATTATTTATTCATTCATTCATTAATATATATTTATTATTTATTTTTAAAAAAGATTTTATTTATTTATTTGACAGAGAGAGGGAGAGAGAGCGAGCACACAAGCAGGGGGAGCGGGAGAGGGAGAAGCAGGCTTCCCGCAGAGCAGGGAGCCGGATGTGGGGCTTGATCCCAGGACCCTGGGATCATGATCTGAGCCGAAGGCAGACGCTTAACTGACTGAGCCACACAGGCGCCCCAATATATATTTATTAAATACCCACTGGGTAGTAGGTACCAAGTCTGTATTTCTGGGGAGAAATTCAATAGCATATAGCAAGAATCCTAAAAATATGCATGACCTTTGTTCCAGTTATTGTTCTTTTAGAAATTTGTTGTGAGGAAATATCATAGATGCACAGATAGATTTATGTTCATTGCAGCATGGAGAGCAAAAGAATGGATGTGACATAAATTTCCACCAGTGGAGAAATAGTTGAAATAATTGTGGCCCATCCATATGATAGAACATTTTCCAGCCATTAGAAGTACTATTTTCAAATAGTATTTAAGAATGTGGCAATTGCTTAGAATAGAATGTTAAGTTAAAAAAAAGAATTAAAAAATTATGTGTACAGTATATGATCCCAGTTTTACACAAAACAAAACAAAAGTCTGTTCAGAGAAAATAAAACAGAATAACAAAACAGTGATAGTATTTTCTCTAATACCTGGATTCTTGGTAATTTTTACTTTTCCCCTATCATTCTCTGTATTTTCCAGAGTATCTATGGAAAACACATATTACTTTTGTGATTAAAAATGTTTTAAGCAGTTAAAAACATTCAGGATAGTTTATTCATTTCAGAGAAATGGAGCATCTTTAACTGGAATCGTTTCATTTTGGTACAATGAAATGCTTCAAAAACAGATGGAAGAATCATCTTTTTTTTTTTTTTAAAGATTTTATTTATTTATTTGAGAGAGAGAATGAGACAGAGAGAAAGCATGAGAGGCGGGAGGATCAGAGGGAGAAGCAGACTCCCCACTGAGCAGGGAGTCCGATGCAGGACTCGATCCCTGGACTCCAGGATCATGACCTGAGCCGAAGGCAGTCCCTTAACCAACTGAGCCACCCACGTGCCCTGGAAGATTCATCTTTATGGTGATGCCAAAAAGTTCTGGGAGTGTTTTTGATGAAGGGGAAATACACCAAAGAACCAGGGGAGGCATCACCAATATACCCTATACACTAATCTTTCAACACCCCCCTTAAAAGCCACTCTCCTGGGGCACTTTGTCTGCACCCTACCCAAGCACCCCAAATACATCTAATCTAGCCAGTGACCACACTGCATTGCAATTATGTTTCTTTTCCCTCCAGGGTTTTTCAGAGCCTAGCATGGTATCTGGTTTATAACACTCAGTAAAATGTAGAATGAAAAAATGAATGACTCATCAAATGCCAGTATTGCCCACTCATTGTGTGAAACCCAGAGCCAGTATGTGGGACTTGATGGAGTGATACCAGCTTTACTCAAGAGAAGCAACTCAAGTCAGGATATGGGATGGCCTGTGTCATTACAACCTCAGTGAATAATTTTCATTCCTTCCTTTTATCTTGCTGTCCCAGGCTCTTGCATTACCTATATTAGCCTTCACATTTCTGAAGTGAGAACTATTCATCAGAAAGGAGGCTGTCTGCTTTGTGGGTCAACTTCCTGCATTATTTGGTCTTGAGTTCTGCAGTAGAGTGGTCCATGTCCACACGCTGAACTATCTTTTCCAAGTGGGCTGGGGGAGGCTGCTGGGGTCCTCTGACCTCAAAAGCCTAATCAAAGAGCAGTCATATAGTAAAGACATTGGGGAGAGGGACTATTGACCAATGCTTTTCTTTATGTGGCAGCACAAAAAGATGGGGGTCTGGGCTGGAAGTAGAAGTCTTGCTAATAAGCAACCAGCCCTCTGGCTGCTTTCGTTGTCATGTGAAGGAATTGAAGTCAATGAGCAGATGGTTAGAGCACAGGCCTCTTTCTGTTAACTTCAAATTCCATTCCTATGGTGTAGGACTGATTAATAGGATGTGGGTCACATTCTGGCTCCTAAAGCCCTGCCCACAATTCCTGCTGGACTCAGTGGGAACTGTGGATTCATAGCTGCGGGCAGTTTGGTTTCCTCAGATGAAGAGTATAGAGTATATGGTGTGTATGTGTGTTGCAGAGAGAGAGAGACTGAGAGAGAGAGAGAGGTTGAGATTGAGAAATGCTGAGTATTGGTCTTTTCCAAGAGAAAGGACTAAAGACATGCCTGTGTGTTTGGGGATAGCCCTGTCTTTGCTGTTATGAATCACTCTACTAATAGAAAGAAATAAGAACGCTCAATCTGTCATGGATCCCATTTAATATTCATGCCCAAAATAAACTGAGTTCTTGCCCTAATTTGGCTCACTAACTGTTATTTTTCAGCCTCCGGGAAGGGATCATCCCCATGTCATCCCTTCCAGATATTTGAAGAGAAGAGGGTGAGAGCAGAGAAAATGAAAAGACCGATTCTGCCTTGCAAAGAGTGGAATTAATGTCACTACCCTTTATCCCAGGATTACTTTGTGGCCAATGGCTCATCTTG
This sequence comes from Phoca vitulina, assembly GCF_004348235.1. Lineage (NCBI taxonomy): Eukaryota > Metazoa > Chordata > Mammalia > Carnivora > Phocidae > Phoca > Phoca vitulina. The sequence continues at coordinate 25,177,092 of NW_022589710.1, forward strand.
GTTTTCTGAAGTGCACCCCCTCTTATTAACGAAGGCCATTTAAGGTCACTGTGATCGGCCTTCATCTCCCAAGTGTCTCTCCCGGCCCAGCCGGGGCAGGTCTCAGCTTCTATTTTGTCTCCTGATAAGGCTGCCTGTTCTGCGTGGGAACCTGAAAGACTCTTCTATTTCATATTCCGTTTTACAGACTGTTGCCAAAAAGCCATTTACATTGTCCAGACACGGAAATGAATGCGTTTTCTGTTTTCTCTAGGAGCTCTTCATGGAGGGTAGCAGAGAATTCAACTTTATGATTTGGAAAGATCAAGTTGACGGTAGGTGTGTTTTGCAGGGCCTGTAAAACTGTGTCCCCAGGCGGTCACCCCAGCCCCACCTCTCGGTGACTCTTAGTGCCAAGAACTTGCTCTTTCACTTTGTGTAACTTGAAAATAAATTTTGATATCCTATAGGGCTAATGCTTGTGCCTCGTTCTTCTCCTTTAAAATTGTTTTAGGTATTCTTGTTCCTGTGATTTTTTTATATTAATTTTAGAATCATATTGTCATATTCCAATCAAAATTATTTTAGGGTTTGACTGCACTTTTACTGAAGGTATAGATTAATTTGGAGAGAGTTATCCCTATAGGTTATTAAGTCCTGTCACAATGACATATCTCTCCATTTACTTGGTCTTCTTTCACATCTTTCAGGAAAGTTTAAGTTCTCCAATAAAAGTCTCGCACATGTTATTCCAGTACACGATTCAGTGCCTGGATACTCAAACTTTTATTGAGTGAATATATTTTTGTGGATATTATGAATAGAATAAGAGTTCAAAAATTTTTTTATTCATCTTTTATCTAGGAGTCTTTCTGAAGCATCTTTTTCAATTCTAATATTGGAGATTTTCTTGGATTTTCTATGTATATAATAATATAGTCTGAAAATCAGTTCTTTTTTCTTTCCAATCCTTATGCATTTCATTTGTCTTAATGACCTATTTTACTTGATATGGTTTCCAGTTCAGTATTGAATAGAAACAGGGATGGAGGAAGTCTGTGTCTTTTCAGGAATGTAATGGGAAATCAAAGTCTCACCATAAAATATATGCTTTTATTGGATGCCCTTTATCAAATTCAGGAAGTTCCCCTTCTATTCCTAATTTTCTTTTCTTTCTTTTTTTTTTCCCAAGATTTTATTTATTTGAGAGAGAGAGAGAGGAAGGGAGGAATGGCACAGAGGGAGAGAGGGAGAAGCAGACTCCCCGCTGAGCAGGGAGCTCCATGTCGGGCTTGATCCCAGGACCCTGAGATCATGACCTGAACCAAAGGCAGATGCATGACCGACTGAGCTACCCAGGCACCCCAGTCCTAATTTTCTAAATGTTTTCTTATTCTTAAAATCATGGGTGGGTTTCCAGTTTTATTAAGTATGTTTAAAGAATAAAAATTGCGTGGGACGCCTGGGTGGCTCAGTTGGTTAAACGTCTGCCTTCTGCCCAGGTCATGATCCCAGCGTCCTGGGATCAAGCCCCACATCAGGCTCCTTGCTCAGCGGGGAAACTGTTTCCCCCTCTGCCTGCCACTCTCCCTGCTTGTGCTCTCTCTCTCTCTCTTAAATAAAACCTTAAAAAAAATAAAAATAAAAATTGCTTGACTAGATGTGCTAATACTTATTTTCTGCACCTATGTTCATTTGGTGTTCATTCTTTAGTATTTGCTTATTGGAACACAGATACAAACAGGAGGGACTATAGCGTGATGGTTAAGACTGCAGGCTGTGCATTGAGAGTGTGCTAGGTTTGAGCTCTTGTTCTATCACTTCCTGACTCTTAACTTAGGCAAGTTAGGCAAACTCTCTGTTCTACCTCTTCTCCAAATGGAGTTAACAGTAACACCTACTACATAGATATTAAATGAAATAATCAAGTAAAGCTTTTACAGATTTTATTTATTTATTTTAGAGAGAGAGAGTGAGAGAGCATGAGTGAGTGGAAGGGCAGAGGGGGAAGGAGAGGGACAAGCAGGCTCCACACTGAGAGCAGTGGAGACCCAGTGCTGGGCTCAGTCTCAGGATCCTGAGAACAGGCCCTGAGCCAAGACCAAGAGTCCCAAGTTCAGCTGACTGAGCCCCCCAGGTGACCCTCAAGTAAAGCTTTTAGAATAGTTCCCAGTGCTTTGTGAACATTCACTGTATGTCAGCTGCTATTCTCCTTCCCACTGCTATTATTCCTTAGATGCTCTATGTGTAGTTTCAGGATCAAGATTATGATAGTATCTAAAGGGAGACTGAGGAATTTCTCTTTTATTTTACTTTCCAATATAGTTTATATAGGATTAGGATATATGTTCACTGGAACTTTGGTGATAAAAATCATAAATAAAATTAAAATAAAAATCATCTGGCCTGGTAATGTATATGGATATATTTTTTGCTGTTTAAAAAATACATAGATATATTTAAACTTCTTATTTCTTGTTGAGACAATATAGACAAATTTGTCTAAAAATTGTAAATTTAGTTCTCAAAATTTGGATTTATAGCATTCACTTAGGTCATTTCTTCAATTTCTATTACACCTGAAATAATTATCCTTTCTACTTCTAACCTTGATTAATTTGTGCCGTCTCTTTTTCCAGACCAGTCTTACCAGAAAATAGTCTATTTGATTTGCCATTTCAGAAAAAACTTAGTTTTTCATTCCTTTCTATTGTTTCTTCCTGTTGTCTTTATTATATCCATTCATCTTTCTTTGAGTTTTATCTTTCCTTTTTCTGACTTCTTGAATGCTTAGCTCATCATATATATATATATATATATACACATATATATTCAAGTTGTTATATATATTAGCTAATATATATATAAGATATAATATATATATATATATTAGCAAGTTATGCTAATGATTTCTACCGTGACTTCTTATTTAACTCAAACTATTGGGATATATGTTTTGTTCCACTTTTTCAAAAGTATGTCTTTCTGCTGCATTTTGGGGATTCAGGATTCTGTATTGCCTTTAGGTCAATGTTGATAATTATAATTTGAATCTTCTGTGTCTTACCAATTTTTGGTCTGGGTGATTTATCACTTTCTGGGAAGGCATATTGGAATCTCCCCCTATGATTTTTCTTTTTATTCCTGGAGTTTTGTAGCTTTTGGCTTTATATATTTTGAGACCATATTGTTCAGCACAACAGAAGCAGGCTCATTCTGTCTCCCTCCCACCCCCCAAAATTCCTTTTCATTTAGTTTGTTTATGAATAACTCTATTTGCCTTAAATTCTATTTTGCCTGATACTAATAGGGCTTCACTGGCTTTTTGCAGCTACAATTCGCCTGATATATATTTTTTTTCATCTATTACAAATATCACACAGTTGGAATTTTAGAAGTGCCAGACTGAGACTATAACCAGTGGTTTTAATGTTTTTTCCATTTATTACTGATATATTTGGAATTTTTTCTTCCATCTAATTTTCTGTTTTTGTGTTACTCTCCTTTCTCTTTGCTATTCTTTTTGCTCTTTTTGTCCTTACGTTTGATTTTTTATTTATTTTCTCTCCCCCTTTTCTAACTTGGAAGTTATATTTTTTGTTTCTGTTGGTGGTAGTCTTTAAATTTTTGCCATCAATACCTAAGTATAAAGTGAGTATTTCCCAAACAGTGTAAGGACTTCCACTTTTTTCCCCCATTTTTTTAATTGGGGAAAGATACACATAAGATACACATAATGTAAAATTTACCATCTTAACTATTTTTTTCCTCCCTAGAATATTTTATTTTTTATTCTTTTTTTAACATTTTTAAATTTAAATTCAATTAATTAACATATAATGTATTATTAGTTTCAGGGGTACAGGACTGTGAGTCATCAGTCTTATACAATACCCAGTGCTCATTACATCACGTGCCCTCCTTAATGTTCATCACCCAGTTATCCCATCCCCTCCACCCCCACCCCTCCAGCAACCCTCAGTTTGTTTCCTATGATTAAGAGTCTCTTATGGTTTGTCTCCCTTTCTGATTTGATCTTGTTTTATTTTTCCCTCCCTTCCCCGATGATCCTCTGTTTTGTTTCTTTATTTTATTTTATTTAAATTCAATTAATTAACATATAATGATTTATTGGTTTCAGAGGTAAAGGTCAGTGATTCATTAGTCTTATATAACACCCAGTGCTCATTACATCACGTGCCCTCCTTAATGTCCCTCACCCAGTGACCTCATCCCCCTACCCCGTCCCCTCCAGCAACCCTCAGTTTGTTTCTTATGATTAAGAGTCTCTTATGGTTTGTCTCCCTCTCGGTTTTGTCTTGTTTTATTTTTTTCCTCCTAACTATTTTTAAGTGTACAGTTCAGTGGTATTAAATACATTCATAATGTGCTGCCATCACCACCATCCGTGTCCAGGATGGACACATCTTGTCGAACTGGAAGTCTGTATTCATTAAACAACTCTCCCAGCTTCCCCACCCCCCGACAGCCAGCTTGCTACTTTCTGTCTAGATGATTGTCCCTACTCTCTGGACCCCGTGGAAGTGGAATGACAACGTATTTGTCATTCTGTGGCTGGCTTTTTTCACTTAGCAGAGTGGGGAGCTCCCACTTTTCAAACTCTGCTCTTCTCCCGTTTTCATGTTCGTGGTGCCTACTATTTTCTTTGTCTTGTTTCCAGCTTCCTGTTTCTTCATATTATTATTGTTTTCTTTATAGGCAAATTTACTTAGATTGATTACTCTAGATACTGACATTGGTACTCATTATTGCATCCAGCATCTTCTCCTTTGCTTTGCACTACCTTTCTTTCTTCATGAGCTTGGTTTTAGCAAGTATTTCAGTGAGGGTCTCTGAGTGGTAAATGCTTCCTTGTCTTTGTCCACACATGTTTTTATTCTGCTCACTCTTTCTTGAGTTTTGGGTTGGTCAGGTGTAGGATTCTAGGTTGACAGTTATTTTCTCACAGTGGTATGAAAATACTGTTTCATTTTCCTGTGGAATATGCTGTTGCTAGTGGGAAGCTGGCTGCCAACCTGCCTGTCATTCTCTTCTAGGTAATTTGTCTCTTCTCTGCTCAGGTTTTCTACCGATTTTGATGTTCTGCAGTTTTACCACAATGTGTCTCCTGGTAGATTTATTTTTATTTATCCTCTTCAGCATTTGGGTAGTTTTTCATTCTCAGGAATTAAACATTCAGTTCTGAAAAAAAAATCTTAACCATTGTCTTTTCAAAGCCTGCTTTACCTTTATTCTGGCTTTTCTCTCTTTCTGGAGATATATTTTAGACTATCACATTCTAGTGTTCATATCGCTGAACTGATTTCACATTTCCTATCTTTTTATCCTCTCTGTACCATATTCTGCATGATTTCTTTAGATTTATTTCCCATTTATCTTTTTTTTTTTTTTAAAGATTTTATTTATTTATTTGAGAGAGAGAGAATGAGAGAGCACATGAGAGGGGGGAGGGTCAGAGGGAGAAGCAGACTCCCTGCCGAGCAGGGAGCCCAATGTGGGACTCGATCCAGGGACTCCAGGATCATGACCTGAGCCGAAGGCAGTCGCTTAACCAACTGAGCCACCCAGGCACCCATATTTCCCATTTATCTTATACTCTCTTCAACTCTATTAAATCTGCCGTATCTCTTGAGATTTTCATTTTTAACACTGTATTTTTCATTCCTAAAATTTCTATTAAAAAAATCTGTCCTTTGGGTGCCTGGGTGGCTCAATCAGTTAAGCGTCTGCCTTCGGCTCAGGTCATGATCCCAGGGTCCTGGGCTTGAGCCCCACATCAGGCTCCCTGCTCAGCAGGGAGCCTGCTTCTCCCTCTCCCTCTGCCCCCTCCCCTGCTTGTGCTCACTCTCTCTCTCTAACAAATGAATAAAATCTTTTTTAAAAATCTGTCCTTTTTCATACTTTTATTTATGATTTCCGTTCTTATAAAAAGTATCTTAATCATTTTAAATATACTAATTTTGTAGTCTGTGTCAGAAACTTGGAATGATGATTCCCCCACGTATTACATCCATTGGCATTCCCTCTTAGTGATTTATTCATTTGTTTTGTGGATTTTAGTACTTTATTTTGAGCTCTCTATCAGCAGCGTTTTTGTTTTTTCTTGTGGGACTTCTGTGTCCCCACTTGGTTTAAGCACCCCTACAAGGACTAGCTGAAGTATGGTTTCCGGAAAGTTATGTATTTTTTGCAATGGAGGACATAGTAGCAGCAGAAGGACAAGTCCCAAGTGAGAGAGGACAAAATTGATAGAGTCGGATGCTGGACAAGGTGAGAAGCTGGAAGATGAGGAGCCTAGGCGTAACTTTATAGAAAGGAAGAGGAGTACCTCTTTCTTTGAAATAGGAGAGAAGGCAAAACTGTAGTAAAAAATACAGGGGAATTTTGAGTAAAGCAATGACCTACTAATGTTCTCAGAATAATGAATAAGTTTGTCTTTCCAGTAAAGGCAGACACATGTGTCTGAGGAGACCAATGTTGTTAGAAGTGGTATATGGAGACAGGAAAAGTTAATGAAAAAGGTTGTCAGTAAGGAGTGAAGACCCAGCCAGGATTTAGAGAGAATGGGCACATGGGATGCAACCTATGTACTTTGGTGTTTTGTCCCACATCACTTGGCAGCTATAGAATGGGGAGGAGGAAAAGTGAGAGTATCCCAGATTTGATGAGTGGAAATCTGGCCACTCAAGAGGTAGCTTGCGAGAGAGTAATTCTGAGGTTCAGGGGAAAATCCTGCTTAAGTCCTTTCTGATAGGTCCAGGCTGGGAAGGGGGCAGATGAAGCCAGAAGGACACTGATGGATGAGGACACAAGAGAAGGATCTAGAGAATGGAGGCCCAGAGGAGGTGAGGACAGTTTTAGTAGGAATTAGAGAACTGTAGGGTGAGAAATAAAGGAGGTTTAGGTCAGAAAAAGGGATTTTTCAACTTGAGTACCTTGGTGATAGAATAATGCCCAGTGCTGAGCATATCAATAATTTTTTGTGGATTGGTTATTTACCACATGCTTGATATCTGGAGGAAAAGTTAGTTGCTCTGAACTTCAGCATAGCAGTTTCTCTATTTCAATTCTCCTTCTTCTTCTTTGTTTTTTTTTTTTTTTTAAGTAGGCTCCATGACCCTGAGATCAAGACCTGAGCTGAGATCAAGAGTCAGAAGCTTAACCCACTGAGCCACCCGGGCGCCCCTCAGTTCCTTCTCTAAAAAGTGGAAATAATCAACCTTGCAGAAGTATTATCATACATTTTATTTTATGATTTTTACTTTTTGGCATCACAATCTCTTTATTATGTTTTCCACTGTGCCCAGGCTCTGGGAGCATTAGCTCCTTAAGGAGTGAAGGCTGAGCCATGGGGAGGAGCATGCGCCTGTAGGGATGGGAAGACAGGGCCTGGTGATGTTCTACCTCAGCTTATTGTCAGGTTACCTGCTGCAAGAAGGGCATGAGGGACCAGAGGACACTGGATCCTTCAGTTAGCTGAGTGTTCTCAGAGCCCCGTTCTTCATAAGCCTATGTTTGACTGGGAGATAGATCAAGGGCCATCTCTTCAAGGAGGCTAAACCTGAAGGCCTTTGTTTGATGTTCTCATCTATGGTCATGCCAACCCATGCTACACAAACTGGAACATGACTGGACTTCTTAATCACTGGCCCAGACCAGATATGACACCCTCTCCTCAATCTGGGTCATCAGGGCCTGTGGCCCAAAGGGAAGAGGGTTTTCCTTAGTGCTAGTTGGGTCTAGTGGAAATTCTGTCACCTGTTTATTTTCTTTCCTTTCAAGGTTGCCAAAAGCAGTGGCGGCAGGAAAGCAACAGTCCCACCCCACCCCAGGACTGAGCTATAGTGCATTAATATTTTGATGCATTAATATTTTCCATTCTCCATCCATTTATCCTGCATTTTAAGAAAAGGTCCATATTGGGCGCTCATCAATTTACAAAAATCTCCAAGGGTTTTGTCTAAAACCTTCATAGGCTTTGAATCCTGCTTCTTCAAGTGCTTGCCCATAATTCCTGGAATGTCTGCTTTTGGATTGAGCTCTTGGTGTGCAGCCGAGAATGCAGCTGAGGGCAGCCCAACCCCCGCTCCTGTCAGCCAGCCAGGACTTATATTTTCCTCGGTGAGCCAGCTGCTGCCTCTGCAGCAGCCTTTGGGGAGTTTGTCCAGAGTGGCGATTGTCCTCCGCGGCGCTGTGGCTTGGCCATTGTCAGTGCCAACTGTGGCCGCATCGGCTCTCCTTTTCCATAAGGCATAGGGGCTGGTTTGGTGCTTTACCAAACTGCAGTGGGCTTTGTGGGTCTCTGTCAGCATTTCTTCCCTGTTGCCTTCTTGGTCTCAGTTGTTCCTAGGAGGGAGCAGAACTTTGTCCTGAGTGATCACTGGCTGCGATGTGGGAAGTCAGAACAGCTTTGAACTTTTTCTTGTTCATTTGTGATCCCTACTTTACACACCCCCCCACCCCCCCACCCCCCGCCAACCTGGAGCTCTGAGGGTGTCTTGAGGGAGAAGATGCATAGGAAGGACTTGATTTCATGGGGAAAATTCCCTGGGATGGGACATAACTCCTCCCAGTCCAGTCTTTCCACCCCCTGGGGGGGGGGGTCCATTCACTGGGCCATGTCACTGGGACTTGCTCTGAGGTCTACGTAACTGCGAAAAATGCAGGAAATGCAATGATGGGTTTGCATTCATTCTCCAAAAAGTGCTTATTTGCGACTGGCCTACTTAGGAAAATGTAGTGGAAAAAGAAGGAAAGTTTTGATGCAGAAAGAAAAATCAGGTAGTAGAAGGTAGAAATAGAGGACCACAGTGAAAGATTAAGTAGATGGGCCGTGTCAGCTCTAAAATGTCCCAGGATGGTGCTCCTCCTGGTTCTGTCCTGGATTTCCCATTTCTGCTGATATTTCTAAGTCATAAGTCAAGGGGACCTATTTGAAGAGCCTTATGACTATGCTGGAATGTGAATGTTGGGGAAACCCTCTGGGTGAAGTAGGGCATGTAGGTGCTGGAGGTGGGCAGGGCATGAGGGGAACAATAGAGAGGGGTGTTGAATAGAGTGGCCATGCCCGTGGAGCCCAAGGTCTCTCCTTTTTAGAAGAAACTTTGGAGTTTAGCCGGTAAAGGACAGCCCCAATGAGTCACTTCTGCACAGTTAGGGTGGGAAATTGCTACTTTTTGTTCTCTTAGGATTCCAAAAGTCTATAGGAGATGTGCAGTCATAGATCTTTCTTATTCCCTTTTTACTTTTTTTTTTCTTAAACTTCACAGTTAACAACTTCCCTATTCTCCCTCAGGAGGATCAAATCTTTTTTTTTTCTCATTGGGCCTACAATAATCCTGAGTACTGTCGAGGTAGTTTTCAGATGAGGAAGCTGTGTATTGCCCCAAATCTTACCTCAAAGGTCAGCTTTTCCCCAAATTTAGGACCAATCCCTGATCAACTGCTTCATATTTTTAGAGTAGGCATGGCTTCACTTTTGTGCATGCCTGAACATTTGACATTGATGTTTATCTAAAGGGCTCTCCCTCTGGAGCCCCTGAAGGACTGTTCCTGCTTGCCCAATGCCAGAGTGTTTGGGCTGTGACTATGCAGCATGCTAATCGCTAGACCTCCATAGTTTTATTCAATTTTTACATCCCTATGAAGTAGGCATTGTCATTCATCTCATTTTATAGAGGAATAAAATGAAATCAGAAGAGTTATGTAAGGCAACCCCAAGTAATGCCGTTTAGGATTTGACCTCAAGTCAGGATTTGAACTCAAGTCTGTCCTACCCTAAATCCTAAATGTCTAACCAGTCTGCTGGGAACTCTCAGTCTGTGCCCCTGTCTCCCCTAAATTCTATCTGAGCTTTTGTGCAGGTGGCTTTCTTTTTCCAGGAAGAAGGATCGTGGTCTATGTTAGATTAACAAAGGGCTGCGGTCACACAAAGCATTGAATTATTAGAATTGGTAAGATCACTTAGGATGCTCTTGGTTGCAAACAAAAGAAAACCCACCTCAAACTAGCTGAGAGTTTTCACTCACAGTTTCATCAGGATTCCTATTCCATTTCTCTGGCAACACTCTAGGCTTCACCCTCCTTAGTGTGTTGGCTTTGTGCTCAGGCTTCCTTCATTGGTAGCAAAATGCGTGCAGTAGCTCCAGATCCGGTGTTGCTCCACACACGTCCAAAATAAGAGCGTTTCTCTCCTCTCCATCACCCAAAGACGTTTGTGGGCTTCACTCTGATTGGACCCACTGAGGTCACGTGCCCCTGTCCCCATTGGTTCCTGGGGCTGGAGGCGGGGTGGGGTGGGGGAGTGGCATGCACTGATTGGCTGAGGACTGTGTTCCTATCCAGTCCTGAATCAATCCCAACCCGAAGAGAGTGAGCTTATTAGTAAGGTCATTTTTGCCCCAACAGCGTGACCGTTTCATAATGTTCAGGGGAGGAGTGAAGTGGATGAGGAGGAGGCATCCAACAATACCCAATATAGACAGTATTCTTCCCTTCGTATCTCAAAGAACACCTTAGAACAAACTCCCTACCTTAATGGGATAAGATAAAAGCAAATTCGGCTTCTAGTAGGAAGCTTGCCATTTCTTCATTGTTCTCTTTGATTTGAGGAGTTTAATATCCTGCCTTTGCTCCATCCCCAATCAGAGTCTATTTAGTGAGACAGGATGCTCCTACCAACCAAGATTTATTTCCTTTAGATGCAGTTCTATTTAGAGTTGCTGCTTCTGAGAAACGCTTTTTCATTCCCTGAGTTACACATGCCTTTGGTATATTTTCCACTTTTTTTAAGAGTGTATACTCTCAGACTCTGAGGGTGGGTGGGGAAGAGGAAGAGCATTTGAAAATGAGAATGTGAAGGAAGACAGGAGTCTTTATAAGAAACCAAGCAGAGTGATGACTGCATGTGTCTGAAAATATAATTATCCTCTTTTGTTTGCTTGATAGAGTTTTGATAGATAGAATCTTGACAGCTCTGTTATGAAATGTTAAAATGTAATTTAGGTTAAAAAAATCTTAATTAACTTAAATTATAGTCTGAAGTCATATTCCAGGCTTTGATCCTTTTATCGCATGTGATACAGCAGGAGCTGCAGGTGCAGCTAATCCAGCTGCTGTCTTTGCATAAAAGAAAGAAATGGTTGATTGGCTCACTGGACACCCGGGGCGGGGGGGAGTTATATGGATGCCCGGAGAGAAACCAGTGAGATTTGCTTCCGTTCAGAAATTCCTGGATGATGCTCTTAAATTTCGAGCTGAGGGGGCATTGTGGGTCCTTCCACCCATTAGAGAGTAAAGCCCAAGCTCCTTAGGGCGACATTATGGCTCTTCAGGACGTGGCCTTCAACACCTCCTCGGGCTTAGGGAGATGTATGGTGCAATGGGGAGAGTGTGGGCTTCAGAGTTAGATGCTAGACTCTTAGCTCTCCTGCTGGCTTGCTGAGTGTTCCAGGATTAACTCTTTAAGGTCTCTGAGTGTCAGTTTCCTCAGTGTGCTATGAAAGCAAAGAGGTCACACTGACCTTCCTTGTGAGGTCAGTTCATCCCATCATCCTTCCATACCTGCTGTATCCTTCCTTTTCCTCTCTCCCTTCCATACACACACACACACACACACACACACATATATATATATGGAAGGTACATATATATATATATATATGTATGGAAGGTAATATATATATATATATGTATTTTTTTTTTAGAGAGAGAAGGAGAGGGAGAGAGGGGGGGCAGAGGGAGAAGGAGGGAGAGAATCTTAGGCAGGCCACGCCTAGTACAGAGCTCATGGTGGGGCTCGATCTCACCACCCTGAGTCATGACCTGAGCCAAAATCAAGAGCTTAACTGACTGAGCCACCCAGGTACCCCCCTCCCTTCCTTATATTCTGTTACTTTTATTTCACATGGCTTTTCTCTCTCACACCCCCTCCCATCAAGGAGACTGAATGTTCATTAGGGGCATGGGCTGCATGTCTCCCCTGCCCCCCCTTCATCTCTGACCCTAGTAAAATGATTTGTAACATGGTACATGGTTAAGTCCTGGATACAACTTTGCTAAAATGAATGTTCATTAACAGTTTTCATTATCCATTTGGCTTTCTTAGCAAGCATCCATAAAAAAACGAAAAACTTCAGTGAGTCAGAAGGAGAGAGGGTAGGTAAAGGGGAGACATAGCTTTGTAGCATAGGTGCTAGATTTGGAAACACTGAGTTCAACTCCTGGCTAACTGATAACCTTGGGCAAGTTACCATTCTGTGCCTCAGTTTCCTCTGTAAAATGGGGATGATAATAGGATCCACTTCAATGAGTTGTTGTGAGGAAAAAATAAGATAATGAATATAACACATACTTAGGGACTTAAGGTAGGTACTTAATTAGCATGGACTGTTATTGTTCCCCTAGCAGATTAGTTCTGCTAGGTGAGAACTCCACACTTATGGCCTTCAATGAAGGTCTTATTCTTTCAGGAAATGAAAACTGAGCAAGAGTAGAGAAAGGTTCTGCTCGTGTTGCCCACAGTGGAGATCAAGAGATGTTTCCTTAGGATGTTTCCCTTAGACAGTCTGAGCATGACTGGGGGGCAGGGGTATGGTGGGTGGTGAATCCTGTGCCCCAGCCCGATCACACTGCTGCCTGTTTCACCACATCAGGAGGCTGACACTGTCGCCTTTAACATTTTCAAGAAGCTACCCATCATGAGGACTAAATCCTACATCCATTTTCTTTCACGAGTCAATAATAACATTTGTTAAGCACTTATGATGCATCTACTGAGTATTTTTACATAAGCAATTCATTTAATACTCATGGCAATCCCCTAATCCCTGCCTCACAGAGGAGGAAATTAATGCATGGGACAGTCAAGTCAACTGCCTAAGGTGAGATGGGTAGGGGTGGTAGAGACAGGGTGTGCACCCAGGCTGGTTCACCCTGGACCCCATGCTCTTCACCCCTGGCCCTACTGCCTCTCCCCAGTCCTGATGTCTATACCCTAGGGTCTGGCACGAGTCCACAGATACCCACCTGGCTGCCCTTTCCCACATGGGTGCTCTTCTCTTTGGTTTATTGACTCAATGTCTGACCCTCTATTGAATGGTGATAAAAGGTAATGCATTTTTGAACTTTAATGCCAAACAATAGCCTTTAATGTGGCTATCATTTCCAAGGGGGAATCGTGATTTAAAAGAGGCTTAATGAAGTTTAATGAATTCACTTGTCAGGTAGGTGATTCTCCTAAGGCTTGGGGTGAGTTGAAAGAGAATCGAACACAAGCCACACAGATTGATGTGATGCCTTGGCTTGGGGCCTGCCGCAAGAGCCCAATGTGAAGGCCAGCGAAAAGGGCCAGCTACAAAAATGGGTAGGTACACATTTGCTTTCTCCCATCAAATGGGATGTCCTTACGCTCCATCTTCTCAGATGCTCTTCCCACCCTGTGACCCTGCCCCTGGCTCTGCAACCCCCACCCCCACCACCCGCAAGAAAGCAAGAACTAGTTTTTCAGTCAACATATTGCGCATGCTTATTGTGAACCCTAGGGTAGAATCAAGCTTTGGAGGAAGCAAGGGGACATGTGACTTTTATTATTCTTCAGAGCATCCTGGACTCCATCTGCTTGTCTCAGAGGAAACACCAGTGGTGCTCTGGGCTGTGTCTTGTGCCTGGCAGCGCCAGGGGCGGGGGCATTCACTGCCTCAGGGGAAATCTAAAGAGACTATTTCTCCCATTTGATTCTAGCCCTTCCTGAAGTAGTGATTCTAAATTAGGCTTAGAGGATCATTTATACAAGGTTCTTTCTGTTTGGGACCTGATGGTTTAACTAAATCTGCTTTGGGGAAAGAGGTCTTTTGTTTGTTTGTTTTTTGTTTTTAAACTTTACTTCTTTCTATAAACAGTTGTTTACCGTGCACAGTCCCCATGTATAAACAGGATGGGTGTTAATAATGCTTCAGAAGTTATTGTGGAAAACCATTTGGCCTCAGGCATCTGTATATAACATGTTAGGACGCACAGTAGAGTTACTCAGCCAAGGTGCCGGCAGGATGTAGGGGAGTTGAGGAACCCTACCGGCCTCTGCCCTGCCTGTTCCAAAGGCTCCTCTGTTTCCTTCCTGTTGACATGTTGGGCGATTAATATGAGAGCTTACTGAGATGTCGGCTCTGAGAAGCGAGGTTCTGTGTAATGCTGCATATGTAGGACTCCAGACTTGAAGCCTTTAAAGTCATCAGACGTATCAGTACTTGGAAGGCCAAACAATGAAAACTATGAGCTGAAGAAAGACTGAAACAAGATGTAACAGGCCTCCTACAAATTATTCATAATTCCTTTCTGATTCAGAGCAGGAGTTAAAAAGGCCTGGAAGCCCCACACCGCAGCAGCTTAGGGGAGAGCGCTGGTCTGTTGATTTGCTTCCTCTGATGAGGACAAGCCAAAGGCAGAGGCCTTTTGGGAGGGAGATCACTGCAGATAAAAATGATCCTTCAAGGCCAAACGGTCTTCTGGCAGAATGTCTAAAAGATTTGGTAACCACAGTTGGACTATAACCAAAGAAAAGGCTGAGAAAATTCTCAGCCACAGGCCACCTGGATAGATTTTTCAGGGGTGGTGGCCTCTTGTCCACCTTTGCCCACACACTGCAGATTGTCTCTGGAAAACACCCCATAGCCCAATTTTTCTCTGGGTGATGAACTGTCTACTTCCAAATTACCTAGGACACTTATTAAAAGGCACATTTCAGGTCTCACCCCAGACCCCGTGATTCAGAGACTGTGTCAGTACAGCTGGGGAATCTGCTCTTCTAGAAACTATTCCAGATGTCTCCTCATACTTAAAAGTTTGAAAACCACTGCTGAAGCCTAATAGGCAGATACTTTCCTGGGCTCTGGCCTAATTTAACCTTTTCTTTAATTTAGGATGAGGAGGATCTGTTATGATCCGGATTGGACATAACTGGGCAAGAACTTGATGCATCTCAGTAGACTCATCCAGTGGTTAGAACAAGGAGTTAGCAAGGGTTTACTAAGGATTCTGTCATAGAAGGGGTGTTCAATGTTTGTTGTGTTTGTTGATTTGTTGTGATGTTACCAGTGAGACCTACTCAGGTCATATGGCAGCTTCTTGCCCTCAAAAAACTTTTACTCTGGTTGAGATGTTAAGGCCAACACTGATGAAACATTTGTGAATCCTGTGAAGTAATATATAATTTAGTACTAGATTGCCTGGTGTAAACAGTTAAATGTTAGATAAAAACAGGCTGACATAAGCAGGGGAAGCCTCACAGAGGAGATGGGATGTAAACTGGATTGTGAAGAACTGGTAGATTTGGGGCCTGTAAAGGAAGACAGGAAGTTCCCGGCAAGGGGAACATGATGCCTGGAGGCCCAGAGTGGAAAGAGGGCTTGGGGGCCAATGGCCCAGTAGGAAGATCAGGGTGGCTTCAGGGAAGGGATGTGTTGAGAAGTATGTGGGCTGGTTACAGAGGTCCTGAGAAGCCAAGTAAAGGAATGTAGATAAGAAAATGGAGCTACTGAAGCTATTGAAGGCTGTTGAGGGGCAAAGGTAACACTATTTCCTGGGCCTAGCAGGGCCAGGAGAGTTGTTACTATTTCTATGGTTCCCAGAGCTGGGTGTCACTTGGTGAGAAGTCAGCTACATCTGGAGAGACTCTGTTTAGAGTCTGCATTTCAGATGTATGCCAGGGCAGATGAGGCAACCCAGGGCAGTTCTGGGTCTGGTGGGGAGAGGGGTACCATGTCAGTCCAAGATGGCTGGAGCCAGAGATGGAGTTGAGTTGAGGTCACGGAGTGTGGAATCTACAGTAGACTGGGCCAGGGCTTCATAGGCAAGGCAGAAGGCCAAAGCAGACATTGAAGCTAGCAAATAAGACTTGCCGCAGCAGAATCTGTGGAATTAGTCTGGTTTATCCATGGTGAATTGAGGCTCATGGGATATGTTCTTTGGAAATCCTAACAAGAAGTCAGTGTTGAGCCTTAAAGGGCCATCCCACATTGCATGGGCATGGGCTGGGGCCAACTCCACCCCACTGTGGGTTATAGTTCGGACTGGTTTTCCTTTGTGCGGCATGCTGGCAGGACCATCCTGGAGTCTGCCCAGGGCTGCAGTGTGAAAAGGCATTAGACCGTAGGTGTGTCTGGCTGATTTCTAGGAAGCCCCAATGCCCCATTTTCTGGTGATGCTCATCAATCAGCAAACTTGTACTTTGAGGAAATCCACGTCACAGAAGCAGAGAATGTTCAAATACTAAGGGAGATTTTAGATTGTAGCTCAGGGATACCAAAGAGATTTTGTCTCCTGTGCCAACTCCAGTTATGGGATGGTGGCTGCCTGGAGTGCTGGGTCTCATCTGGGTTCTGCAGGAAAGATCAGGGACGTTTGCCATGAGTGTGGGAGGAGTGAGTACATGATGGCACCTGTGCCATCTATTTTCCATGCCTGATTTGGTTCTGACTCCCCCCCCCCCCCCCCCGTGGGGGTACTGAAGCCCACAGATGTGAAGTATGTGACCCACAGCACTTCTAGGACTGGGCCTGAGGTCCTCTGACTCCTAGTCTGGTGTGTTTCCCTCTGGATCACATAGCCTTCCTACCCTCCTAGTCACCACGGGGCTGTCACGCTGACTTTATTTTCCCAGTCCCACCCTTGGCTTTTGTTAGACTGTGTTAGGAACTTGGCCACAGAACTCATTTGCACAATGGCTAAACTTGTTTCACATGTGATCTGAACTCTTGGGGAAGGATTCTAGGAAGAGGAATTGCAGATTGGTTCAGAATTCCCAAGTGTTGGGAAATGCAAGTGGGAAGGGGACCGGCAAGGAGCCGACTGAGAGAGAAGTAGGATGAATGAGGAAGCAGGAGTGGATTGCCATTACTTTCTTGGGGTTGAAGGTACAACACTGAAGTTGGAGGGTGGGAGGTGGGCATGGGGTGGGGAGGAGGGAACCCAATGCTTCTTGGACAACCACTGACAGGTAATGCCATCCTGGAAAGAACTTGGGCAGTGGCCCTGCGGATAGAACGTAGGCACACAGTAAACGTTAGCCAAAAAGTCCACTGGGCATCCAGTGTTTCATCCTCACAGCCACTCTGGCTGTGGCTATGATTAACCCACGTTTTCCAGAAATAGGAAGTTAGTTGGGTCTTGGGATGGTGAACTCACGCATGTACATCAGCAAGAGGCTGATTGTGTGACAGATACCGAATCTCATCTCTTTCCCAGGCAGGGAGAATGCCTCTTTAGGGGATCTAGTATTTAGGAGACAGAAAAGGGTTATCTCTTTCTGCTTATTACCCTGCTTTCGGATGAAAAACCATCTGCTTCTAGTGTGTTGCACATAAATCCAACCTTATTCCTAATTCCTAGAGTAGAGGCCAGCTCTGTGTGTTGTTTGCTCTTGAACTGTGTGCATGTTTTATGGAGGAGTTAACTTCAGAGGAAAAGGGTGTGTTTGGAACTTTATAACTGCATCTGTCACTTCTCTTAGTCAACCTCTTCTCCTCTCCCCTGCCCTGCTTTTTGCTAAAAGGATCAGTGATAAACTGCTTAAATAAATGTTCAGCCTGCTGAGTCCAGAACTGCCCTCAATTGCTTGTGGTGTTTGGAGACATAAAATGTTGTTATTTGACGGAGTTCAAAGAGGCTTTCAGCACATGCCCAGGCAGGGCCTCCGGGTGGGCAGAGCTCAGCTCGAATGCTGGCTCCACCAGGCTAATAACAGGGTAACGTGGCTCCTGTCTTACTACCAGCTTCAGAAATTAGACCTGCGCTTCTGCGGCCTGGCTGGAAACCACCAGCTCCTTCCCCTGCCAAGCAGGAGCTCTGCCCTCAGGGACTACCTGCAGAGCTAGTGTGGCCACTTTTGGGCATTGAAAGCAAACTGACTGGTTTAAGTCACCCATTGCTGTGAGCGTTGGGCAGCTGGTGGTGGGCCAGAACCTACAGGAGGCCGGTCAAGTTACCCTCTTCTCTCTCTAGTCTCACAACTACCCTACAGGAGCCCTCTGGTCGTCCCCCCCACCCTTACCTGTGGTTTTGCTTTCCTCGATTTCAGTTACCCGCGGTCAACCGCAGTATGGAAGTAGTTCGTATTGTCCGAAGGCCTGCAGTAGCCCCCGTGCGACGTCCCAAGGCCGGCGTCACTCACCTCACTGCGTCTCACCACACAGACATTTCATCACCTCACCTCATCCCAGAAAGAAGGCTGAGTCTAGTGCCGCAAGATAATTTGAGAGAGAGAGGCCACATTCACATACCTTTTATTATAGTATATTCTTGTAATTGTTCTACTTTATTATTGTTGTTGTTAATCTCTTTGCCTGATTTATAAATTCACTTTTGTTATGTGCACGTACAGGAAAAACCATAGGGTTCAATACTACCCGTGGCTTCAGGCATCCCCAGGGTGGGTCTTAGAATGTATTTCCGCTGATAAGGGGCGAAACCACTGTCTGTGCTGATTGACTTTACTCTTAAGAGTCTCACAACCACGCTGGGGCATGTGGAGGGTCCATCAAGCTCATTTAACATGAGAAAACCAGGACACAGACTTATTAAGGTTTAAGGTTACATTGAAACCCTAACATTTGCTTTTGCTTTGTTTTTTTTAAGATTTTTAAAAATTTATTTATTTGACAGAGAGATAGCACAAGTAGGCAGAGCGGCAGACAGAGGGAGAGGGAGAAGCAGGCTCTCCGCTGAGCAGGGAGCCCGATGCGGGGCTCGATCCCAGGACCCTGGGATCATGACCTGAGCCGAAGGCAGCCGCTTAACCGACTGAGCCACCCAGGCACCCCTTTTTTTTTGGTTTTAAATTTTATTTTATTTTCTAGTTTTCCTGAGATATAATCAACATATAACATCGTAGAAGTTTAAGGTATGCAACATAATGATTTGCTACATGTCTATACTGCAAAAATGATCCCCACGCTGGGTTTAGTTAACATCTATCACCTCACATAGGTACAACTTTTTTTATTGTTGAGATGAGAACTTTTAAGATCTACTCTCTTAGCAACTTTCAAATAATACAATACAGTATTAATAATTAGAGTTACCAGCCGTACATGATATCTTCATGACTTATTTATTTTATAACTGGAAGTTTGTACCTTTTGATCCCCTTTATCCATTTTGTCCACCCACTCCAATCTCCACCTTTGGCAACCGCCAATCTGTTCTCTGTTTCTAGGAGTTAGGTTTTTTTAAGATTCCACATAGAAGTGAGATCATACAGTATTTGTCTTTCTCTGTCTGACTTATTTTACTGAAGCCCTAAAGTTTGAAAATGGAAACCCAGCCTCTATATATCTGTAGAAATGATTATTTAAGTGAATTAAAAATAATCAGATGCTATTTTAATTATACTGCTCCTTTCTGAGGAAAGATGATTCTAATGCAAATGAAAAAAATCTTAATACTTTCCTGCTTTCTTTTTGGGAGAAGAGAGCAAACTGAAATCAACCAAAAACACTTAACCACATAATATATCAACAGTTTCTACTGTTTTGCTTCAAAGACTTTTCAAGTGTTACATATTTTTACTTTTGAAAAATTGAATCCAGAATTCTTTGCTATTATGATTTTAAGAAATCTCATATATATATTTATTAAAAAATAAGTTCATAGTGAAAACTTGGAAATTACTATAAGGGCAGAAAACAAATGTCATCCTCTAGTAAAAGTTAGAAATAACTGTTTGCATTGCTATACTTCCTTTCATTCCATTTTTCTATGCCTACATAGGTTTCTTTGAACAAAATTAACACTTTGCTCTGTGTACTTTGGAGCCCTAGTTTTTTTCACTTCACATTACATCATCCTATTTCTGTAATATTAAGATTAAAATACATTATTTTTAGTGACTACATAATATTTCACCATTCCCTTCTTGAAACTTATTTTTTTTAAATTTAGCTGCTGGGACATCTCTCTCTCTCTCTCTCTCTCAGTTCTCTTCCTTAGAATCTTCTAAATCTCTTTTGTGGAACCTCTCCAATTTCCAACAGTGGGAGGTGCCCCAGAATTCAGTCCTAAGGCCTCAGGCTGCTTGTCTTCTCCAGGTCTATTCACTTGCCAAGTGATTCCATCAATTACCATGGCCTCAAATACCATCCATCTACTGCCAACTCCCCAAATCTATCTTCAGTGCTACTCACATATACAGCTGCCTATCTGCCATCTCTGTGGCATCTCTATGACTCACGGACGTATTAAAGTTAATAGGTCTAAAGCTAAACTCCTAACTAACCTGCACCCTACGTTCCCATCTGAGCAAATGACAATTCCATCCTTGACCTACTCAGGTCTCCAACATTGTCTGAGTCTTTCTTTGACTTTTAAAAAAATTTTTTTAAAAAGATTTTATTTATTTATTTGAGAGAGAGAGAGAGAGATTGTGTGTGAGCACGAGCAGGGGGAGGGGCAGAGAGAGAGGGAAAAGCAGACTCCCTGCTGAGCCAGGAGCCTGACGAGGAACTCGATCCCAGGACCCTGAGATCATGACCTAAGCTGAAGTCAGCCACTTAACCCACCCAGGTGCTCCTCTTTTTTTTTTTTTTTTTTTTTTAAGATTTATTTATTTATTTTAGAGAGAGAGAGAGAGAGTACACGCATGAAATGGGGAGGAGGGGTAGAAGGAGAGAGAGAATCCTCAAGCAGGCTCCCTGCTGAGCATGGAGCCCAACTTGGGGCTCGATCTCACGATCCTGAGATGACAACCCTGAGATCACGACCTAAGCTGAAATCAGGAGTCAGACCCTTAATGGACTTTGGCCCCCAGGCACCTCTCTTTGACTCTTTTATATCACACATCCAGTCCTTCAGCAAAACCTACCAGCTCTGCCTTTCAACTGTGTTTAGAACCTAATAGAACTCACCTCTCTATCTCATCTTCATTGCAACCACCTCGGCCCAAACCACCTTCCTCTCCTGGTTGGATGATTTCAATAGCTACTGAATGGGTCTTCATCCTGATTCCTTTCTGGCTCCGTGACAGTTTATCCTCAACAGAGTAACCAGATAATGTCACTGCTCTGTCCAAAACCTTCAAAAGGATTCCAATCTCACTGCTGGTAAAAGCCCCCAGGCACCATCACTGCCTCTATGCCCACCCCTCTGACCCATGTCCACTCTCTTCCAGCCACACAGGCATCCAGTTTGCTCTCCCTTTGGAGCTTTGCCTGGCTGTATCCTAATCTGATAGGCTCTTCCCCCAGATAGCTGCCTGTCTGGTTCCTCCTTGCTTCATGTTTCTGTTCAAATACCATCTTACCTGTGGTTCTCCCTGAGTAATCTTTATGAAGAGCTAGCTCCCCACCCAATACTCCCCCTCCACACTCTTACTTATTTTTATTTTTCTCCATATGTGGAGTATGTGTATTCGTTTCCTAGGGCTGCCATAACAAAGTACCACAATTTGGGAGGTTGGAAACGACATAAATGTATTCTCTCCCAGTTCTGGAAGCTAGAAGTCTAGAATCAAGGTGTTGGCAGGGTTGCTTCCTTCTGAGGGTTCTGAGGGAGAATCTGTTCCACACCTCTGTCTTCTGGTGACGTCCCGCAATCCTTGCTATTCCATAGATGTGGACACATCACTCAGTCTCTGCCTCCGTCTTTATATGGCTGTCTTCCCTCTGTGTCTCTTTCCTATTTCATAAAAGGAGACCAGTCACACTAGATTAAGGCTCACCCTATTCTGTACAACCTCAATTTAATTTAACTAATCCATGTGCAATTACCTTGTTTCCAAATAAGGTCACATTCTGAGTTAGGACTTTAACACAAATCAGCCCATAGCAGCATACAATAGATTTACTTGCTTATTTGATTAGTGTTTATTTTATTAAATTATTTGGGGGTCTTTATCCTCTCTTATTGGGCATTTAGGTTATTTCTGATTTGGAGCCATTATAAACAATATATCTTCAAACATGAAGATGTTTTTTTCCTCTCATGTTGGTTTTTTTTTTTTCCTTAGGGCAAATTCTTAAGAGTCAAAGACCCTCAAAGAGTCAAAGAAATTAAATATTTCTATAATGTTTGATATTTCATTTGAACCACATGGGCTGAAGGGTATATTCACACATTTTTGAAGACCACTCATAGACACATCCATCTTTTATGAAAATAGCCTCCCAATTTTTTGCCATTGGTATAGTCACTAATTAGTTCATATTCTCTCAGGGAGTAGAGTTTCCTATTAACTGGTTCCTACCTACTGGATTCAGAAGCTGAAGGCAACACTGTATGGGCTTGGTGTAAGGGAACCAATTACCCTTGGGAAGTTGGGAGAGATTGTACCCATTAAATTCCTCCAACCCATGCAGTGCTACACGACCCAGTCAAATCCCCTATTTAAACAATATACAAATATAAGATGATCAGAGAAAAGGCCACTCAGCCTAAAGCTATTATTTTGTCTGGAGCAAGAGTGGGCATATGGTGCTGATTGTTTATGAAGCTGGCTGGATGTTACAGTCAGTCAGCTGAGGCCCCTGAGTATCTGGGCTGCTGATGGGTAATGCCCTCTTTTGCCAAACCTTCCCATGGTTCTCTGTAATAAACCTTTATATCTGCTAGCAATTTCTGTACATATCCTGCTGGTAAGCCTGAAGAGAACTTGACTAGCAAAGCCAGTACAATATTGCTTTACGGAAGGGATGTACCCCTTGACAATCTCACCAATAGTCATGCCTGTAAGCAACTGGGTCACCATAACCTTACCAGTTCTAGAGGTTGTCATGAAAACCTTTTTCTGGGGGTTCAGTTCAATAGCAATAAAATGGTAGCTCAGTGTCAGTTTATTTAATGACTGTTTCGAAAAACTCAGTGCTTAAACGGTCCTCACTTATTGTAAACAAAGTTCACACTAATAAACTGAAGATTAGTTGTAAGTGTTGTTTGCCAAATAATATTCTTCATTCACTGGGAATTTATCTAACATTGATCTCAAATTATTTAACGGTGAAATTGCAGCTTTACTGTAGGCGCAAAAGTCCTCAGACTTACAGATTTTGAGGATCCAGATTGCCTACTCGAATCTATCATTTGAGTTCTGTTGTTGTCAATTATATGAGCTGTGGCCAACTTGAATGCTTTGATGGTCCCATGTAGTATTGACCCCTATGCAGAAGACAGTAATTCTCACTTAAATAAATAAAACAATTAGGAAGAGAACACTGGTACCTGCAGTAGGCACAATTTTAAGATGAGCCCGGTGAGTCACACTCTTGCATAATCCTCTCCTCTTGAGTGCCAGGGGAGCCTCTGAGTTACTTTTAGCAAATAGGGTATGGTAAAGGTAATGGGATAGTCACCCCTGTGGTTATGTTATTGCCATGTAAGGCTCCATTGTAGTAGATTCCAGAGAGAGAGATGGTCCTTCTGGTCTTGAAGAAGTAAGCCACCATGTGGGAGTGAACTGTGGACAGCCTCTAGAAGCTGAGAGTGGGCCCTAGATGAGAGCTAGCAAGAAAACCAGGACCCTAGTTTTGCATCTGCAAGAAACTGAATTCTGCTCAAAACCATGTGAGCAGGGGAAAGGCCCCCACACTCCAGAAAAGAATGCAGCTGGGTTGACACCTAGATTCCAGCTTTGAGAGACCCCGAGCCTATCTTCTGACCTGTAGAAACTGAGATCATAAATGTATGTGGCTTTAGGCTACCAAGCTGGTAGTAATTTGTTACTCAGCAACAGAGAATTAATACGGTCTCCTTATCAGGGTAGTATAAGAGAGTGGGTTTAAATCTCAGCTCTGCTATTTATTAGCTATGCAGCCTTGGCAAAT
This sequence comes from Phoca vitulina, assembly GCF_004348235.1. NCBI lineage: Eukaryota > Metazoa > Chordata > Mammalia > Carnivora > Phocidae > Phoca > Phoca vitulina. The sequence goes on from NW_022589710.1 coordinate 25,200,896, forward strand.
TTTAACCCCTCTAAGCCTGTTACCTTAACTATTAAGATACTCCCTGTTTCAGGGTGTGGAGGATTGAATGAAATAATGCATGTAAGTTACTTAGCATGGTTTATGACACCAGTAAGTTTTCAGTAAATGTTTTTCGTTGCCGGCAGAGGTAGGACAGTTTTAGTTCCATAATGCTAAACATTTTCATCATATCTTTTCTCCATGTACCCCATGTTTTGATGATTTTTGTCTATCATTTTAACTGAATTTATTAAGTAACAACTCATTTTCTCATCTATTTCTAATTAATTAGCTATGCAGAGCTTCTAATCAGCTTGAAATAGTAGCAGAATAATTATAATTAATACAATTTGGCTAAAAGCAAAGACATTTGATGTTATAGTTAATGCAATTTCCATTAGCTTTTGCAATATTGGAAAAGAGTGGTTGAGCCTTATTAGACTACCAGATTTGGAACCACAAAGTTGATTGATGGGAAGTAGACATTGAATGATTTTCTGTAGTTAGGCAAGGTAATCATGACTTGCCTTTATATGCCACCATATTTACTCAGGTAATTTTGGACGGGTGAGATTGGCTGAAAAGAAACCCAAGTTCAAATGAAAGAAACCCAAGTTCAAATGAAAGAAAGGAAGGGAAAGACATTGGGTACAATATTAAAATTAGTTTAGGCACTTAATTCTTGGAAATTAGCTTTAGAATGACTAAAGTTTTAGGAATTGTGCCATGTCAACTTTTGAGTTGTGGTAAAGTGAATAAATATGTTGTATGGATGTTCTGCATTTATATTTAAATGTTCTTAGAATATTTGAAGTATGATTGCTATTCTTTCATTAGTGCTTTATTTCCTCTTTGAATATTTAAAAAAAAAAAACCCGCATTTCATTGTATTATTAGTATCAAGGCCTAACGTATTCAATTTTTACCTGAACACTTTTCAAGTGGATTACGGACTTGATAGAAAATTGTATATATTTAGTAGAAGTTTCTTTTATGCAAGTTTACCAAAAATTCTGATAAACAAGAAATAGCAGTGTCATAATAAACTGTTTCATCTAGTCTAAAAGTATCTTGATTTTTTTAAGTGCAGGAAACAAAAAACAAAACTTAAGAAGTACATTTGAAAAGTTAAGATTAAATAAATCACATTTTCCAGTGTATACTCTGCATATACCCTGAAAAACATAAGTTCTGTGATAAAATACACACTCAATGTACACACACACACACACACACACAAAATGCATGCAACAGGCACGCAATACATACATCACCCCACAGTGCGCACACAAAACACACAAATGGCGACCCATATTAGCATATTAAGGGCTCTAAGAAGTCCTGTAATAGAGAACTTTTGAACTTGGTTTAATCATATTTTTCTGAGATTAATCTCAGAATCCTTCCTCCCCCTTCCCTCAAGTGACTTGATTTCTGATGACACAGTGTTTTCTAGAACAAAGTTTGTGAATGACTGCTCTAGGAGAGTTTCCCCAAGGAGTTAGCTATTGTGTAGGGTAAGTATAAGGTGCCCTGAACATTTATGGGTAAACTTTTTAACCATTAAAACAACTCACAAATGAGAAACAACACATCCAAACTATGTAAAGAGCGTTGAGGATCGTGGCAGGGACTGAAAACCCTGTTACTCCCTCTGGAGTCCAGGTTCATTCTTTTATGTACAGATAAGCCTGGTTTAGCTGCATTGTCATTCGCTGTTCACGTGGGGAGAGAGGTCCTGTTGGACATAAAGGTGGCCACCTTCCTGCGAACTGGGTCCTTTACCCCAGGGTGGAAGTCCTCCTCCCTTTCTCTATCAGCAGCCTTTGACCTGACAACATGATGTGGAGCAGTAGGCTTTTTGCATTCCTGATCCAGAGGATCAGGATCCAAAGGCAGCTCCTATCAGCTTTACCCCACCCTGTTTATTTCATGGAGAAAGACAGAGGAATACATTTCAACATTTCAAGAATGTACAGTAGGGCTTGGAGCGTGCTTACTCTGAGGATTAAAAAGGTTTTATCTTCATAAGGAAGCTCTGACATTTGCTGTCAGGATACCAGATCACAATTCTATATAAGCTTTCCTTAAGGTTCAACTGACAATTTCTCAGGCACTGGGAACATTTATTGCCAAAATGAGAACGAAAGGCTTGCACAGTCTGAGGCATTAATGTGTTATATTTTGTATAAAACCCTGATTTTCTGCAGAGTGACTTAAAAGCTATTAGATAAATGGAATATTTTGGCAACTCCTAGATAGGCCCTTGATTAGTAAATCACCGTTTATTAAGGTACAGAGCAATGAAAGAATTTGCTAAAAATTATTTTGCGTCATTCAGTTCACTCAATATTTGAATACATGTGAGATATTTTGGTGTATACTTTGCCAATCTATGTGCTCCATCAGTAGAGAGTAAATATACGATACACTCATTCTTCCAAGATAATTTCCACTCATCGAAGGTCTTATTTGGTGGACATTGCAGATGGAAAACACACCAGAGTCAACCTGTCTGCCTTCTTATGCACACAAACCTAACCAGGCTGGGAAGTGGCAAGTAGGACTAAATGAGGTCAGTTTCGTGGGAATTTTTTTTATGGGAATTTTTAAATGTTAAAGGACAATATTATCTTTAGAAATTAGTTTTTGATAAATAAAAAATATTTCCCTATCACCAATGCTGAGCTTTGCGCCAGTCTCTTCTAGCCTTTTTAGCCTACTGTCTTGCATTGAAACACCAGAGCTGGTACTTTGAGATACACACGTATGGTTCAGGAAACCGCATTGCTCGTAAGATATTTCTGCCCTACCAGGAGTTTGGAGACAGGAGCTTCCTTAGCTTTTATTCCTGAGATCGTTTCTAGAGTTTTTAATCGTTTCCAGAGCCTCAGTCTAGGTGCTGGGATTCAGACGGCTGCCTCCTCGTTGTTAGAGAGTGGATTGTAATGGTGGACTTTATGCGTCAACTTGGCTAGCGCATGATACCCACATATTTGGTCAAACATTATTCTAGATGTCTTTGTGAAGTTATTGTTAGATGATATTAGCATTTAAGTCAAAAGACTTTGACTAAAGCAGATTGCTTTCCAGAATGGGGGTGGGCCTCATTCAGTCACTTGATGACCTAGGAAAGACTGATCTGCCCAGAAAGAGATTGAATTCTGCAACATTTGCATTTTCCCAGGTCTCTAGCCTGCCAGCCTACCCTGCAGATTTTGGACTAGCCAGCCTCCATAATCGTAGGAGCACATCTCTTAAAAATAAATCTTTCTCTCTATATATGTACCAACCCTATTGGTTCTGTTTCTTTGGAGAACCCTGACTAATACATGGGTGGATCCTTTACTATGCCTCATGGTCAAACTCATGAGCTGCTTCATAAAAGCAATCTGGAATGGCAAGCAAGACTTTTGGCAATCTGTCTTGGTCTCAAAATTTGGCTTTGATCTTTTCCTGGAGTTTAGCCTGTCTGTTCCTTTCTGAAAATCCTGGTAGTGACCCTTGGACTGGCTCCTTATGCACCAGCTGACTCTGCCTTTTGAGTAACAAAATAGGCTCCCTTATGAATGTGAATCCCTTTGGCATTTTTCTCTCCAGCTAAAATTATATGTGGTACGCTCCTGACTTTGTGTAATTTAAGAATCTCTTCAGAATTTTAACAGTAAACATGTCTGAGTTCTAATATGATACAAGGTTAATCAGTTATTAATTCTCAAACAGCATTTTCTTGTACTTGCCCTATTCAAGTCACATAGAGATGAGCCTGTTCTAGTATAGTGTCATTTTATATAATTTTGTGTATTTCTGCTCATTGCTTTCCACTAGATCCTATACTGGAGGAGAAGACCTATAAGACACCAAATGCACAGCGTCATTTCTGTAAATACAATATTATTTGTTGATGGTCTAGCTCTGAATGGTGGTGACGTAAGTGTTACAGTTAGGATGCTCATGTTTACTGAGTGCCTACTATGTGCACCAACAACCTTAACTGAGGGAGGTGCTGTTATTAGTCCCATTTTGCAGATGAGGAAACTGAAGTGCACATAAGGGCATTGTATCTAGCAAATAATCCTTGAGATTGTTCGACTACACTTGTTGGGAGCCATTCCTGGTGCCCCACTGATGGCCTTGAGATTCTCCCCTTCTGCTTCCATCCACAAACGCAACAGCAGAGTGACCCCCTAAACCTGCCTTCAAGGACATTATTAGAGAGCAGATGGCTCTCTCCTTCCCACTGGAAAGTAGAGCCGTTCAGTCTTAAACTTTCCTGGCTGATTCTCTTTTCTGAGGTCGATTCTAGAGTCCGATATTTGTCATGATTCCCTTTTTTTTCCTACGCTGCCCTTCCATAAATGACCCCTGTTTTGCTGGGTTTCTGTGTCCTGTCCCTTTTCCAGCAACCCTCAATGAACGTCCCTGAGGGCTGGGCATGCTGAGGGCTGTATCTTTTCCTTCAGAGAGCTTGTTCACTTCCTTCTCAGCTTCTTGGCCTGACCTGTTCCACAAGACTGAGGGCTCTGGATAGTTGAGGTTTTCTGTCCATACAAAGAAGTACACGGACTCCTCTTTTCTAACATGTTCGTAAGATGATATATCACTTACCTTGTTCTTTAACCAAAGTCCAACTTTGCAGATTTCATTAAAATATCACTTCAGTGAACTTATTACAAGTTCTCAAATGTTCTGGTTAAATTCTCTCTTAACTTTGAGAGGACAGATAGCCTTCTCTTGCTGTAATACACTGAAAAATCTTCCTAAAGCCAGAAGAGCCTTTTCCGCACTTGCCTCTCTGGACCAGACTTCGATTGCCCATTTTAACATATTCCTTCCTTTGTGCCAAAGCATACTTGTTCTCTGTGTGTCCTTATGCCCTCTTACATAGCAGAAGTCCATCACGCCTGGAACTCATGGCATCATAAATGTGACATATCTCTAAACATAGTACCCTTCAAAACTGGGAGTGGCTGCTTCAATCCAGGGCATTAATTCCTGTTAGAATTGCAAGGGTTGAATCCCGCTAGAGCTGAGCAGACAGGGCTCACACAGTCAGGAGGCAGGATTAGGCAGGGAAGAGCAGATGGACTGGGAGCTCTGAGATGCAAGGATAGGGCCCCGGAGTCAGAAATAGGCAGTCCCTCCTGATGGCCACTGACATGGACCCTGAGGGAAGGATGGCCAAGTTGGAAGCAGGACAGAGGGGCAGGGAGCCAGAAGTTGGGGTGCCAGGGACACAAATGGAGAGCTGAGGAAAGGCTGGATTTGGGTTCTGATCCCAGGCTGAAAAGACACAGAATTCTGAGGCCCTGAAGCATCTACACTGGTGCTTCCTCAGAGAGCTACAGCTCTTCTGAAGTGATAGGAAGACTCCCATTCTCTGGGGATTCAAGGGTCCGATCATACTGGAGCTCGGACACGGGAGCTCTGCATACCCATGGTGACATCCCGGATAGTACATTCATGCTCTTTCCTAGAGAAGGGATTTGAATGTTCCTGGAACACTGAATTGAACTGAATTGAAGGGAAGGTGGGCGAGAGAGAGGGAGGAAGAGAGAGATTGAAAGAGATTGAGAGAAGGCTGTAGTCAGGTTGAGGCAACCTATCTCTGAAATTTGTATGTTAAAATTTAGGCATTTGTTGATGTGCTTGTCTCCAATCATGACATTCCTTGGGAAAGGACAGGGCTCTGTTTTATGAGTCAGAGATTTCAGTTTGACATCTCATTTGTTATTCCTCTCACAGCAGAGGAAAACTAAATAAATTGTATAACTGGAATAATTACACTTCCTATTTTGGGGCGGCACATTTGCCAGTTCTTTCTCAATAGCGCTAGAACAAATTCAGTGAACACTCATTGTGTGGTGCGAAGGGTGGGAGTGGTTAGCCTAACTTGAAGCGTAGATCTACGTGAATTGGAAAAGAGACCATACGGGTCCACGGATGAGAGAGATACAGATCTAGAGAAGATAATTTTTGAAACATCTTTAAATATATTATTCCAACTTAATCCATAAGCATAATTATAGCATCCCCCACCTATTTTGCAGGTACTTCATCATTCTGTCCCCTCTCAAGAAGAATCATCTCTTTGAGAGGATAACTCTCATTTACCTCTAGTGTGGCTGGGATTCCCACACATAAACCTGCATAATTAGAGGCCCACGGGAGATCTACATTCCTTCACTTGGTTTGCCTCTCAAAAACTCTCATTCATTTTCAGTTTCCCTGAAACAACACACATGTCTTCCCTTCACTGTGCTCAGGCCCCCAGCACCGGGGCCTCAGGGCAGCGGACTTTCTGGAACTTTTCCGGAGACATGGCACCTCTATCTGAATGCCCCGTGGCCTGAGTTCTGGTAAACAATGAAAGGCATGTGTGGACTTGTGAGCACAGGAAGATTTTTGACTTTGTGCTTTTTGTCAGTGGGAAGCCTGGGAGGTTGGCCCTGTTTCAACCTCTAGATCTTTCTTTTTATGAAGATAATGATGATCGCAGAGTCATATTATTGGCCTCCCTGCAGGCACTCAGAGGCAGGCAGCCTGATGATGCTCTGATGTTCCTTTGCCTTTCATTTTAAAACAGCATGTAGAGACACATAGACTTGGTCAAGATAATTTTGAAAGAATCTTTGAATTTAATTAAATAATATTTAATTAATAATATAGTTCGTTCATTTACAGAGTGTATTGCAACATGGAAAGGACTTTCACACATATTATGCCATGCACTACCCGAAACATTAGACCTGTCTTCGTGATCACACAAGTATTAAAGCAAATGTTTTCCTTTTTCCCTTTGGGGAGTATGACAGAAACTGAATATTTGCCCTTGACTCTTTTGCATATGCCGTCCTATTTTTATGCTTTTCATTATAGATTAAATCCTTTCTTAATCTAGTGCCTCTCAAAAGTTGCTTGTACTTGTCCTTCTATAGCCTAGCGCTTAAGCCAAATTTGGATTCAGGGCCATATTTTTGTTAATTTCCTTTGTAAGAAGATGTGCTGTTAGCAATCTGTGCAGCTCATTCTTTAGTTTGACTTGCAACTAGCAAATTCACAGAGCTAGAGCAAAGTGCAGGTGAGCTGGCCTCCAGGATAATATTTCCTCTTCTTTTCTGCAACAGCTTGCCTCTGAAACAGTCCCCCAAAAGGACTATTTGATGAAATTTTGACATTTGGAAAATGTAAATACATTTCATAAAATGGTATGGATGAGCAGAGATTTTTCTGAATGAATATATGAAAGAGAAAAAAACATTGAAATGGGAGCTGGATCCCTAAACTCAAGTTGAAAAGCAACTGCTTTCTTTGTCCCTAGAGCCTCCAAAATACTGAGATGGGCTTCATACCAATAACTTCTCAGCGGGCTATGCCATGGGGAGTCTAGGCAAGCAAAATGAGGGACAAAATGTAGAATATTGCCAAAGCACCCTTTTTATTGAGTCTAACAGACATACAAAAAGTATGTGCATGTGTATGTGTGTGCACGCACACATATTTCCTAGATCTGCTCACTGAAAAGGCCTGGAAACAATGATCATCTAGTAAACGTGCATCTCTATTGCCCAGACTGTAGTCTTGAAATGTCATTTCCCTCTAAAGGAATCTAGAGAAATATCTAATTCCAGGTTTGGGGTGGGAAATGAAGGACATGTGTCTGGAACATCTTATCATACTAAAGGGTGAGGAAACTATCAAAGACCACCGGGATTATGTCAAAAACACTCCAGAGCCAACTTGAAGAGGCTTCTGGTGGCCAAGGAGGGGAAAATCTGAGCTTTAAAAAGGATAATAATTTTAATTATTTGGAACCCATCAAATAACTATTTAGTTATTTATTTTTAAAGTTCTTTTTTGGGGGGGGGAGGAGTAAGATGGCAGAGGAGTAGGAGATCTGGATTTCGTCTGGTCCCAGGAATTCAGCTGGATAGGGATCAAACCATTCTGAACACCTACAAACTCAACAGGAGATCGAAGAAAAGAAGAGCAACAACTCTCTGAACAGAAAAGCGACCACTTTCTGGAAGGTAGGACGTGCGGAGAAGTGAATCCGAGGCGATATTCGGGAGGATAGACGGCGGGGGAGGGGCCTCCATCGGCCACTTCTGGCAAGTGATAGAGCCACGGAGCACAAAATCGGAACTTTTAGAAGTCTGCTCCGCTGAGGGACGTCGCTCCGGTGGCTAAGCGGGGGGTGGAACCCTCACGGGACAGTGTGGTCTCAGGACCCTCAGGGTCACAGAAGGACCGGGGGTGCCTGAGTGCGGCAGAGCTCCCAGGTATCGGAGCAGGGAAGCCGGCTGCAGAGACGGAGCAGAGGAGCGGGCTCTCAGCTCGGAGTTGCCATAAACCGTGATCCGGGGCACAGTCGGGCCACTGCTCCTCCAGCAGAGACCCAACAAGCGGCAGATCCGGGGAGACTCCCCTTCCTCCCCTGGGAGGAGCCACGCGGGAGCGCACCGCAGGGATCTGCTGGGTTTGGAGACTCCACGCCGGGTCGGGTGCCAGAGATAGAAACGCTCGGTCACAGGCCAGGTGAGCACAAAGTGCGGCAGGAGACCGGGGAGACGGGAGTGACTGACTGCTTTTCTCTGGGGGCTCACTGAGGAGTGGGGCCCTGAGTTCTCGGCTCCTCCGGGGTGGAGATTGGGAGGCCGCCATTTTCACTCTCGGCCTCCAAAGCTGTACGGAAAACTTGCAGGGAACAAAAGCTCCCGAGAGCAAACCCAAGCAGATTACTTAGCCTGGACCGGGCAAGGGCGGGGCAATTCCGCCTCTGGCAAAGACATTTGGGAACCACGGCAACAGGCCCCTCCCCCAGAAGATCAGCGAGAACAGCCAGCCAAGACCAAGTTTACCGATCAGTGAGAACGGCAGAACTCCAGCGCTAGGGGAATACTGCACATAGAATCCATGGCTTTTTTTTACCATGATTCTTTAGTCTTTCAAAGTTAATTTTTTTTTAACTTTTTTTTTTGAATTTTTCTTTTTCCCTTTTTCAACCAACATCTTATCATTCCCTTTTTTAAAAAAATCTTTTTTATTTTTCATTTTTAGAGTCATATTCTATCCCTTCATAGTAGTTACCCTTATTTTTGACATATATATATATAAGTTGTTCTCTCTTTAAAATTTTGGGATACAGTTTCTTCTAACAGATCAAAATATACCCTAAATCTCTAGTGTATGGCTTTGTTCTAGTTTCCTGCCTGATCACATTCTCTCCCCCCCTTTTTTTTAAATCCTCTTCTTTCTTTTTTCAACCAACTTCTTATCAATTCCTTTTTAAAATCTTTTATAATTTTCATCTTTAGAGTCATATTCCATCCCTTCATCATATTAACCCTTATTTTTGTACATATATAACTTTTTCTTTCTTTAAAATTTTGGGAGGCACTTTCTTCTAACAGACCAAAATACACCCAAAATCTAGTGTGTGGCACTGATCTATGCACCAGCCTGATCATATTTGATCATATTCTGTTTTTGTTTTGTTTTGTTTTTGTTTTGTTTGTTTGTTTTTATCTTTTTCTTTTTCTTTTTTTTTTGTTTTTCTCTTTTTTTCTTTCTTTCCCTTTCTTTTCCCCCAGTTTCAGGTCTTTTCTGATTTGTTTAGTGTATATTTTCTGGGGACGTTGTTACCCTGTTAGCATTTTGTTCTCTCATTCATCTATTCTCCTCTGGACAAAATGACAAGACGGAAAAAATCACCTCAACAAAAAGAACAAGAGGCAGTACCGACTGCCAGGGACCTAATCAATACGAACATTAGTAAGATGTCAGAGCTAGAGTTCAGAATGATGATTTTAAAGATACTAGCTGGGCTTGAAAAAAGCATGGAAGTTATTAGAGAAACCCTTTCTGGAGAAATAAAAGAACTAAAATCTAACTAAGTCAAAATCAAAAAGGCTATTAATGAGGTGCAATAAAAAATGGAGGCTCTAACTGCTAGGATAAATGAGGCAGAAGACAGAAGTGATATAGAAGACCAAATGATGGAAAATAAAGAAGCTGAGAAAAAAAGAGATAAACAACTATTGGATCACGAGGGCAGAATTCGAGAGATAAGTGATACCATAAGACGAAACAACATTAGAATAATTGGGATCCCAGAAGAAGAAGAAAGAGAGAGAGGGGCAGAAGGTATATTGGAGCAAATTATAGCAGAGAACTTTCCTAATTTGGGGAAAGAAACAGGCATCAAAATCCATGAGGCACAGAGAACCCCTCTCAAAAATCAATAAAAATAGGTCAACACCCTGACATTTAATAGTAAAACTTACGAGTCTCAGAGACAAAGAGAAAATCCTGAAAGCAGCTTGGGACAAGAGATCTGTAACCTACAATGGTAGAAACATTAGATTGGCAACAGACCTATCCACAGAGACCTGGCAGGCCAGAAAGGACTGGCATGATATATTCAGGGCACTAAATGAGAAAAATATGCAGCCAAGAATACTATATCCAGCTAGGCTGTCACTGAAAATAGAAGGAGAGATAAAAAGCTTCCAGGACAAACAAAAACTAAAGGAATTTGCAAACACAAAACCAGCCCTACAAGAAATATTGAAAGAGGTCCTCTAAGCAAAGAGAGAGCCTAAAAGTAACATAGACCAGAAAGGAACAGAGACAATATACAGTAACAGTCACCTTACAGGCAATACAATGCACTAAATTCATATCGTTCAATAGTTACCCTGAATGTAAATGGGCTAAATGCCCCAATCAAAAGACAAAGGCTATCCGATTGGATAAAAAAACAAGACCCATCAATATGCGGTCTGCAAGAGACTCATTTTAGACCCAAAGACACCCTCAGATTGAAAGTGAGGGGGTGGAAAACGATTACCATGCTAATGGACACCAAAAGAAAGCTGGGGTGGCAATCCTTATATCAGACAAATTAGATTTTAAGCCAAAGACTGTAATAAGAGATGAGGAAGGACACTATATCCTACTTAAAGGGTCTATCCAGCAAGAAGATCTAACAGTTGTAAATATCTATGCCCCTAACATGGGAGCAGCCAATTATATAAGCCAATTAATAACAACAGCAAAGAAACACATCGACAACAATACAATAATAGTGGGGGACTTTAACACCCCCCTCACTGAAATGGACAGATCATCTAAGCAAAAGATCAACAAGGAAATAAAGGCTTTAAATGACACACTGGACCAAATGGACTTCACAGATATATTCAGAACATTCCATCCTAAAGCAACGGAATACACATTCTTCTCTAGTGCCCATGGAACATTCTCCAGAATCGATCACATCCTAGGTCATAAATCAGGTCTCAACTGGTACCAAGATATTGGGATCATTCCCTGCATATTTTCAGACCACAATGCTTTGAAACTAGAACTCAATCACAAGAGGAAAGTCGGAAAGAACTCAAGGACATGGAGGCTATAGAGCACCCTACTAAAGAATGAATGGGTCAACCAGGAAATTAAAGAAGAATTTAAAAAATTCATGGAAACAAATGAAAATGAAAACACAACTGTTCAAAATCTTTGGGATGCAGCAAAGGTAGTCCTAAGAGGAAAGTATATAGCAATACAAGCCTTTCTCAAGAAATAAGAAAGGTGTCAAATACACAACCTAACCCTACACCTAAAGGAGCTGGAGAAAGAACAGCAAATAAAGCCTAAACCCAGCAGGAGAAGAGAAATAATAAAGATCAGAGCAGAAATCAATGAAATAGAAACCAAAAGAACAGTAGAACAGATCAATGAAACTAGGAGCTGGTTCTTTGAAAGAATTAACAAGATTGATAAACCCCTGGCCAGACTTATCAAAAAGAAAAGAGAAAGGACCCAAATGAATAAAATCATGAATGAAAGAGGCAAGATCACAACCAACACCAAAGAAATACAAACAATTGTAAGAACATATTATGAGCAACTATATGCCAGCAAATTAGATAATCTGGAAGAAATGGATGCATTCTTAGAGATGTATCAACTACCAAAACTGAACCAGGAAGAAATAGAAAACCTGAACAGACCTATAACCACTAAGGAAATTGAAGCAGTCATCAAAAATCTCCCAACAAACAAGAGCCCAGGGCCAGATGGCTTCCCAGGGGAATTCTACCAAACATTTAAAGAAGAATTAATACCTTTTCTTCTGAAACTGTTCCAAATAATAGAAATGGAAGGAAAACTTCAAAACTCGTTTTATGAGGCCACCATTACCTTGATCCCAAAACCAGAAAAAGACCTCATCAAAAAGGAGAATTACAGACCAATATCCTTGATGAACATGGATGCAAAAATTCTCACCAAAATACTAGCCAATTGGATACAACAGTACATTAAAAGGATTATTCACCATGACCAAGTGGGATCTATCCCTGGGCTGCAAGGTTGGTTCAGCATCTGCAAATCAATCAACGTGATACAATACATTAATAAAAGAAAGAACAAGAACCATATGATCCTCTCAATAGATGCAGAAAAAACATTTGACAAAGTACAGCATCCTTTCCTGATCAAAACTCCTCAGAGTATAGAGATAGAGGGTACATACCTCAATATCATAAAAGCCATCTATGAAAAACCCACAGTGAATATCATTCTCAATGGGGAAAAACTGAGAGCTTTCCCCCTGAGGTCAGGAACATGGCAGGGATGTCCACTATCACCACTGCTATTCAACATAGTATTCGAAGTCCTAGCCACAGCAATCAGACAACAAAAAGAAATCAAAGGCATCCAAATCGGCAAAGAAGAAGTCAAACTCTGACTCTTTGCAGATGATATGATACTTTATGTGGAAAACCCAAAAGACTCCACCCCAAAACTGCTAGAACTCATACAGGAATTCAGTAAAGTGGCAGGATATAAAATCAATGCACAGAAATTAGTGGCATTCCTATACACCACCACCAAGACAGAAGAAAGAGAAATTAAGGAGTCGATCGCATTTACAATCGCACTCAAAACCATAAGATACCTAGGAATAAATCTAACCAAAGAGGCAAAGAATCTGTATTCAGAAAACTGTAAAATACTCATGAAAGAAATTGAGGAAGACACAAAGAAATGGAAAAACGTTCCATGCTCATGGATTGGAAGAACAAATATTGTGAAGATGTCAATGCTACCTAGAGCAATCTACACATTCAATGCAATCCCTATCAAAATACCATCCACTTTTTTCAAAGAAATGGAACAAATAATCCTAAAATTTGTATGGAATCAGAAAAGACCCTGAATAGCCAGAGGAATGTTGAAAAACAAAAGCAAAGCTGGTGGCATCACAATTCTGGACTTCCAGCTCTATTACAAAGCTGTCATCATCAAGACAGTATGGTACTGGCACAGAAACAGACACATAGATCAATGGAACAGAATAAAGAGCCCAGAAATGGACCCTCAACTCTATGGTCAACTAATCTTCGACAAAGCAGGAAAGAATGTCCAATGGAAAAAAGAGTCTCTTCAACAAATGGTGTTGGGAAAATTGGACAGCCACATGCAGAAGAATGAAACTGGACCATTTCCTTACACCACACACAAAAATAGACTCAAAATGGTTGAAAGACCTAAATGTGAGACAGGAGTCCATCAAAATCCTAGAGGAGAACACAGGCAGCAACCTCTTCGACCTCAGCCGCAGCAACTTCTTCCTAGAAATATCGCCAAAGGCGAGGGAAGCAAGGTCAAAAATGAACTACTGGGACTTCATCAAGATAAAAAGCTTTTGCACAGCAAAAGAAACAGTCAACAAAACCAAAAGACAACCGACAGAATGGGAGAAGATATTTGCAAATGACATATCAGATAAAGGGCTAGTATCCAAAATCTATAAAGAACTTATTAAACTCAACACCCAAAGAACAAATGATCCAATCAAGAAATAGGCAGAAGACATGAACAGACATTTTTCCAAAGAAGACATCCAAATGGCCAACAGACACATGAAAAAGTGCTCAGCACCGCTCGGCATCGGGGAAATCCAAATCAAAACCTCAATGAGATACCACCTCACACCAGTCAGAATGGCTAAAATTAACAAGTCAAGAAACGACAGATGTTGGTGAGGATGTGGAGAAAGGGGAACCCTCCTACACTGTTGGTAGGAATGCAAGCTGGTGCAGCTACTCTGAAAAATAGTATGGAGGTTCTTCAAAAAGTTGAAAATAGAGCTACCATATGATCCAGCAATTGCACTACTAGGTATTTACCCCAAAGATACAAATGTAGGGATCCAAAGGTGTACATGGACCCCGATGTTTATAGCAGCAATGTCCACAATAGCCAAACTGTGGAAAGAGCCAAGATATCCCTGGACAGATGAATGGATAAAGAAGAGGTGGTATATATATACAATGGAATATTATGCAGCCATCAAAAAAATGAAATCTTGCCATTTGCAACGACGTGGATGGAACTGGAGGGTATTATGCTGAGCGAAATAAGTCAATCAGAGAAAGACATGTATCATATGATCTCACTGATATGAGGAATTCTTAATCTCAGGAAACAAACTGAGGGTTGCTGGAGTAGTGGGGGGTGGGAGGGATGGGGTGGCTGGGTGATAGACATTGGGTAGGGTATGTGCTATGGTGAGTGCTGTGAATTGTGTAAGACTGTTGAATCACAGACCTGTACCTCTGAAACAAATAATACATTATATGTTAAAAAAAAAAAGAGGAAGAAGATAGCAGGAGGGGAAGAATGAAGGGGGGGAAATCGGAGGGGGAGACGAACCATGAAAGACTATGGACTCTGAAAAACGAACTGAGGGTTCTAGAGGGGAGGGGGGTGGGGGGATGGGTTGGCCTGGTGGTGGGTATTAAGGAGGGCACGTTCTGCATGGAACACTGGGTATTATGCACAAACAATGAATCATGGAACACTACATCAAAAACTAATGATGTAATGTATGGTGATTAACATAACATAATAATAAAAAAAAAGAAAGAAAAGAAAGGCTCCACTCCCAGTCATCAGGCTCCATGCCACTCAGGGAGGCTTAATTGAATCTTGAGTAAAAGAAATGCTAGCCCCTCAAAAAAAAAAAAAAAAAGATTTACTTATTTATTTTAGAGAGAAAGAGAGAGAGAATGCACATGAGCAGGGGAAGGGGCAGAGGGAGAGAATATCCAAGCAAACTCCTGCTGAGCATGGAGCCCTATGTGGGGCTCAATCTCATGAGCCTGAGATCATGTCCTGAGCCAAAATTGAGTCAGATGCTTAACCGAACTGAGCTACCCAGCCTCCCCAAATCCATCAAATAACTTTAAATCCATGACTTCATAATGATAGTTTTAAAACTTGATCCCCTTTAGAGTATGATAGGAAACCAGTTATTTTTGTGAAAACTGGTAGATGAAGGGAAAAAATCATTTATTCTGCTTTTCCTAGGTGAATGATATCACCGAGTAGCCAAATAGTAGATGAGGGAAAGCATATATTTATAAAAGTATTCCAACAGATGGATTAATGAGTAGAAAAGAAATGCTAGAAGTAGAATATTACCATTCTGCAACCCCCTCTGAATTAATAGAACATAAATAGCTGCTCCCACCCCCAAAAGAGAGACACGCAGACATCACATGACTCTTGAGGAGAGAACAAATCAACACCAAAATCTTGCAAAAGATCAAACCCAGGACTGAACAATCCTCTGGATCCAACTGCCCGTTTGCAGGACAGAAGGACATGGGGAACTACCCCATGCATGTACAATCAGCAAAGTCCTGAAGGTAGGAGGTCTACGGGTCAAATTTCCAGAGAAGTTGTAGGCAAAAGAAGGGGGTGGAGGAAGGAACCTGTGGAATAGAAGAGACTTAAAAGGCATGTCAGATTTACAAATGGGTGATGCTAGACTCTAGTACCTAGGGATGCATGCTTACTCGATGAAGCTGCAAAGTAACACAAAGATAGGATTCCTATTGAAGTCAGGGTAGTGGGTACGTTTGTGAAGAGGAAGGTGCATTGACCCGCACAGGACACATCGAGGGGCTCTAGGGATATCTGGAAAAGTTCTATTTCTTGACTTAGGGATGATGGTTGCTAAGGTGTTCACCTTATACCAATTCATTAAGCTATATGTACACTTTGTGCAGTTTTTTTGAGTCTGTGTTCTATTGTCTAATGGAAAGTTTGAAAGAGAAGAAGAAAATCAGAATAGCAGTTTTCAAATTTACATTATATGAATGCCGTAAAGGGCTCTGATAGTCAAGATCCGTTTGTGTACAAGACGCGGTATAATGGAATGATAAAGAGCATGAGCTCTGGAGCCTCCCCAACAGGAACCAAATCCCAGCCTGGCCGCATACCAGCCATGTAACCCTGGACAGGTTACTCAACTTCTTTGTGTCTCAGTTTTCTCATCTGTAAAATGGATGGCATTATAGTTTCTACCTCAGAGTGTCATTGTGAGGTTTAAATGAGATGATCCATGTGACTATTTGGAATATTGCCAGGCATATAGTAAGAGCTCAATACACGTTAACTATGTTATTTCTTCTTATTTCTTAAAACTTGCTTTTCTCTCCTGTTCGTTTTCCTCACACACTGCAGCATTATTTCTTTCTTAAAAATCCTTGGCGGGCAGGAGGAGGGGAGCATCCTCTTCTAGCTTCGTCAGTGCCTCTCTAGTTCTTCTATCTCTGCTTCCCATTCTGTATTTAAAGACTCCCAAGGAGGCATCTGGCAAGACAAGGAAGGACAAATCCCAACCAGGCAATCAGAATGTGTTCAGTGATGAGAGAGAAGGGTGTGGGGGGTTCTTATTTGCCACTGGATCTCCAGAGTCTAGAACAGCATATGTCACCACATAGGCACGTATTAGACATTTGTTGAAAAGATGAATGAAATAACTTCCAGAACACAATTCAGAAAGTGCTGTTCAAGTGTCTGCTTTTTGCATGAAGAGTCTGAAACGGTCCAGGGCTTTGTTTCTGCCTTCCCCCTGCCTTGCTGTTTTTCTTTCCTGTTGCCCCATTTTAGTATTCATGGCTTTGTGTGAGTCAGTTAGTCTAAATTGAGTATCTGTTCATAAAATGTGTATATTTCACTTTTTCTTCCTTCAGAAAGCTACATGTTGACCCCAGCCATGTGCCTGCCAACCATCTTGCTGCTGCCCCTTGGAGCTCCTTCCTGCCCTGCAAATGTGTCCATCTTGCTCCCTCTTCCTCTGATGCCCTTCTTGTCACGGTTCCCGTGGCTGGCTCCTTCCCATCTGCTGAGGAGTCCACTGCAGCAGGCTTCTGAAGCAGCCTCTCACAGGTAAATCTCCCAGGTTGAATCCTCCTATTTTTCTTCAAAGCACTTACCATGTATGGACTTGTGAATAAATATTTGTTGAATACTTGCAGGAGTAAATGGCCATTACAACAAATGACTAGATACAAGAATGGAAGCATGAGTGTGAGTTCACTTGGTCATTGTCTCTGCCATAATTTTCATGAAGGTACTATGATTGTTGAGCTTGCTCGTTTTTAGTTCTTGGTGGGTACTCAAGTGACTCTCAGTCCTGCTGGCTTTAATTCTTTACATTGGTTTGGATATTATATATGCATCATTCTCAATCATTATAGAAGGTTTAAGAAGATACTTAGAGATATAAAATGGTCTGTTTCCAAATTGTTCACTTTGTTTGACATAGTTTTTTTTTTTTTTTTTTTTGGTTATTTGCTTTTTTTATTGAAGATCAGTTGACATACAATGTTATATTAGTCTCAGGTGTATAATACAGTGATTTGACAATTCTGTACATTACCCAGTGCTCACCACAATAAATGTAGTCACCATCTGCCAAGTTGGTCACTCTTGACAATCTTGGCTAGAATATTAAAGATTAGTCACCTTTAATAAAAAAAAAAAAAGAAATACTGATTTGAAGGGGCACATGCTCCACCTCAATGTTTATAGCAACATTATCAACAATAGCCAAATTATGGAAAAAACCCAAATGTCCATCAGCTGATGAATGGATAAAGATGAAGTTGTGATATATCACACACACACACACACACACACACACACACACACACACACACAGGAATATTACTCAGCCATCAAAAAGAATGAAATCTTGTCTTTTGCAACAACATGGATGGAGCTAGAGTATATTATGCTAAGCGAAATATGTCAGTCAGAGAAAGGCAAATACCATATGATTTCACTCATATGTGGAATGTAAGAAACAAAACAGATGAACATAGGGGAAGAGAAAAAAAAAACAGAGAGGGAGGCAAGCCATAAGAGACTCAACCATAGGGAACAAACTGAGGGTTGATGGAGGGGAGGTAGGAGGGGGGATGAGCTAGATGGATGATGGATATTAAGGAGGACACTTGTTGTGATGAGCACTGGGTGTTACATGTAAGTGATGAATCACTAAATTCTACTCCTGAAACTAATATTATACTATATGTTAACTAACTGGAATTTAAATAAAAACTTGAAACAAACAAAAAAGAAATACTTTGTGAATGAATTAGTAAACAAGTGCATAATATGTGTAGCCTCAGGCTCGGAGTTGGGGTAGCTGGTTCTACAAGATGAAGGATCAGAATCTCATTGAGAAGGTACAGCAAGGAGATGGGGAATCCAGGGCGGGGATGCTGACACTGCTAAGGAAACATGTGGTTTTACTGAAAGGTCTGCCTACAGCAAGATGGACCACCTCATAACTTTATTCAGAGATGGACTGGAAGGCAGGGTTAGGAATGGGGACTGAGGGTAAAACCAAGTACTAGGGCCCGGGGATGGTGAGCCAATTGCCAGGCCCAGTGGGTGCCCAGTGGGTAGTCCTTGACACACTGACTCCAAGGGGCATTTCTGGATTTCTGAGAATGACTGACATCTGGGCTTCCGCAGGGGCATCAGCATGGCCTGCCCCTGCCAGGGTGCTTTAGGACTTGAGGGGGCCTCTACTTGCCAACAGAGTATAGCTTAGAAAGGCTTGAATTTGAAACTTCATTCTGCCCCTTCATAACTGTGTGACCTTGGACAAGTTTTTAGCTTCTCTGAGACTTGGCTTCATTGTCTATAAAATGAAGCTCAAAATACCTACTTTCTATGGCTGTTTGAAGCTGAAATGATATAACATGAAGTGCCTCATTTGGTAGTGATCGAACCTGACTGCACATCACAATCATCTATGCGAGTTTTAGCAATGCACACACACCTGCACCTGACTGTTGGAGACTCTGAGTTAGTAAGTCTCGGGTGGGTTCCCAGCATGCGTGGTTTTAGAAAGCTTACAGGTGAGGGCGCCTGGGTGGCTCAGTCGGTTAAGCATCCGACTCCTCATTTCGGCTCAAGTCAGGATCTCAGGGTTGTGAGATGGAGCCCCATGTGGGGCTCTGTTCTCAGTGTGGAATCAGCTTGAGATTCTCTCTCTTCCTCTCCCTCCATCCCCACCCCCACCTCCCTGCTCATGCACTCTCTCTCTCTTGAAAGAAAGAAAGAAAGAAAGAAAGAAAGAAAGAAAGAAAGAAAGAAAGCAAGCAAGCAAGCAAGCAAGCTTACAGGTGATCATGAAACTCGAGCTCAGTTGAGCACGGTTGGTTCAGTATACCACCGCATCTTCCTTCCCATCCTTTCTCCTTTTTTTCTTTGTTATTAGGTGTGGGTGTAAGTGGACTCAATCAGGAGATGGCTAGGGGAGCAGAGGCATGAAAAACAAGCAATGGCTGACAGTGTTGATATTGGGCATTGCTCCCAGCAAATGGCTAGATGAAAGCCACAAGATCGAGGTCTATGGTGCTAATTAGCTTTAAACGAACAACAAATGCGAAGGTGTGAAAGATGGTTCTTCCGGGGCTTCATTTGCATGAAATAACTCTTCCATGCACTTTTCTGGTTTTTCTATATTTTAAAATGACTTTCTGATGGAGAGCTTTAGACACTCTCAAATAAAGTACAACCCTTCTAAAATAAGGTGGTAGAGTGGTTTAAGTTACCTGTGCAATGAAAATTTATTAAGTGCCTACTGGGCTAAGGACCATGGAGATATGATTGATTTCATTCAAGAAATATTTATTGAGCACTGCTCTAGGTGTTAGGATGTATCAGTGAAAAAACAACAACAACAACAACTAGATAAAAATCCCTACCCTCTTCGAGCTCACATTTGAATGGAGAGAGATAAGCAGTAAAAAGTAAACATAGTTAAGTAAATCATAAAATGTTAGAATATGATAAAATGCTATTTAAAGTATTTTATATGAGACAGTTAAGGAGATGCATTGAGCAAGTGCTTGAAGAAGGTGCAGGAGTTTTACTAGGTGGGTATCTGGGTCAGGAACATTCCAGGCAGAGGGACCAGCCAGTGCAAAAGCCCTGAGGCATACAGGGTATGTCTGAAGAACCACAAAGAGGCCAGGGTGGTCTCAGTGAAGTGAGAGAGGTTGAGTAATGGGGGATGAGGTTGAAGGGAAAATGGCCAGATTATGTCAGGTCTTTAGGACATTTCAGGACTTTGACTGAGACAGAGAGCCACTGGGGGTTCAGGACGGGGGAGGATAGGACTTGTATTATAACAGCATCACTTTGGTTGCAGCATTGAGAATGGACTGCAGGAGAGTCAAGGTACAAAGGAGGAGACAAGTGAGGAGGCTTCTGTAAGAATCCAGGGAGACTCTTGGCACTTGGGACTAAAATGGTGGCAGTAGAAATGGTGGGAAGTGGATATATTCTGGAGGAAAATCCAGCAGGGTTTCCTGGACAGGTTGAATTGGATGTAAGAGAAAGAGTAGAATTACTGACTCCAAGGTTTTTTAAATTTTGTTTTTTGAGTTTTTTGTTTTGTTTTTTGTTTGTTTTTGCCTGAGCGACTGAAAGACTAGAGTCGCTTGCAAGATGGGAAGA
Source organism: Phoca vitulina (assembly GCF_004348235.1). Lineage (NCBI taxonomy): Eukaryota > Metazoa > Chordata > Mammalia > Carnivora > Phocidae > Phoca > Phoca vitulina. Next base: position 25,221,740 of record NW_022589710.1, read on the forward strand.
CTGTAGGTGAAGCCAGTTTGGGAAGGAATACTGAAGTTTGCTTTGGGTCATTTGTCTGTATTCCATGTGTAGATGTCCAAGAGGCCTTGGACCTGGAGTTAGCAGGAGTATCTGGGATGGAGGGGCACATGTGGGGAGCCGTCAGGGTATAGGTGGTATTTAATGCCAGGGACTGCTTGGGGTCACAGGGGAGTGCAGATGGAGAATGGACAAAGTGCACGGACTGAGCCCTGGGGCTCCCCAAGAGGTCTGGGAGACAAGGAGGTGCCAGCAAAGGAGAACGATGAGGAAGGGCTGGTAAGGTGAGAGGCACTGGGCCAGGTGCTGCTTGTGGGTCAGAGTAGAGGACTAAGAAGTGGCCATTGGGTTTCCTGATGGGGAGACCATGAGTTACCCAAACTGGGGCAGTCTGCTGTGCAGAGGTTAAAGCCAGCTTGGAGACAGAACAGGAATGGCAGGGAGCTGAGCAGGAGAATTAAGTCCAGAGAAGGCTTTTGTTGTTTTTTTCTTTTTTAATGGGAATGATTATAGCATTTTCATGTGATGATGAGAAGAATAAGGAAAGGAAGGATTCTTGATGCCAAAGAGAAGGAGGGAGTTGCTGGAGCAATGCCCTTGAGTAGGTGGGAGGGGATGAATTGAGAGCACAGGTGGGCGGTTGGTGCATGGATGGGCCAGCCCTGTGTTAGGTGGGAAGCCAGCACACATGCTGTGTGATGAAGCTAGAGGGGCCAAGGAAGCCATTATGTAATTGACCAGGTAATTGAAGCAGGTGAAAAAGGGAAGAGGGCAAGGGATGGTGAGAGTTGATGGGATTCGTGGATCCATGGTCCCAGTGGCTGAAGGCTTGTTGTAGTTGGGGCACCCAGTGGAATGAACTGGAGGGTTAGGATGTGAGTAGTCAGAGACTGGGATGGATGACAATGAACATGTGGATGGTGGTGTTGGAGGGGGTGGGGGGGTTGTTCACCAACATCCCTGGCTGTACTACCTTTTTTATTCCTCCTTGCAGTTAGATATGACCAGTGACTACTTCTGGCAAATGGAATGAGGTGGATGTGATGTGCCCTGTTCTAGGTCTGGCCTACAACCCTCCCTCCGCCCCCCCCCGCCAATGCAATCCCATACCCTCCCTCGATTCTGACAGCCAGCTAGCTGCTGAGAACGCAACCAAGGACTGTGAGTTCCTGGGGCGTGGCTGCATCTCAAGTTGGAAGGACCCTGGGTCCCTGAACCATCACGTGGAAGGCTCTCTACCCAACTGCAATGGGGTGATACACCATGAGCCAAAAATAAGCTTAGAGTGTACTTATTTTGTTTGATTTTATGATAGTTTACAAAGCATTGATCCCTCCCTGACTAAATCAGTGATGTTGAAATGATTGATTTGGGAGCTATGTCCTTGGGAGTGGGTGGCCCAGGCAAGAGGTCAAACAAGATGATGGGGGGAGGGGAGTTCAAGTGACTGAGAGGACAGATGGTTGGATGCTCCAGCTGTGTGTGTTGAAATCACCAAGAAGAGGGAGGGAAGTGGTACAGGAGGGAGGGACAGTGAGCCAGGAGTTGAAGTAATCAGACGCCGGGCAGGAAATCCGGGAGTGGGCCACAGCAACAAGGTGAGGTAGTGAGGGCTAGAAGCTGATGGCACAGGAGAGAACGCTGGGGAGTTTTAGCAAGGAGGGAGAGCAGTGCTATGCAGACAGGGCAGGGAGGACACCCATTCTACCTCCAGGTGCAGGGCTCGGAAGAATGAGGGGCGAACAGGACTGCTACAGGGGAGGACTGCTCGCTCGCAGGAGCCCCAGGTGAAAGGAACATTCGGAATCGATTTTGTGAAAGAAGGACTGTGGAACCAGAGGGCTCATTGGAGGGCCCTGTGATTGGAAGATGGAGACAGAACGGGAGATGTACAGAGCCTTCTGGGGAGTAGAAAATCCGAGACGTGGGGCCACCCAGGAGCCTGGCTTCTGTGGTCACAGACACAGTCAGGGATAAAAAGCATGATGTGAGTATTTCTGGGGGACCCAAGGCAGACAGTGGTGGCAAGGGGGCCGGAGAGCACGGAGCAGTTTGGGCTTCCTGGGACTCCCATCTCGACCCCTGCCGGTGGATGCCTAGAGGTCTGGAGAAACACGGAGTTAGTCCTACTCAAACACCCTTCTCCAAGCCTTCAGCCTCCTCCTCCAGCCCTGAGATGAAGGAAGAAGGCCTAGGGGAGTTCGGTCTCATGGATGGGATGAAGATGCAATCTCTCTCTCAAGATGCTCATAGTTATAGAGAGATAACATAGGTGCTCGCGTCACTATGCTTCAATGGGCAAATCAGAGCAAATGTCATTTAAAAGGTTGCTCTGTGTATGCTGCAGAAAACAGAGTCAATAGGCTGTCCACTTCCTTGTGTGTGGCTGGGCAACTGTGCATAAGCACCATCCACCCAGGTGAAACTTAGTTAATTCCCTAAGCCCCGATGCCTTGCTTCTCTTAGGCGAGGCCCACCAGCCAGCAGCCTCAGCCTCACCTGGACACCTGTAAGAAATGCAGGATTCTGCCCCACCCCAGACCTACTGAATCCGTATCTGCCATTTGCACCAGATTCCCCAGTGATTCGCAGGCACATTCACGGCTAGAAGCGCTGTGAATGCATTCCTTGTTATTAGTGGGAACAAAGCAGGTGCTTCCATGAAGAAAAAGGCAAGTGTAAGAAGAAGCCCCAGGAAAAGATTACATGTTACTCATCAACCTTAAAATCCCAAATTCAATGCATCTTTTCCCCAGCCTTGGCAGTATATTGGATTCATGTGAGCTTCATTAAAAAATAAAACAAACAAAGTTCTAACTTGCATGGCTGGAAAAACATTTCATTGTTTCTTTAGGGAGAAATAGATCAGCACAGACAAAGTTGATTATACAGAATAAGGAAAAAAACAACTCTGAACTTTTAACCTGCATGAGTAGTCATGTGAATCTTAGAATCATAGAATTCCAGAACGTAGAGCTGTAGCTCTCCATGTTGGCTGTCTATTAGCATCACCTTGGGAGCTTTCAAAAAAAAAAAAAAAAAAATACCCATGCTGAGCCCCAACCCCAGGTATATTGATTTGAGTGTTCTGGAGTTTTCAAAAAGCTCTGAATGATCCTAATGCAACAAGAGTTGAACCTCATGGTAGAAATAAAATTACGTATGTAATTTTCAGTGATCTAGTGCCAAATTAAAAAGGTAGAAACAGGTGTAATTAATTTTAGTCATATAGCCTACTTAACTCAATATATTCAAAATATTATTTCAACATGTAAACAATGTGAAAAAATTAATGATGAGATATTTTATATCTTTTTTCTTAGTAAAGCTTCAAAATCTGTTGTGGATTTTACACATATAGCACATCTCAGTTTGGGTTAGGCATGTTTCAAGAATTCAGTAGATACCTGTGGCTAATGGTATTGTGTGGACAGGGCAGTTTCAAGGGGTAATGGTCATGCCAGACTGCGGAAGATAGATTTCCACTTCTGGAAAACCAAATGACTGTCCATGTACAGTAGAAGACATGGTTTAGGAGACTATGGGGCATAATCCATATTACTTCCTATTTGCAAACAACCTCTTAAAGATTACTTTGGAAGTCCAATGAAGAAGTAGGATTCTGAAGGTTTGCAAAATTTCTTCCAAAAAGGGAACTGTTACCCGGGATTGAAGTGACGGAGGCACATCCTTCCATGATGTGATAGAGAGGCTCAGGAATACTGTGCTCAGTCTCTCTGCACCCTATGATAGTAGGCAGTATTGGACTTCTACCAATTTTGATCTAGGAAAAGGTAAGAAGGTAATCATTGGCTACATTCCCTTTTGCTCTCCTGGAATTAACAAGTATGAAGTATAAGCATCTTTTGGGATTTGGCGTCTCCATAGCTGAGTCAGTGCTAGAATCAGGGATGTGAAAGGTAACATTCTATGGCTTGGCCTTCCTGGCCCAATCCTCCTTCTCTTCTTAGAAAACAAGCATCACTCAGAGATCTCCCAAACCAGTTTAGTATAACAGAGATCTTCGTCCTAGTATTAACATTAGATTGGATTCTCAGGATCCAGTTTTTACCATAGGCTTTTATTTCCCCTCTTAAGAAATTAGAAAAATCACTTATTCAATGGCTTGCGTTAAACTGTAACCAGGTCATGTAGCTCTTCCGAGCCTGAGGCAAATAAGTGGAAAAATCTGAGTGCCATGTGCCTTTCCCAGGACAGATTGCAGAATAGTTGACCAGTGCAGAGGCACCCAGGAGGGATGCTTTCTCTCCCAACCCCCACCTGTCCAAGTGCCTATGCTCCTGTTAAGGCTCTTTGTCACTTTTCACCAAATGTCTTTGCTTCCACTAAAGCTATTCCTTCCCAAAGCTGACTATGGTTCAACCAAAGAAAACACTGAGATGGGCAAAAGTTATCTTTGGTTCCTCCGGCCGCTCCATTTTGTGCCCCTCCCTCATCTTTGCCAGCGGCACCCCCTTCCATTCTGAAGGCCCTGGAGTGTGTCTCTGTTGTCGAAATCCTTCTCAGCAAAGAGTCATGAACTCATTCACACCATGGAGTGACCTGTTTGCATCAAGGTACAAATGACACATAGCGTTCTCTCTCTGCCCGTGCTTTTGTGGCAAAGGAATAAAGCACTACCAGAAGGATATTAGGCATCAGCTGGGTGGTAGGGATTTTTTTAAAGGTGGGTAGAAAATTAGAACTAATAGGCCCCTGAAATAGCACTACGTAGGCGGTAGGGTCTTTCCAGACTGAGGAAAGAATGGAAGTTGGAGAACCCTCAAGCGGGTGAAGTATGAACCTGCAATAATGATAGTCTGCCACCAGGGGGCACTTTGGTGCCTTGGTTGTGTGGTAAAACTATGGCGTTTACCATAGAGAATAAGGTAATTTTTACGTCTTTAAAAATGTAGAATTTAAATATTATCGCCAAAATTAGGTTTGGAGATGATTCATATGAGTAAGTTATTAAACAAATCAAAGCCTCAGAAGAAACGTGCTACCTGTCTCACCACTCTGACACTGCTTTCACTGTTCAGGGTAACTCTGTTCATACCCACCCCCACCACCAACCACCCCCAATGTCATGATTACCTTCCTTCTGACTCACACTGATTTCTATTTGGGAACCATACCCTTTTATTAGGACAGAGGAGAACAGTTAAAGGGGATTTCACAATTTCAGTAGCCCAACCGTATTCTGTAACTTTCTCTTTTCCTTTCCTACTGCTATGTGGGATGGAAGGAGCAGCTCTCTGGGTTAAAATGTGGGGATTATTTTGCGAATCTGACTATGGAGAATAGTTACATGATACACTTTTTTTTTGGTGAGATAATCTTAGCTGATATTTTCAAGATGTTATAAGGGATTTTGGGGTCAAATTACTCTGAAGTCACACATTAAGAAAAGTCTGACACTGACAAAATGTGTGTGATCAAATCTGTCTGAAACCCTGCAGTTGTCTCCTTTGCTTGAAGAGGAGTATAAATGCTGTCTACTGTGAATGAGTATAGGATACACATAGTGGATTAACTTGAATTAATGCTGAAAGGTAGGGTGAAGACATAAAGAAATCTGAGTGTTTGACTCAGGAGGTTGCACTTCATGGGTGGCCGTAGGGAGCCATTGAAGGTTTTTGAGGAAGGAGGAGGATATTCTTGGAGCGGTGCTTTAGCTGCCTTTTGGGAAAATGGAAAGGAGGAGAGGAGCCCCAAAGCTTGGTGAAAGTGGAGCCTATACGAGCAAGCTGCAGATCGAGTGTGGAGACTAAGGAGGAAAGAGGAGTTACGACGATTCAGGTTTGAGCACAGGAGGAAGATGATGACCTGAAAGAACAGGGAGGCCAAAAGTTGTTGGGGGGAAATATAATAAACTTGATCTTGAACATATAGAGTTTGAGGATCAAACAAAAAATGTATTGAAGCACTTTCAAGAGTGTACAGCACTATTCTCCTATGATAAAATAGTAGCGATAATACCGTTTGTTGGACATGGGGTGAGTATTTTACATGTGCTCTTTCAGATACAGGCTGAGTCTTCGTTGTCATGAAAATGATCTTTACCTCCAGGACTAGGTGCTGGGCTGATGTATCAGTAGGAGCATGAGAAGCGGCCCCAAGAAAGTAGCAAAGGACACATAGGACCTGATGCAGCAGGAAGTCACTCCAGGTAGTACAGCAGCTTGGACATGTTGACTGGATTCTTTGTTGGACAAGAGCATGGACTTTCAAATACAACTGGCTCAATGTAAATTCAGATCCCAGAACTTAACTAGCTGGGTTATCCTGGGCAACTTAACCTGTGTGTGCTTCAATTCCCCCATCTTTAAAATGGGACTGTCAAAAGTATCTGCCCATAGGGTTGTTGTGAGGTTTACGTGAGATCATACTTGAAAGTACGCAGAACGATGCCTGGAGTACAACAGTAATTCAAAAACTGCTAATGTTGTCAAATGCCATAGAGGGCTCCATGCTGATGGGGGAACGTAAAGACCATTCATCGCATTTGGCAAAAGGAGGTTAAGTAATGACATTTGGCGTGGGGAAGGGGGTGTCAGTTTTCATAGAGTGGTGGGGGAGCGCAAAGTTTGTCCTCAGAATGTTAAATTTCAATCACAGCGTAGAGTAGTAGTAATAGCAGTATACTTCAGAACAGTAATTCACCTGTATTTCTTTCAAAGTGGCCTACCTATGGTATTTGTTACACATTGGGGGAATTGTTTTCTGTCTTTCTCATGCACAGGAGCAAAGTCTGATACAGTAACAATATGCAAAAGAGTAGATGTTTAAATTTATAACATGAAGTGGCATGTTTGTTTTTTCTCAGAAGGAAATTTAACAGTATAATTTATAAAAATGAAATAATCTAATTCCCATGTCTATGCCGAGTAGTGTATTACCACACCTAAGAATTGCATTGGTGAACACTTAAAAATATTTTCTCAACGCACAGCTTCTAAAACACTGTGTACCCTGCTTTAATATTCTCTACTACAACACTTTCCCTAGGACTCACTAGATCTAGATCAGTGATTTAATTACATTTTCTCCCGGATGCTTTTTCAAGGATTCTCCTGAGTCTTTAAATCAAGTTAGCTGAATATTAGTATCAAAATTTGGTTTCTTGGAGTATGATGGTTTTCTAGGTTTACTTCATTTAGAAGATGTAAAATTAGAAAAGTAATACAATCACATTTAAAAAATACTGAAAAGTAGTTACATTACCATTCAATAAATCACTCTAAGCAAATTGGAATATTTCTTTCAGACGTTTAAAAATACACTTCTTTTTACAAAGTTGTAAATATCCCATACATGCAAGGTCGGACCGCTCTTCAATATAAAGTTAATAATTTTTAGTTGCCTACATAGTCTCCTCTACCATCACTTTAATTATTAGGTAACAATTTATCAATTATACTATAATATACCTATTTATTCCCTTCTAGCTGAACATTAGTTTCTTGTTTCCATTTTTTACCATTAAAAATAATAATATTTAACATATTTAAGGATGTAACCTTTTCATATATAATATTTTTTCCTTTTTCTTAGAAGTTGCACAGAGGATCAAAGGGCATGTGCATTTATATAAGATCTGGTATATACTGCCAGATTATTCCCCAAAGGAAACACGCATACGCGTGTGTGCGTGCATGTGTGTATGTGTAGTTTTGCTGATAGAAATTGATGCCTTATTTTAGTTTGTAATTCTCTGATTCCTTGTAGGTTTGAATCCTTTCCTAATGTATCCCTCTAAGGTTATTTGCTGGTTCAAGAGCCCTTTTGTGTTGGCCTCATTTATAGGGAAGCAATTCTTTGGTTTAAAATTGATTTAAGGTGAAGGGTTACAATCAAGTTAGATTATTTATTGCTCCCTGATACTCTCCACCTTCACCAACCAAAATACAGATTTCCATCTGGAGCTATGCTTTTAAAATGTAGCCACCATATCAATGAGCTTCAACAGGGCTAAATAACATGTGTTCTAAAATAGAATAAATTACCTGAAATACTTCCCTCAGAAAAAAGCTCCAGAGGTCCTTAAAAAGAGAGAGATCTTTAAGAAGCCAAAGCATGATATAAAATATGAGTAGCGTGAAGAACTTATAGAAAACATTGGGACAATTTGAAAGCATTTATTAAAAGTAATTAGGTGTGATAAGACTGGTAAGTGTATTAGCCTGCCAGTAGCCGGAACCAATTCTAGCAAAAAAAGCAGGACGAAAGGAGAAGGGAGAAAATGTATTGGTGGCTTGGGGGGATATCTCATGCACTCCAAGTCAGGGATGCACCTGGGCCTCAGGAAGAGACTCGGGGGGCGGGTGGGACTCTCCAGAAGTACCTCCTTTCTCTCTAGCTCTTGTCTCAGCTTCTCTCTTAATACCGCATTTATTCTTTTTCTGAAGGTCTTTCAGTCTTGGATCCGAAATTAATTGGCCAGGGTTAATAGAGAGCCGGCCCCATGTCCCAGTCCACTACAGCTGAGTGGGTGGGCAGGGCCTCCACACAGCGTAAAGACATGGCGCTTCCTACTGCAACCATTGGGCGGTGAGAGAGTGGGTAGAAGCAGTTCCTAGAATATAGGAACTAGGCAAAAGATTAAATAGCATGCATGCTCTACCTGCTGCCCTGTTTTCCTTCCTGCCAGCTAACTGCAACTTTAGCTTTGCAGGAGCTCTTAGATGACCGTCACATGACCAACTCCCCAATTGGCCAGATAATGGCACTTCCAGCAACATAAGTGGATACATATGATATGTAATCTTTTTGTATATTTCTGTTACTATACAAACAATGTATAGTAAGTGCCTAAGTGTTTATCTTGTGTGTGTGTAGATACAAAGATAGAGATATTTCCTCAATTTTGTCTGTGAGAAAATGCTAGGAAAAAAGCCCCTAATTTTCTTTGGTCAGGTAAGTTCTAGAAGTACTGAGCTATACAAAGATAGACAATTTCTGTATTGCATGGCTTCTTAGGAAGCTAACAGTCTATCTCTTTCTCTCTCTTAAAGGCCTGTAATGCACTGTATACTATACTATTCTATATTAATTTGAAGAATATCCGTAAACACCTTGCATAATATGTAGAATGTGATTTCGGAAATGCTGGCTTAGGTTCAGAGATAAATATGACTTTCCCTTTGGAAAAGAGATGATAATTTGTGAATATTAAAGCCTAGAGGAAAAGGCAACTAGAGGAAATAATCACCTTTGGGAGAAAATCAGCCAGAGGCGGAACGTGAGTTCTAGCCCTTATATTTTTCTTGACTTCTAAAGACCTCAACTGAGCTGTGAGCTCTGTTCCTCTAATGTAAAACACTAGATTAAAACACTAGATTAAAATGTCTCTTTTCTGGACCACCAACGGTCTTTTTCATGAAAAGATGAAACACCCTGCCTTGAAATTTAGCACTGTTTGGAAGATGAAACACCCTGCTTTGAAATTTAGCACTGTTTGGAATGTTTCCGTATAAGCTTAAGACCCAGATGTTCAAAAACAGCAAGATGTCTAGCTACTGCCTTCAGTTAAAATGATTGTATCATTAACTAGATACAATAGTTACTAGATCTTTCAGTCTCCTTATTTCTCTCTCTCTCTCTCTTTACTCTCTTTACCTGTATCAAATTCTTTCCTTCTACATCAAGAGAAGGAATATTTTTTCAGAGGCTACTCTTTTACCAATAGATTACTGATTTAAAAATTGAAGTGATTGGCTTTAATATCCTGTGAGGCTGGTAGACAATAGATACATAGAACTTTTAAAATCTTTATCATACCTTAAAAGTTAGTTTAGCCTTACAAAACAATCATTCATTCAGTTGCTATTTGTTGTGTACTTTTTATGGGCCTGGCTTTGTTCTAGGTGCTAGGGCTGTAGCAATGAACAGATAAAACCCTACCCTCGTGGAGCTTCCATTTGAGTGTGTGCGTGTATGTAGTCAAACTACATATAATGCCAAATAGATAAATGCTAAGAAGAAAAAGCAAAATAAAGGGATAAAGAGTGACTGAAGGTGCTATTTCAGATAGGATGGCCAGGGAAGTTCACTCTGTTCAGTTAACATCTGAGCAGAGACTTGAACTAAATGAAGGAGTCAGTCATGAGGCTACATAGTGGAAGGGAATTCCAGGCATATGTAAAGCAAGTGCAAAGGTCCTGAGGCAGGCATGTGCTAAGTGTGTTTCAAGCGCTACAAAGAGGCCACAGTGGCTGGAGCCCGGTGACTGAGGGGCAGAGAGATGGGAGTTGGTGAGTACGTGTGTGTATTTGTGCGTGTGTTGGGGGAGAGGCAGATCATGAAGAGCTCTGTAGGCCATAGGAACAACTTTTTATTTTATTCAAAGGATGACAGGACATAAAAACCAGGATGTAAGACATCAGGGAAAATATCACGGATGTTCTTTTATTACCCTTTCTTCCCTCCATCCCTATCGCCAAAAACTTCTTACACGCAAGGGAAAGAAACACATGTACTATCTGGCAAGGACTTTGGGATTAGGGCCACAGGGAAATAGCAGAACTGCCAGTGTGAGAGCCACAGTGAATAGGCCCTTTCTAAATGGGATGGGCTTCCCTGCTGCAGCTTTTGGGTTCAATTTGTTGTCTATAAATATCACCATTAATACAACCCATTAACTTGGTGACGGGGTAAAGAAAGGCAAACAGCACCAGGTTGAAACTGCCTAATGATGAGTCAGAATTGCTCTGTTTCTACCTGTAGGCCTTAAATGAATAGAAAGCTATTTGTAGGTACAGAGAGGCATGCTGGCACAGGTTGGGAAGAAGCATAAATCAGGTGACACTCAAGACTTACTGGTGTCAGGAGCAGAGAGAGTTTTTTCTGGACCCTTAGAAATCCACGTTAGATACAAAGAGATCAGGTCTGAGGAAGTAAGCAGCCCTCTCTCCTCCTTGTAACATGCCCAATTCAGTGGGTTTCACACAGGGTGCTCAGGCCTAACTCCTGGAAACGTCTTTTTAATGGCACCCAGAAATGGTGACAGATTCCAGGTGCCAGGGTCTGATGGTGCGGCTCACCCATCGCTCTGCACTTCGTAGCTTTCAGTGTGAGCCCTGGCTTCGCCTTGAGGGAACCCTGTTGTTTCTCCTCTCCCCTTTACCATGGTGGGGGTTGGAGCCAGAAAGAGACCGGGTTCCAGGTCTAGCTCCACATCTCGGTTGCCTTGTGTCTTAATTAGCAAGCACAGAACCTTCCAGGGCCTCAGTTTCCTCATTTATAAAATGAGGACAACAACACATACCTGTTGTATGAGGATGTAAAGTGCCTGGCATTCAGAAAGCACTTAATGCAGGAAGTGGTAGATTAAATTTAAGTATTATTATCCTCACCCAGCAGTTGAGGAAACAGAGTTCTGAAAAACTAAGCATGAAGAATTTGCGAATTGTTAAAATGGCAGAGATGGAGTTTCAACTTATGTCTGCTTGAATCTCCAACCTGAATGCCTTCGAGGACCCCGGGTGGTCTACTGAGAGAACATTACCGTTAGCAAGTACTTAGTGTTGCACTGAAAGAATCCACTGAAAACAAAACAACAGGGGACATGGAGCCAGAGGTTTTACTCTTCTGCCTAGCCTCTGAATCTCACTGGATTCTGTGAATAATTAATGTCCCAGAAACAGAGCCAATCCTGTTGTTGATGGCTAAGTAGAAATCTAATCTTGGGCAACACTAGACAAAAATGCTTCTTGCCTGGTTTTTGTTGTTGTTGCTGTTCCTTGTTTTTTTTTTTTTTTTTAGTCAGTCCTCTTCTTGGCCATCTCTTCTAGAATCTTCCAGCCCTTACAGACACCCTCACTTTAGCCTGAATCCCCTTCACGGGGCCGCTTCCACTCCTCTAACAGCTTGACCCAGACACGAAGACAGATCTTAAATCTCACTGTAGGCATCTCTTTTTTGGAATAAATAGCCCTAGTTCTTTTCGATTTCTCATAAGACCTGTGTCCTTGGCTTTTTAATAATTTTCCCAACTCTTTTCTGGACATTTTCCAAGCTTCCCACTACTTGTCTCAATTACTGAGTCCAAAATTGGACATTTAATTCTAACAGAGCTCTGAGAAAAATGAACCAGAGGACCTGCCCCATGGTCCTGTATGTTCTCCTCCTGCTTGTATGGCCCCAGGGGTGTGGTCCATGTTAATACAATAGCACTACTGAGTCATTTTCCTGGCTGTGAAGAAATGCCAAGTTTGAAAAAAAACAATAAATTAGGAAGCCAGGGCTTTTAACAGTGTCTAATAGAGCTGCTGTTGCTACCACAGTAAGGGTCAGTCTCTACATATACTCTTTTTTGTTCTAAGGAAAAACACAAAAATGAGTGCTTTTTTTTAGCATCAGGAGTTTACAAAGCATGTCAAGCAAATGGATCAATTCAATGCAGCATATTCGTATTGTTGGCCCAAGCAGAGCAAAATCCCCAGTTAATAAAAAATTGGGGAGGGACCCATTGGAAGTAAGCAAATAAGCTAAGATAAAGACTTTACAGCACAAATTATTTTCAAGTTTTTAAAGTACTGAGATTTGGTGTTTTATTTATAACTTTTGGTGGACTTATTTTTTTTTTAAGATTTTATTTATTTATTTGAGAGAGAGAGAGACAGAGAGACAGAGATAGCAACAGAGAGCACGAGCAGGGAGGAGAGGGAGAACCAGGCTCCATCCCAGGAGTCTGGGACCATGACCTGAGCAGAAAGCAGAAGTTTAACCGACTGAGCCACCCGGGCACCCCCTTTTGGGGGACTTAAAAGAGAATACTTGGAATAAAGAAAGTAGCAGCTTATTTCTTTTAAAAATACTCTCATATACATCTAGCCACAGGGAAACATGTTCATAATTTTGATACTTAAACATTCAGTATTTGATTTGGTTAATTATGTTGAGAGTTATTATCATTTCATTAAGAATTTCTTTCAGTTCAGTTTGGGGAATAGAAGAGCTTTCAAAATTCTTCTGATGGTTTTATTGCATTTTTAGTCAGTGCCTTTTCTTCCCTATGGGAATACATTTTCCATTTTCATACAGTCAATAAAAAATATTTCCATTTACAGAAATTTGTTATCTAACAAATTGATTAAGCAGACGGATCAGGCTAAGATACTGTCTCCCACAATAACCAACTGTGTGACCTTGGAAAAGTGACTAAAACTCTGTGGCTTAAGTTTTTGTGAAGATAAATATACACAGAGTTCTTAATACAGACTAGGAACAATGTAACAGTTCAAAAAATGTTAATGTTAGTTAACAAAGACATAAGTGTACTCTTACTTCTTTATTTAACGTCTTTTATTTATTCGATTAATTTAAATTCTGGTCTAGTCCTTTAAAGTATTAGTCAGCTCACTATTTTAACAATGTCGTCATTGATAAAAACATAAATATATCGGTCAAATTAACAACCCTTTAAAAAGTCTAGTTGCTTACAAAATTGAACTATTTTCTTGGTTTTGTTTCTCTGACTTTACCTGAAAAGTCTTTGTTACTTCTTCATGAGGCTTTATTAACTTGTGACATTTCTACTTCTTATGAAATTTTTGTGTGCTTTATGTCATGTATGTTTTTTGCCAACCAACATACCATAGTTTTCATAATCATCCCCTCCAGTCACATGCGTACCCCTTCCTTTCCTGTGGTTCCAGGATGGTTTAGTTTTTAAAATAAGCACTTCTATTTTCCTGATTTTGTATACCCATGATGTTTTTTTTTTCTGTCATAGAGTTTGTTTCCTGACAATTTTCCTAAGCCAATTGAAAACTTGGGAATTGGTATAAAGTTTCTGTCTAATAAAATATGTACAAGTGGATGAATAACATCGATGTTTAATTTTTCTCTGCTAATGGAAACAAAATGATCATACTCTGTGGTAGACTGTCACTTTGGTGGCCAACAATGAACCATGACTTCTGGTATTCATACTCTTGTGAAGCTCCCTCTTACATTGACTCTAGCCTTGGTCATGGAACTGTGTTTGGCCAATGGGACATTAGCAAGTGTGATACAAGTGAAAGTCTGAGAAGTGCTTTGATATTGGGGCTTGTTTTCTTGGAATATTTGCTCTTGGAACCCAGCTGCCATATTATGAAAAAGCCCAAGCAGCCATGTGGACAGGCCTAGATAGAGGAGGACTGGGGCTCTGGCCAACAGCCCTAGTTGAGATCCCAGCTCACAGCCAGCACTAACTTGCCAGCCTTGTGAGTGAGCCATCTTGGAAGTGGGCCATCCAGCCTCAGTTGAGCTGCCCCAGCTGACACAATATGGAGGAGAGACAAACTGTCCCCACTGGATCCTGACCAAATGACGGAATTATGAGCAACTAAATGATTGCCATTGTTTTAAGCTTCTATGTTTTGGGATGGTTTCTATGTAGCAATAGATAACAAATGTACAATCACTCTCATTCCTGACCTTAGGTGTATAATCCAGAGAAACTGGCAGCAAACTGGCTCAATGCTACATTGATGCTAGACAAATGTAAATCTCATCCACCTAAGGCATAATTAGATTTTGAGAACAAGGGGGTGTCTGAGGCTCAGGTGAGCATCAACTGGTTCTTTTCCAAAGGGGCAATAGTTTCATCCCTCCTCCCCCTCCACACCCCCCTGCCCTTATCAACACATATTCATGGAAGAGTAGGCAGTCAGCAAAACAAAGTTCCTGCTCTGATGGAGTTTGTTTATCCTCCTTCTACCTTAGTTGTTTACCAGGATGCCATACCCTTTGATAGCTTGAAGTCTGACCTACTTTTTCATCCCTTCCACAGTACGAAATGTTGACAAATGACCAAACAGTGGCTGGCCAAGAGAATGAGAAGCGGTCATTAGCCCATTTTCAAGACCGTAACTGACATAGATGACAGAAGAATTGAGATCTTACATGTGCTACATTCATGCTTAAAAGATAATTCTTCCACACACATGTCATCTGAGGGTGGAAAAGCTCTGCATTTTCCTTTCTTCAGTGGCCAGTGTGTCTCTCAACAGGTCCCATGACCCCAGATTTCCCTGTAGAATATTTCCTGGCACCTCCTTGCCTGAGGGCATTATCCTTTTCAGTACTCATCAGATTTGTGATGCCTCTCCAGACTGCACACTCCTTGGTGTGTGAGGGAGTAGGTGGGTTTTAGTAGGTGGGGTGGGCTTGCAGGGTGAGGCAGCTCTTGGCTCCAGCTAGAGAGAAAATACAATGGATGGTAGGTTCCAGGTTCCTCCTCTGCTGAGCAGCTGACAAGAGGCCAAGCTTTGGAAATCCTGGAGACGCAGAAAAAAGTAGAAGAGAGTTTGTTGCACTATAAATACTTTATTTACTCCAAAGCAGAGGAATCACTGCTCATTTCAGGACACCATGGAAAGTTAAGACGTTTTCCTTGTAGGGAGACAGTGCAATGTAATAGTTGCAAGAATGGGCACTGGGGTCATACTGCTCAGGTTCTTAGTTATTGTTCATCGCCTACTAATCCCGTGACCTTGGTCAGGGTGTTTAATATAACTAAATCCCAATTGCCTCCATCTGTAAAATGGGGAAATAATACCTACTTCATGAGTTGTTGGGAAGAGCAAATGTGCATAGTGAATGCTCAATAAACATCACCCATTAGTGTTAGCTATTCTTTCCTTAAAAACAGCACCTTCCCTGCACTGATTGAGCATATTCTTAAATCTGCAAAGCAGAAAGGACCATTTTAACCATTGAAAGACACACTTTTTTGGATGCATTCTATTTACATTTTCTCATAAGAAACCTACTTACAAATTTGAAACTTTCTAGCTTTGGAAAACCTTTAATCTAAAAATATATTTTAAAGCCATATCTCATGAGTCTTTTCATGCATTTAAGCATTTAAAGATCTGTGTAGTCAAGAATTTAAAGTAAAGGGCGCCTGGGTGGCTCAGTTGGTTAAGCGACTGCCTTCGGCTCAGGTCATGATCCTGGAGTCCCTGGATCGAGTCCCGCATCGGGCTCCCTGCTCAGCAGGGAGTCTGCTCCTCCCTCTGACCCTCCCCCCTCTCATGCTCTCTCTCTCTATCTCATTCTCTCTCTCAAATAAATAAATTAAAAAAAAAAAAAAAAAGAAAATGTTAAAGTAAAGCATATTCTTCACAACTCACTATAGTATATAAGTAGGATTTGTGAGGCAGCTTTGAGTGGTTTCTGGCTGTGGACAGTATTTGATCATGCATCCTTCTTGGAGCAGTCCATTCACCAGGGAGCTCTAGGATCCCTACTGAATGGGGAATCTTCAAAGAAGTTCTATGCTGGGGTCTTCATTGTCAAGCCGGCCAAGTTCATCTATATGCACACAGGTCAATTTATTGACAACTTGACAAATACTGCATTTTATATTGCATTTCCTCTCTCTCTCTCTCTCTCTCTCTCCTCCCTCCCTCTCTTCCCTTTCTTTCCCTCCTTCTTCTCTTGCTCTGGTGCTTTCTTGCTCTGTAATGTTAAGCCTTGCATTATTTTCCTTCTGAGATACATAGGGCTGCTTTTTTTATACCCACAGAACAAGTGGCAATGCAGGTCATCCATGTAATCTTTAAACTTTACCTTGTAAAATGGGAATGTGTACCTTCTACTCTCCATTCAAACTGTGTTTAAAGACTGGGGTGGAACTTTCTGAGGGTGTTCAATCCTCCTTCTTCCTTTGGTAATCAAGGCATGGAAACCATGCCTTAGAGTCCATGTATAGGCGTATGAGACTCATGGACTCTCTAATTAGAAAACTGTGTTCCCATTTTATAACCACTCTTTTTCAGTTACTTCCATGCCCAATATCCACTCAGTAGGGATTTGCTTGTTAGTTCCCTACTTTTGATGTTTTCCAATCCTATTACTTCTAGGAATGGGCCCAGCTTGGGTGCCAGATTATAGCGGAGTCAGATTTCAAGTACTTGTTTTGACCAGATACCTGAAGGGCACAAATCTTTCTGTTGATTTCTAGGTCTGCTCACAGGGTCATGCCCAAGCAGTCTGCAGGGGACCTGGATCTTTCTGGCTTCCCAGGCTTGAGAAGTGTCCTGTTATTAGCAATGAATATGAGTCCTAGAATCTGGAAAAGTGCTCTATGTCTTTCGTGAATAGGTGCGAAATGATCAGTTGATGCCTCTGGAGGGTGAGGAAGTTTAATTATTTTCATGATGGCTTATATCAATATTTGATAGTAGTATACCATGGCTCATCTGATATAAGGAGCATGGTAAGATGATGGACTCTTTTTAACTATCAAATACTCTGTGAATTTCCTTCCAAGCAAGATCTGTGTCTTATTTCTCCCTGTGTTCACTTAGCATGGTATCTTTTTTATTTTATTTTATTTTATTTTATTATGTTATGTTAATCACCATACATTACATCATTAGTTTTTGATGTAGTGTTCCATGATTCATTGATTGAGTATAACACCCAGTGCTCCATTCAATACGTGCCCTCTTTAATATCCATCACCAGGCTAACCCATTCCCCACCCCCTCCCCTCTAGAACCCTCAGTTTGTTTCTCAGAGTCCATAGTCTCTCATGGTTCATCTCCCCCTCCGATTTCCCCCCCTTCATTTTTCCCTTCCTGCTATCTTTTTTTTTTTTTTAAACATATAATGTATTATTTGTTTCAGAGGTACAGGTCTGTGATTCATCAGTCTTACACAATTCACAGCGCTCACCATAGCACATACCCTACCCAATGTCTATCACCCAGCCACCGTATCCCTCCTACCCCCCACCACTCTAGCAACCCTCAGTTTGTTTCCTGAGATTAAGAATTCCTCATATCAGTGAGATCATATGATACATGTCTTTCTCTGATTGACTTATTTCGCTTAGCATAATACCCTCCAGTTCTATCCATGTCGTTGCAAATGGCAAGATTTCATTTTTTTGATGGCTGCATAATATTCCATTGTATATATACCACATCTTCTTTATCCATTCATCTCTTGATGGACATCTTGGCTCTTTCCATAGTTTGGCTATTGTGGACATTGCTGCTATAAACATTGGGGTGCACGTACTCCTTCGGATCCCTACATTTGTATCTTTGGGGTAAATACCCAGTAGTGCAATTGCTGGGTCGTACAGTAGCTCTATTTTCAACTTTTTGAAGAACCTCAGTACTATTTTCCAGAGTAGCTGCACCAGCTTGCATTCCTACCAACAGTGTAGGAGGGTTCCCCTTTCTCCGCATCCTCACCAACATCTGTCGTTTCCTGACTTGTTGATTTTAGCCATTCTCACTGGTGTGAGGTGTTATCTCATTGAGGTTTTGATTTGGATTTCCCTGATGCTGAGCAATGTTGAGCACTTTTTCATGTGTCTCTTGGCCATTTGGATGTCTTCTTTGGAAAAATGTCGGTTCATGTCTTCTGCCCATTTCTTGATTGGATTATTTGTTCTTTGGGTGTTGAGTTTGATAAGTTCTTTATAGATTTTGGATACTAGCCCTTCATATTTTCGGACCACAGTGCTTTGAAACTAGAACTCAATCACAAGAGGAAAGTCGGAAGGAACTCAAATACATGGAGGCTAAAGAGCATCCTACTAAAGAATGAATGGGTCAACCAGGAAATTAAAGAAGAATTAAAAAAATTCATGGGAACAAATGAAAATGAAAACATAACTGTTCAAAATCTTTGGGATGCAGTAAAGGCGGTCCTAAGAGGAAAGTATATAGCAATACAAGCCTTTCTCAAGAAGCATGGTATCTTGACAGCAAGTAGGCACAGAGCAAGTGCTAACTGCCTGAATGAATGCATGCTCTGCTTAACGCTTCATCAATTCTCTTCTAATAAATGCAGTCGTTTTTGTGATTAGGGCTCTTAAGTCCTGATGTTGGCGGAGAATTCATTGCCAGGACAAATTCTGCATATTCTTCATAGTAACATAAGGTCTAACCCATGCATGCTCTTCTGCTTTCCTAGGACCAAGTGGAATGTTGCCCTGGGATGTGGAAATCTCGGTTTCCTGGATATAGGAAAGTTTAGAGGGGAGACTCAAATGAAGAACAATGGATAGTGGTCCCGGGGCTACTCCAGAGTCCTGAGGTCACTGCTAAAGGTGGCGTGGGAAAATGCTCCTCTTGCCAATCATGGTACGCACTTCAGGGATGGGAATTTGGTGGAATAGAAACAAGAGTAGAAACTTATGCTTACATCCCCTACTAGACTCTGAAGTTGATCCATAATTGAGATCTGTGGAAAGAAAGAGTAAAGAACCTCTTCCTTCCAGGACCACTTTGAGAAAAGATTGAGGTGCCTTTCAGGTACCTTTTCCCTTACTTTCTTTGGTATGTAGTCCAGCCCTCTCACTGTACAGATGAGGAGACCGAGGATCAGAGTGGCAAAGTGATTTCTCAGACCCTATCAGCTACAGGGCTGGATCTTTCCAGGGCTCTCGACTCTCAGGCGCACATTGTTCTGTCAACTTCCCACTCCATCCTCCACCGATTTCCATTCTCAGATACGTCCTCTCCTGGCCCCTCTCACGATTATCATAACTACAGTATGCTGAGCACTCACCAAGGTGCAGGCACTGAGCACTAGCCATGTATTTTATTTAATCCTAACACCTTCATAAGGTTGGTCCAGTTATAATCCCCACATCATGGATGAGCCACCTGGAGTTTAGAGAGGTTAAGTAGCTTACCTAGGTTTCCATAGCTAGTGCATATTCCAAAGTTCATGCTCTTAAACACTGTGCCCCACATCCCTGCAAGGGCCTTGACTGGTTCATGGTCTCTGTTCCTATAGAACTTACAGAGCTTGCTTTTTTTCCTACTATCAATAATTCATGTTTAGGTGGAAATAGCCTGTGTATTAGTTTTCTAGGGCCACCATAACAAAGTCCCACATACTGAGTGGCTTAAATAATGGAAATTTATTTTCTCACAGTTCTGGAGGCTAGAAGTCCAAGATCAAGTTGTTGGCAAAGTTGGTTTCTTCTGAGGCTTCTCTTTCTGGCTGACAGATGGCCACCTTCTTCTGGTGTCTTTACCTGATCTTCCCTCTGTACATGTCTGTGTCTTTTTTTTTTTTTTTTAAGATTTTATTTATTTATTTGACAGAGAGAGTGAGAGCACAAGCAGATGGAGTGGCAGGCAGAGGGAGAGGGAGACTCCCCACTGAGCAGAGAGCCCGATGCGGGGCTGGATCCCAGGACCCTGGGATCATGACCTGAGCTGAAGGCAGACGATCAACCTACTGAACCACCCAGGCACCCCTCATATCTATGTCTTAATTTACTCTTATGATGACACCAGTCACATTGGATTAGGGCCCACCCTACTGACCTCATTTTAACTGAATTCCCTCTTCAAAGACCTAGTCTCTAAGCCCCAGTCACATTTTGAAATATGAAGGGCTAGGACTTCAACATCTGAATTTGGGGGAGGACAGAATTCAGCCCATAACGGCCTGATGTGCTGTCCCTTCCCAGCCTATTTTCATTTTGAGGGAAGACGCTTAGATATATAAATGCTTAAGCCCAAAGCAATAACCTATGGTAGGTGTTTCAAGCACCAGACCAATGCAGTATGTATTCTGTTTAAGGGGAGGTGAGAAGAACACAGGTTTTAACTTCACTTTCCATAGTATTGGCCTATCCTGACTTACAGTTAGCTTGAGTGTATGAATTCTCAGATCATTTTAAGGGACTTGGGTTATAAGAAAAACAATTCAAACTGGTAGTGCCTGTTCATCAGAACCTCAGTTGACACCATACATTTCTAATGATCATCCCTTTCTGGAAGAATCTGTAACCCTCACAATTTGATGTCATTAACAGCAATTTTCAAATTCCAGAGGTGTCTCGGGTGAATTCCCAGGGTCAGTGAATGACACGTCCCCAGAGTCATTTACTGTTAGCTTGAGAGCTATTTGCTTGGCGTGCAAATAATTCCCTGGCTCCTGACTGAAGAGAGGCCAATTCTTCTTTCTCAGGAAGGCCCTTGAGTTCTGTTTATGAATCCTCTTTTGTCATAAAATCCAGACACAGACAGCCTCCAGTGGCACTCTGTCTACTTCCTGTGATGAAGTGAAGTCAAGGACAGGACGCGTGGACAGTTACTCTAACTGGACGCCAAGCGCTGCCCACCTGGAGCCCCCAGAACCAGGAGTCAGTGAGGAAACGAGGAAGAAGCCGTGCGGGTTACAAAGTGTGAGGCCTCCTGGGTTTCTCCTTCCCTGGGTGATGTGGGGCTAACACAGTGGCTCTATTGTTCAAGAAAGACTGAGGTGCCAGGCTCCTGCCCTGAGAAAGAGTAGGAACTTCTCCCCCTCTCTCCTCTTCCTGTGCCCTCCCCCTTCCCCAGCCACCTTGGCATTTGAACTGGCCCTTCAAGTCGAGCCAGTTTGTGCAGATGGCAGGCTCTTTATTGGACGCGTCACAGCTGTGTCAAAAAGGTGTCTCTTTAGTGACATAAAATCCTTTTCCCCTCCTGGCACCCACAAGGCCCTGGCTTTATTTTTCCTTGAAGAGTAGCTGGGTTAAAGCTTATTCTAATTTAAACCAAGCCACATGATAGCGGAACATTAAAAAGGAAACCCCCATCCTTGGTATCTCTTCCCAGCTCTTCTGTGACTTGCTGTGTGAGCAACGTGAGCGGCCGGCCTTGCCGAGCCTCATCCTTCTGTAAAATCGCGTCTCCGTTCCCTTAGAGCTCTGCCTCGAACCAGAAACAACAGTGCGCGGCGAGTGGCCAGGCTGGAGGATCTGTGAGAGCCAGCAGTGTTCCAGGGCTGTTTGTCAGGGACTGAGGGCTGATTCATTCTGCCTCTGGGGCAGGCTGAGGGGGCAGAGGCACCACTCTGCGCTGTGTGCTTGGAGGCTCCCTTCCGGAGCACCCTCCTTGGGACAAGTCTGGGCTTCACCCCGAGTGCTCATGAAAGCAGGTCAGAGCCTGAGAGAGAGGGTGGGCGCGGGAGGAGGGGAGGCTCCCACATTTGTTTTTGATCCTCACAACACACCAGATGGACTTAGGATAACTGAGGCTCTGTGAGCGAACATTCTTGTCGGGAGGCCAAAGAGGACAACGCCAGAACCACTCTGTGCCAGATTGTGCGGAAGGGTGATGCTTCCCCTCAGAGGTTGGGAGCCTGAGGGCCTGCTCTCCGCTCCAGGGAGAGGCAGAGGTGGTGCAGAAAGCTCCAGCATTTCCTAGTTTTGTTCATAGCTCTCAGGCACTTTGGCTAGCAAAGAATCATCCAATTCTTCGCTTCCCTCCCTCCCACCGCCCTCCCTTTCTTCCTTTCTCTTTCTCACTTTCAAAAAAGCATTCATCTTCTCTTTTCAAAGCCATCACAAAAATGTTTATTGTTTTTAAATAAGAGGGTGAAACCGCGGTGAAGAAGTTTGGTTCCTGCTTCTTGAAACATCCTTTTTCCAGGACAGTGATGTGTCTCTCGCCTGAATACCCGTGGTCATCTTTGTTGGGTCATCAAGAACTGTTTAATAAACATTATTCAGAACACCTGGGGAGATACAGGTTTTTAACGTTATATATTGCTCCGTATACTCGAGAACTCTCTTCCGTGGCCTAGACATTTCTTACGCACTTACACAGTCACCGATGTCCTATTAGTTTGTAAATAACACGAAATATTTGTTCGTGGAGGTGGAAGGGATTTTTATATGATTCATAACCATCTGGTTATATAGCAGGAAATGAGGGGTTTGTCAAATTTCTCTTTCTTTTTTTTTTTTCTCCCCTGAAGAAGTTAAACATGTGTTCCGTGGCCTACAACCTGTGAGAGATCTTGTACTATTTATCGTTGTAATCCGTGGGCTTGCGGGGCGTGTGTTGCCAGGGGGCTCGTGGCTGCTGAACACAGCTGCCTGAAGTTAATGATTCAGGAGCCACCATCTGCGCTGAGTTCTGTCTCCGCGTACAGCACGCAGACACATCCAGGGGTTCAAAGGCAGCGCTCAGGCTCACAAATCAACATCCTGCTTGCCAGAAAACTTTCCAGGTCGGAGCTCCAGCTTTCTGAATTTTAAAAGTTCAGGTGAGTCATGAGAATCTTGCACTGGGGGAATCTGTAGGCCAAGTTAGTCAGCCAGTCCGTGTGACAAGTTGGACACTAATATGTGACTTGGCAAGCTCTAAGGGTCTTACTAATCAGCTCCAACCACCTCCCTTTTTTATATGCAAATCCAGTTTCCAGTTATAGTTGTGCTGAAGTGGCTATTACATGTTCCTGTAGTGAAGGTGAAGTGTTAAGCCGCATCATGTGTAGAGCTAGGAGATTTGGGTGGTTCTAGGTGTAGGGCATCAGGAAGGAAACTAAGCAAAAATAGAGTTCCAAGCAAAGGATGGGGTGCACACATCCTGGAGAGAGTGCCCCCATCACAGGGCACAACTGCAGGCCCCCTTTTTATGGGTATCTGTGGCTTCTGCCATAGGTGGGGAGGTAAGTATTAAGATTAACAAGTTCATTCAGATGCCTCCCCCCAGCCCCACAATATCGTAGGCAGGTTCAGACCTAGAGCCTGAGACAAGAGATGTGAAGTTTTCAGAAATTTTGAAATACTTGCAAAGTATATGTCGTATGCAGTGATGATTTGTAAGGGGAGAAAAACAACTTTTACATAGTACTCTTTTTTTTTTTTTTTTTTGCCTTTCTTCAAAAGTAAGGGCATAAGTGCATTGTACTTTGTAACTTGCTTTGCTAGTAAATTGGTTATGTTTGATATATTTAAAAGTGTGAAGTCCTGGGAGAAAGTTTGGAAGCATTTGAGCACGGAATTTTTTTCTAGGATAAAAAGGGGCAAATGACCTAGGAGAAAGTTGTATATGTACAGGGAGACATCCAACAAGAATTCTAAAGATGAGGATTTTCTCTTAGCTTTAGAACTGATGAGGTGTGTATCTTGAAACTGGTCATTTTGAATCTTTGGTCTGTTTTCTTGCTCATGACGTGGAGATGTTGGTACTTACGTCTCAATTATCGGGGCCATCCAGAGATAAGAAGAACAATCAATCTGTGTTCCTCTGCCCAGGATCCCCTCCCATGCACACCAGCAGAACTGGGTGTTTATTTCTGTGCACATTGCCCCAAGGTAGGAGTCATGGTCTGTAGACAAGGCAGAACTAATTTTCTTTAGTTCTATTCCTGGTGGTGGAGTGCTCTTAGCAACTTAAGCAAGAATGCTAGATACGCATTAATAGACAATTTCTCCAAGAACATCTTCTCATCATCTATATATCAAAGACACATTAATATCATGAACAATGTCAATTAAAATGGCCAATATTTATAAACCGAGCAAATTGTATATCTTTTTTGCACATTTAACTACTCACTAGGGGTTCTTAGATTATGAAAAGGGCACTAAAAAAATCTCTGATTACCAGTCTTTTGGAACAAAGAAACAATGATGGACCTAGCTTATACTTTTCTAGTTTCAAAAAGTTCCATCTGATATGCTAATAATTCTTTCTGAAGACAGCAAGTAAACTGGAAGATTGGGAATAAAAGTCCCAATCAGGGACAATGGACCCCAGAACCTTCTCACTGGTCTCTAGGCTTTGCTGACTCTAAACCGTCCTACCCACTGCTGCCTAAGAGGATGCCCCAAACCTAGGTCTGCTCACTCCTTGGCTCAAAAAATGTCAGTGGGTCCCCAGTGCTTACTGAATAAAGCCCCAGCTTTGGGTCAGGTTCTGTTGCCCACACATTTGCTTGTCCCCACCCCAAATAGGCACACCCTCGACTCAATGCAAACTGCTCATTGCTCCCTGGGCAAGCCCTTTTCTGATGTGTCTGCCTTTGCTCATGTGCTTTTGTCTGCTGATGCCCTGGCCCCAGCTCTGCTCTTGGAAACCTTACCGTTCCTTCATTCCCTGAGTCAGAATTAACCGCCCCCTCTTCCGCCTTCCTCACACATCATTGCAGAGCTTCCTTCTGTAATTGTCATAATTGTGTTAATATCAACTTATCTTTGTGCATTTCCCACACTAGTGTGTGGGACTGCTGCTTTGAGGAATTATTTACTCTTTCATCCCTCGCAGTTACTTGAAAATAGTGCTCAGTAAACATTCAGTCTACTCTGTAGTAGACATTAGCCACCATCTGGATGTACTAAATCTTTCAGTATAGGTACATCTATGTCTGGTGAAATCTCAGTAATCTAGATTAAAAGTTGAGATACTAGTCTGAGTTAGAAATATACCTGATCATTAGAATATTGTTTCTAAAGTATGACTTTATTATTTTTGAGTACCTGCAGTTTCCAGAGTTAGGCTGCAAAGTGTTGTTTCTCCTTGAATTGATTCTGATGAACAATTTGAAATAATGCTATCACGATAGCCTTAACAGGGCCCCCTGCCCCTGCCACATGCTTTAAATCCAGTCCAGTTATCGATATCTAACTAGGTGGTCCCAAAGCCTTTATCTACCTAAGAGAACTGTTTTCTTAGAATTTTTATTCCAATTCTACTTATATTGATTGATTCTCCCAGAATAAACTTTAGCCCAGCTCTTGCCAAAATTAGTAAAATTGTTGAATCAACTTAGGTAGAGTTGAGAGGTTTTATCACATAAGGCAAAATACAGGGGAATAAGAAAGAGTTGAATTTGTTTTTTTCTTTTTATGCTTCAGATGTTCAGGGAATGTTGCTCTGTTGAGTTAGCAATTATTTCTTGATTATAGACCATTAGTAATTCGAACAGATTTACCAAGGGTTTGCAATTTTATGCTAGTTTCAGGTAATAGTGATATATCTAATAAGTACTTTGTTTCAGTAAAATAAAAATGATACTTTAGAATTAGGGTATAAATGGATAGCTATTTTATTATTAATCTATTTTTCCATGCTAATTAGTAACCAGAATTTAGTCATTTGCTGAAGCCAGCTTATATAAAACATATAAAGTAGATGTCTGTATTTTATAAGTGCTGGTACATATATAACTGACAACAACCAACATTTAATGACTGCCCTCTGTGTGCCAGGCACTATTCTGTCTTACATTTATTAACTCACTTAATTCTACGAGATCATTTGATTCCTGTAGAATTTAGGAGACATGAGAGAAAGATCATTTTGCTTAGAGATGAAGTAACAGGCACAGAAAGCTTGAGCAACCTGCCTGAGGTCACACAGCTGGTAGGTGGTAGATTCAGGGTACTAAGATGGTGCTGTCTACAGGCGGGGACTGAGTGTAGCTCCGTGGGAGATAAAAGAGAAAACTCAGGGGCGCCTGGGTGGCTCAGTTGGTTAAGCGACTGCCTTCGGCTCGGGTCATGATCCCGGGGTCCTGGGATCGAGCCCCACATTGGGCTCCTTGCTCGGCAGGAAGCCTGCTTCTCCCTCTCCCACTCCCCCTGCTTGTGTTCCCTCTCTCGTTCTCTCTCTCTCTCTCTCTCTCTCTCTCTGTCAATTAAATAAATAAATAAAATCTTTAAAAAAAAACAAAAAAAACCAAAAAAACCCAGAAAACTCAGTTTATGTCTCACGGTGTTGTGGTCCAACAGAGAACTGAGACATATGCACAAAGTTCCAAGGGAGGAAGCATACAGAAGACAATAGAGGGATTCCAGTAAAGGCTGATGGAGGTCGGCAGAGGAAGCAATTGCTGCTGGAGGGGATCTGAGGAGGACTGCCAGGAGGAAGCGGCACATTGGCCATGTTGTCCAGCAGGAAGGGACTTCAGCACGTGGAGACAGTGGTGTGAAGGGAACAGGGAGAGCGTGGCCCGATGTCATGAGTCTGGTGCAAGCCCTGAGACTCCAAAGTGAAACCCTGGGTGTGTGCGCAAGAGTAATGTGAGATTTAAGACGTACCAACTTCTGGTTATAAAATCAGTAAGTTATGGGGATGAAAAGTACAGCACAGGGAATAGAGTTGATGATATTGTAATAACTTTGTATGGTGACTAGATTGTAACTAGACTTCTGTGGTGAGCATGAAATCATGTATAGAATGGTCAAATCACTATGCTATATACCTGAGACTAATATAGTATGTCAACTATATTTTAATTAAAAAAAAAAACAGAGTAATGTGGGGCACCTGTGTGGCTCAGTCAGTTAAGCGTATGCCTTCGGCTCAGGTCATGATCTCGGGGTGCTGGGATCGAGCCCTGAGTCAGGCTCCCTGCTCAGCTGGGAGTCTGCTTCGCCCTCTCCCTCTGCCCCTCCCCCAGCTTGTGCGCTCTCTCTCTCTCTCTCTCTCTCTCTCTCAAATAAATAAATTAAATCTTTAAAAAACAAAAAACAGAGTGATATGACATTAAGGTTAGAAAGGCACTTGGATCCACACTGTGGAAAGCTTTTAATGCCCACATAAGAAATTTGTACTTTCCTGGGGAGGAAATGGGGAACTATGGAGGGTGTTGGAACAGGAAAGCAGCACCCAAGAGCAGTTTTTAAAAAAGATAACTCTGGCTGCTCCTTTAAGGGTAGACTGAAACACAGAAAGGCCAGAAGCTGGGATAGGTGCGAGGAAGTGTCACGGTGGCTTGGGAAGAGTTAGGGATGGATTGTGGGGACAGATGAAGGAAGAGCAGGGAGGCATGATGGCAGAGTGGGGAACTGGGGCTTTTGAGACCCACCTGGGTTTGGTACTGGCGCCCTCACTCTCTAGTTGTGTGTCCTTGGGTGACTTCTTTCCCTTCTCTGAGGTAAAAATGGGGGTCATAATCCCTGCCTCGTGGCGCCATTGTGAGGTAAAGTATGGAAGGCCCTCGGCGCCATGTGTGTCCGTACAGCCGACCCTCGGGATAGCCACTGAGGAGGGTTGTTCTCATTGCTGTCATTACTCTTGCTGCTCCTGATGCTTGGAGGGAGAGGAGACCCTCAAAGCTGTCTCTATAGTCTCAACTCTCTCTGAAAGGAAGAGTAAGGCGCCTTGAATAGAAATAAGAAACACAGAAGCCGGAGCAAACTCGAGGAAGGAAAGAGGAGCTCAGTTTTGTATAAGGGACAGGAAGGTTGTCCTTTTCAGGACACACGGAGCTCTGGAGGGAGATTGGGCAGGAGCCTGGGATCAGAGAGTCACTTAATAAGGGACAATGTTGAACTCCTCTCAGGAGGGCAGGTCTGGGGCATCCGCACCTGCGGCACAGCTCTGCAGGCCCGTGGGCAAGGTCTGTGCCCAGGTGGGCCACAGCTGTGCGTAGCCTTAATTGGTATTTTGCAGCAGAGTTGGAGTCCCACGTCATTCTGGATAAACCACTGTATGTGGACAGAGATAACTGGATGGGGTTAACGTAACAAGCCTTTTCCCTACATAGTTGCCTCGGGGCCTTGGAAGATGACCTAGAGTGGGAAATGTTACAAATTCTTCCCTACATCCACAGGAAAGAAAATGTTACCATGCCCCTTCTTGGACGTCGTTTACCCAGGAAACAACAGAGTTTTTAAAGCGGTACCTCTCTGATGCTGGAAGGCCCTGAATCCCTAGAAAAAGTCTGGTAGCTCTGGAACTGGGCCTTGGGTGGTGTGATAGGAAGGGCCTTGGACAAGGAGTCAGGCACTGGAGGGCTGACCTTGGATCAGTCATTTGCTTCTCTGGGTATCAGTTTTTTCCCCCTTACAATGTTGAGGTTGGGCTGGAATACTGATGAATAAATCATACAGTCCCTTCCCACCCCCCCAGTCCTGGTCATAATGTTGGCTCACCTTGGAAGTGGCTTTCTAAAACCAGGGTGAAAAGCCCTAATGTCATTCTTCGTCTCTCCTCGTATCTTCTGGTAGAAAATGGCCAAATCTCTTCTTTCCTAATGATCTAAGGGCTTATGCTGAATCAGAAGGAACCTGCCATTTTAGGACAAAGAACAGACACTCTGAAATTCTGCATATATGCAGTTAACTCTTTGTTATTTTCAAGTCTGCTACGCACTACACATATTTATACCTGCTATTTAGCAGTCAGTCAACAATTAAAGCCCCCCGTGAGCCTGAAGCGACTTTAGGCACATTTCAAATTAAAAAAGATCACTCGCAACATGGAAATTGAAGTATTTCACACGGGCAGGATCTTAGATGATCTGTTCTCCAACCCCGTCCAGGTTATAGATGAGGAAACTGAAGTCCAGGGAGGTTAATGGTTCTGCCTAAGATCACAGAGCAGATCAAAGTCAGAACCAGGAGCAGAACTCAGTTCAATGGCATAGAGTGATACCCGAGAGACAAGGCAACGTTCACTGGTTGTACGGCGGTTCTTAGACAATAGTGTACACCAGACTCCTGCTAGGAGCTTATAAACCTATGGCTGAGACTCTCAAGCCCCCTACCCAAAGAGCTGATTCAGTAGGCCTGGAGTGAGATCCAGGAACCAGCATTTAATAAGCTCCCCTGTTCATTCTGATGGAGGAGCCCCAAGGGCAACTCTCAAGGAAAATACTGAATTCAATCAGCCTATTATGTCCCTAGTGAAGCTCAGATGGTCAGTTAAGTCCCACCAATGCCGACTACAGAGAGCCCCAACCATAGGCACAGAGCAACATGCCTGTCCCATGTCATGAGAATGAACTATTGGTGCCAAACCAGGACTCATGGCATTGGTCAGTGTTTTCGTCCCATCTTGACAAGCCATAGGCCCTGCTCTCAGGTTGCTGGGGGCATCCCTTCTGGCTCTTCCAGACCCTGAGATGGGCTCTCACACTTTTTTTACGTTTTTCTGGTCAGATTCAAGATGAACACTTATGAGGGAACGGACCTTTCCAATTATTCCTAACAGTGCTTCGGTGGCACAGTGTCCTTAATGAACTCTTGGAGACATTTGTTTGCACACGGACACCAGGATAACCCAAATTTTAGGTGAGTGTGTGCGCTTGTTTTTAAAAGTGAGTCTATTTATTAGTTGCTTGTATTAGTTAAATTCTCTGCTGCTGTAACAGAAGCCAAGCTTAGGAAACTTAGCTTAAGCAAAAATGAGGAATTAGTCATATGGGTATCTTAGAGAACCATAGCCAAGAATGCTCCCAGGCCTCACAAAAATCCTGGAACCTGTCACTAAGCAATGAAAATGGAAGCAGAAAGCTGCTAGTCATTCCTCTGCATCTTTTGTCTTGTCAGGCTTCCTCCATCCCCCTGTAGACTTTTAAATATGGTCTGCATGATGTGCCCTAGCCAGCCACACCTTCCCGGAGCAATCAGCCAGAGATGATCATTGGTAACATTTTAGAATATGTCCCATTAGAGTTTTTCTTATGCATAACTGTATACTTTTAAACAAAATCAGGATCATATATTATATATTCTTCTATAACTTATTTGCTATACCTATTACTAAATGTACCACAAACATATTTCCATTTTATCACCTACTTTTCTACATACTCCTTTGTAATAGCTGACTAATACTCTGCCGTATGGATGTCCAGTAGAATCTCTCCTCTCCAACTTTATCAGAGTAACTGAAACCTTTTAACTTAAAACATATCTCAAGCCATGTATTTTAGGGGAAAATACATTTACCAACCCAGAAAAAAAAAGCCTTTGACATCATGACAATTTCTCCCTTCATATTTCACCATTGTCCACTATCACCTAATTCAACAGTATTTTTTTTTTTTTTTTTTTGGCAGTTTACTTAATCCAGTCTTTTTAAAAACATTCAATCCAGTGTTTGGAGAAATAAAAATCTCGTTGTCATTTCATTGGTGTATGTATTAATTAAATTACATAATTACAATAAAAACGATTTGCATACACAGGTTTGGGAACAAACACAACTGATTCCTGGTGAGCATACGACTCACCTAGTGGAGTATAAGTGTGTGGGTTAACTACAGAGAGCCTGCTTCCTGAGAGCACGCTGCATGCTGGGGCATTAGACATAAGATTATGTAAAGAATAGAGAGTTATGGTTAATCCGGGGGCTATTTAGATTTTCAAGAATTCTCCTATACCATAATTTATTTAGCCAGTTTCCCGTGTGGGGCATCTAAAGGTTGTTTTTTTGTTTTTGTTTTTGTTTCCTCTCACTGTTAAAAGTGACGCAGCATTAACTTTCCATGCAGGTAATTCTTTGGGGGCACTTTCCTAATTATTCCCAGAATTGGCACTACTGAGTAAAATTACATACATCTTAAAGACTTTAAATGCACATTTTCAAATTGTTCTTTAGAAAGGTTTCCCTGGACGTGATATTTTAAAAGAGACTTGAAAATAATAAGAGACCTTTTAACAGGGAGTCTAATTAAGCAACCAGCTTCATTCTTCTGCATGTGGCAGGAACCTAAGTCTCACCCTTTATCCTAAAACAGTGACTTCTCCTCCTCCAAGACATGGCAGGAAACACCTTCCCTTTGTTTTCTGTGACAATAGCAACAGTTCCCACAGATGAAATTTATTTTTCATCTAGTAATTCAACCCATTTGGTTTGAGGATGTGGCCAGGCAAAATGAGCCAAAAATGCAAGATTAAGGCAACTTGATTTTTAGGCTTTGTATATAGTTGAGCTTTGGGTTTGGCCGCTACAAACAGTTTCCATGGTTTGGGAGTTTTTGTTGTAGCAACAAGTTCCTTGGGCAGTAGTCTGTAAAATGCAAGGTCCCTCTGTGAGGAACATCTTGAACTCTGAGAGTAAGAGGATCCGATCAGGTGGTGTCTTGGAGGGGTTCTCTGGAATGCCCATCCTACCCCAAGCTCGCGCCAACAGTAAAACACTCATCAATTTCCCCGGAGAGTTTTTCCATTGTTTGGAACGTCCAGTGGTCGTATTCAACTTGCTAATGTCAACAGGGCTGGAATGGGGAACACTGGCAGAGGTACATGAGTCAGACTAATATGAAATCACTGTATTCGAGTGAATTTGAAGCAGCTGCTCTCCTCTCACTTTCTTCCCACAGTATTGGGGGGTGGTGATATGGGTGCCTGATGGGGCTGGACTTACTCCATTCAAGGGGGTTTGTCCATGGAGATCCCTGGCTCATGAGGCTGGAGGATGGATGTTGGAGAACAGGCTCTGAGGGGAGTGCGGAAGGTAGGGCTGCAACACGTGGCCCAGCCAGGTCGCTCATCACTGAGCTGAGCAAATGGCAAGAGCTGGGGCCAAAATGAAGGCCTTTTGGTAACCAGAAAACTCAGTGGTTGAGGTCTGGGCAAATTCTGCTGAGACTAGATGGCACTTGCATCTGTGTTTGGCAAACTTGCATGGGTAAATTGTGTTCATTTACAACAGCTGGGGTGGGGGCGCCTGGGTGGCTCAGTCTTAAGCGTCTGCCTTCGGCTCAGGTTATGATCCCAGGGTCCTGGGTTCGAGTCCCACATCTGGCTCCCTGCTCAGCAGGGAGTCTGCTTCTCCCTCTCCCACTCCCCCTGCTTGTGTTCCCTCTCTCACTGTGTCTCCCTCTGTCAAATAAATAAATAAAATCTTAAAAAAAAAAACAAAACGGCTGGGGTAAAATGGGCCGTGATAGCCTTGGCACGAATGCCTGCAAATGGCAGGAGGAGAGTGGGAGAGTGTATCTGAACTCCAGGTTTTAGAAAAGGTGAGAGAACAGGAGAGTCAGGGGGACCTGTTTCTGGCAAGGCAGACATTCCTCATGCCCATAGGTTGGGGGGACAAGAAGCTTCTCTGAATCCCTTTTATTTATTTAAGATGTTATTTATTTGAGAAAGAGAGAGTGCGAGAGCGCCCAAGCCGGGGTGGGGGGGGAGGGGGGGGGGGGGAGGCGGGGGGCGGGGGGGGGGGGGGCGGGGGGGGGGGGGGGGGGGGGGGGGGGGGGCTCTATCCCAGAATCCTGGGATCATGACCTAAGCCCAAGGCAGATGCTTAACCGACTGAGCCACCCAGGTGCCCCTGAATCCCTTTTATATCTTTCTCCTAATTGCTTATGAAATTTGAAATACCCTAATAGAAATTTACTTTTTTGAAGAGTATATCATAGCAGAAAGTGGTTTCAAATGAAAGATATAAACTGGTATGTGAAACATGTATAAGATAAAATAAATAATGATACCATGCATCTGATTTGAAAAATAGTTTATCATTACCTTTAAAGTCCTTTGCAGGCTCTTCCCCCTTCAGGGAAAATTATATTCCTATTTTCGTGTTGATCATTACCTTGCTTTTCTTTAAGATTTTACCTTTATATTTATTTTCCTATAATACATATTGTTTGGTTTTACCTATATTTGAACTTCATATAAATGGAATCATACTATATTCTGAAACTTTAAAAAGTCAATGTTATATCTTGGAATTCATCCATATTCTTGCAGGTATCTATAGTTCATCTCATTGTTATATATAATTATATTGAATGAATAGGCCACAATTTGAATTTTATACTACAATTGATGGCCATTTGTATTGTTTCTAGATTTTTGCTATTACAAAACAGTGCTGCTATGAATATTCTTGCATGGGCTTTCTGGTGCATATGTGCAAGACTTTCTCTAGATTTATTCCTAGGAGAGAAGAGGTGGGATCATAGTCCTTGTGAATCTTCAAATTTACTAGGAAATGCCAAATTATTTTCCAAAGTGGTTGCACCAATTTAAGTGTCCACTGGAGGTGTATAAGTATTAAAGTCATCACTGTTACTTGATATTTTCAAAACTTTTAATTTTTGGTTTTCTGGTAGGCATGAAATACTACTGTACTGTAGTTTTAACTTGCATTTTTCTTACTACAAGTAAGCTGATATTTCCAAGTTTATTGGTGTATTTTCTCTATAGTAATGTCTGTTCAAGTTTTGACTGTTTTTCTTTTTTTTAAATTTGTAAAATTTCTTTATATAGTCTGAATATTAAATTTGTATCCGTTGTATTTGTCGCAAATACCTTCTTCTGGTTGATGGCTTACATTTTTACTTTCTTTTTGGTGTCCTTCAATATACAGAAGTACTTAATTTTAATATAGTTGATATTTGCCGAGGCTTTTCTTTATGGCTGGTGCTTTTAAGCCTTATTCTAAAAACTGTTTTTCTATCTCACGATCATAAAGATATTCTCCTATTTTTTTCTATAAATGTTAAAATATTATCTTTCTCACTTAACTCCAATTCACCTGGAACTGATTTTCACATAAGCTGTGAGGAAGAGATGCAATTTGATTGGTTTTCCTTATGGATAACCAAATGCTCCAGGACCATTTTTTAAAAAGTCCATCCTTTCTTTTCTGTTCTGTAATCCCTCTCTACCGTAAACAACAGGTGCACTGAATTCTGCTTTATCCTTGTCTCATATTCCAGTGTTTTAATTGATATTGCTATATATTAATTCTTGACATCTGATTGGGTAAATTCTTCTACTTCCAGCCCAATTTTTTATCAAGATGATCCTCAATACTTTTGGTTCATTTGCTTCCACATGCATTTTAAACACAGCTTGTCTAGTTATATACCTACCCACAGACATACATTCTAAAGGGAAAATTAAAAGTAAATCTTTTGAGATTTTGATTTGCACTGCATCGAATTTATAGATTTTAGGATAATGGCATCTTTACAGTATTGAGTTAACCAATTCATAATGTGATCTTAGCTTCACATTTATTTATTTTTTACCTTTGAAATAATGTTTTGTAATTTTCTCTATGAAGGCCTTGCACATTTTTTTGTTAGATGTATAGCTCTATATTTTTGATGCTATTGTAAATCAGTGTTCTTATGATCATGCTTTAGAATTCTTTGTTCATATATATCTAAAATTGTGAGCCTAAACATATAATATAGGTGACAGATGATGATAATTTGAATTAGGGTGAGGGAGGTGAAGATGGGGATGGTGAAATTGTGCATATATATTAGAGATCAAGCCATCAGGATTTGCTGATACAGTAGTATAGTATGATATTGACATCTTCTATATTTGTATGTATATGAGGGATTTTTATATGAGCTCATATTTTGAAAACTCTCTTTGCCAGTTTTTTGTACCTGGGTCAAAAATGGTTTCCTGTGTGGCTTTTTTTAAAAAGTAGGCTCCATGCTCAACGTGGGGCTTAAACTCATGACCCTGAGATCAAGAGTCGCATGCTCTACTGACTGAGCCAGCCAGGTGCCCCAAAAATGGTTTCCATCAGAGAGAATTTTCTCTTTGCTTCTGCCAGGCTCCTGGTCAACTACTAACCCCAAACCACTTTAATCCCAATATTCACCCTGAGAAGTTTTGGATGACTTAGATAGCATAAAGCCACATAAAATATGGCTTGTGGTTAAGAATATCCAAAGGGGACTTTTTCTCCTTCCCACCATCGCCACAGTTTGAGAGAGGTACTTTTCTTTACATTATCCAGGGATGAGGACAGGTTTTTTTCTAGGCTACTTAACTGAGGAGCCTGATGAACCCCAGCTTCAGTGGAGATCTCTTATTAGCATCCCCACTATCTTTCTGTAAAGAACTTTGTCTCTTTCACCCTGAACCCTTTGTGGATAAAAACTAATGCTTAGTTTCACCTGGGTTTGGCAAATCCCTCAGGGCAAAAACCAACCTAAGTGCTCTGCTTCTCCTGGCTTCTTGCTTTAAATTTAGGTTTTTTTGGCCTCAGAGAATGTCTTGCTTTCTGGACAGCTTATCAACAAATTTAAAAAGATGCTAAAAGACATCTTATCCAGGATTTTAGTTTCTTCCACTATGCTGCCAGAAACGGGTATCAACTTCATTCCTCTAAGTTGAGGCTTTGGTCCTTGTTAAAATGTAAATGTCTGTGCTTGAGACAGCATGTCAAGGCAGTATTTCTCACAGTGTCATCTTAAAACCATCGCCATAAAATTCATCTGGCATGCTTGTTAAAATGCTGATCATGGGTCACATCTCAAACTTTCTGATACAAATCTTGGGATGGAGGGAGGAAGGATTTGTATTAACTGTGCCAATGGAGAATCACATGGTTAAGTTGTTATCTGTCTTTCATGCTTTTGTAAAAATTAGTTTCAAATTCTTTTCTGAAACAAATTTTCATGACAAAAAGGCTTAGGAATACTTGATATCTGGAAAAAGAAATCTCTTCCTGATATTGACATGAGAAAAATTGCTTTTCTCTGTAAGGAATCCAGCATTCACTGATTCTGTTTCCCTGACCATGCAATGGGGGTATTCTCACCTATATCTTTAGGTTATTTGGTCTCAAAACCAGTGGTTAACTTGTTTTACTGAATTTCCTTGAGACCAGACAAGGAAATGTGAAGGCTCATTTTTCAGCCACATTTATAGAGAAACCATGGAGCCTTGAAAGGTTAAATAGCTTCTCCTTTTAGAAAGGGAGGGGGGGAACCCTTTAAATGTTCTTATAAAAATATGTTTGAGCATAACTCCAATTATTCTCTTAGGAGAAGTTCTTTGAAATGGGTTTACTAGGTCAAAAGGTATGCATATTTTAAGGTTCCCCATCCCATAATAAAAATAGCTTTATTATCCTGATTGTAAAAAAAAAAATACCAGTATAAACTCAATGCTAGATATGTGCAGACACTTCAGAAAGATTTAAGAAGGAATTAAAATTACCCCAAACCTGCTACCTGGAGAAAACCATGATTAAACATGTTCGCATTTTATATAGCTTGTTAGATTTTTTCTTGTGCATACAAATACTTTATTTTTCAGAGAACAGAATAATCTTGTTTTGCAATCAGATTTTTTTTTAAATCACCATTATATTGTGGATCTCTCTCCATGTCTGTAAATGTGAATTTTGGAAAATGGCATAGTATTTTATAGGTGTGTGCTTAGCATCTAGCAAAACACCTGATAACTAGCAGGTTCTTCATCTGTTCATTCAACAAATATCTATTATCCAGCTTGCCATGCCTATAACTCTTCCTGGGCAGTCTACCCCTGTCTTTTCAGAAAGGGCAGCGATCAGGCATCCATGTTTTATAACATTTGTTTCCTCCTCGTCTCTGTCTTTGCTTATTGGGAGAGGGGTACTTAGAGGCCCCAGAGAATCCACAGGCTGCCCGGGGACCTGAGGTCTTATAAGCAAAGGATGTGCTAGTTAATGAGATTCCATTTCTTAAGAATTTGAACTAAAAAATACTCAGAGGAAGAGACAGCTGCAGGAACAATATTGAAGTCATAGTGCAGCAATGGAGAGGTTATAAAGGACCAGGTTTAGGGCACATTCATAAAAAAAAGCAGAAACTGAGATAAAGGCAAGATATGGAGAGGGAGGAAGGCAGTTGGTGGAGTGCTGGAAGAAGCAGCCAGTGGAGGGTAGCTGAGGTCGTTCATGCTGGACCACTAGAGCAAGATCCACATTTTCAGTCTGCTGGCCCCTTGCTTATGTCACCTCCTGCTTATGCTGGAGCTGCCCTGATTCCAGCATGGCTCCTGTTGGTTAATTTCTATTAGATTCCACTCCCCTGGTACTCCATATATTCTCACAAGTCCATCCGCCAATTCATCCACCCATAGACTGGTAGTTTAATTGGGTCTCTGTTCCGTGAAGCCTAAGAATATAAATCACACAATGCTTTTGATAATTTAGACCCAAGAGTTACTTAAGGGAGTGGATTTTTGGTTTAACTTTATTCAATACATTGTTTAAGTACTCCATATCTTTATTTTTGGCTTTCTCATCTGCCAGTAACTAAAACGTAGATGGTTAAAGTCTACTAGTATGATATATCTGACTGTCTTTTTTCTTATACTGCCAATGATCACTTTATAGAGTTTGATGCAATTCATTTCCTCAAGTGCTATTTCTATTTAATGTCAATTGCCTTGATACCTTTAGTCTGACGTTAGTATGGCCACCTTACTTTCTTTTTTGTGTGAACTTATTGATATGTCTTTAGTTGCTCTTGTCTTTTTGAACTTTTCTGTATAATTTTTTTTTCAATTTAACTGTCTCTTATTGAAAATATAGAGATTTTGCCAATATTTTTGTTGAGACCTATCTGAAAATCTCTGGAATTAATAGGACGAGTTCACACACTGTGTAACCCTCTCCAAGCCCATTTGGTTTTCTTGCTGGGTTCGCAGTTTCCCTTGGTGTAGGCGTGGGCACATGACTGAGTTCTGGCTAACAGAATATGGTGACAATGAAGTGCCTGCTTTTCTCAGCCACGACCCCTTTGTTCTTTCTGGTCTGCAGGCGATTTCCACAGCAGCCTTGTAAACCACAGGTGAAATGGCAGTCTC
Organism: Phoca vitulina; assembly: GCF_004348235.1. Taxonomy (NCBI): domain Eukaryota; kingdom Metazoa; phylum Chordata; class Mammalia; order Carnivora; family Phocidae; genus Phoca; species Phoca vitulina. The sequence continues at coordinate 25,259,805 of NW_022589710.1, forward strand.
TATAGTCTAAGTCCCTGAATAACTACATGGAGCAGAGCCCCTCTACTGCCAATTGGACTGTATGTGAGAGAGAAATAAACTTATATTATGTAAAGCCACCCAGATGCTAATGTCATGGCAGCTAGTGTGAATTAATTTATTTTCAAGAAGGAAGCTTCCAAGTCACCACCTAGGACTTTCATTTAATTTGCTTGTATCAACAATCCATTAGGAATTCTTTGAAGTCCTAATGGTACTCTTTCCTGCTTTCCAGGGCTGATGTGGGTTTTCTGTGTTTTAATATTCCTTTTTTTTAAAGATTTATTTATTTATTTGAAAGGGGGGGAAGGGCAGTGGGGGAGAGAGAGAGACTCTTAAGCAGACTCCCCACTGAGTGTGTAGCCTGAGGTGGGGCTGGATCTTATGACCCTGAGATCATGACCTGAGCTGAAGTCAAGAGTCCGACACTTAACCAACTGAGCCTCCCAGGCACCCCAATATTCTTTTGATACTTTTAGTCATGATACAGAAGGGAAAGATTTTGCTGGGTTTGAAGTACCTATATTACCAAAGTCTATTCTGTACCCTTAACAAGAGGATATTGAGTCTAAAACTTTTTTTTTAAAGATTTTATATTTATTTATTTAACAGAGAGAGAGAGAGAGAGAGAGCACGAGTGGGGGGAGGGGCAGTCAGAGGGAGAGAGAGAAGCAGGTTCCCCACTCACCCCGGAATCATGACCTGAGCTGAAGGCAGATGCTTAATCGACTGAGCCACCCAGGCACCCACCTTTTTTTTATAATTCAAGTTCATCATCATAAACTAATTAATTTATTTAGTGAATAATTCAGGTTCCAATGACATACATAATTCTGTTTGTTATTTCATGAAATGGCCTTAGAAAACTATTTTCCCTTTTATTTACTATCATCATTAGCCTGGTAGTAGTCATGATTTATTGAGCACCCTATGGATATGTAATGAGCCAAGATAGCAAACGGTATTTGGAGTTATATTTATGTATTTTAAATCTTCTATAATTAGGACAAGATTTGAACCAATATTACTTACTAAAAATTTTTAAAGGAGTACATAGAAAAATGAATAGTTAGAAATGTTGATAAATCTATGAAGGGAATTAACAGGATGAAATGAGAACGGACAAGAGGGGTACCTACTCAGAGTGTTCTGGGAAGAATTAGCTAAGGAACATTTACCATTTAACCGTTTATTGTAGTAAAATTGATTAATAGATTAAAACATGTTTTAAATCTGAATCTTTTCATTTAATATTTGGTGATATTCAATGGTGATGTGAAATCAAGCAGGCAATCCATTTTCAATCAGTGTTGCACTTCTGGAGAAAAAATTTTCACCATGCTGAATAGGTAGATCAATGCTTTAGGGGTAAACTAGTCTTTACCATGCTATCGGTGGTGGTTATTACTGTTGTTCACAAACATCCGCCCTCCGCCCCCAACATGGTAGGATTGTACTCGCGGCCCTTTTGAAGTTAGGTGTGGCCACATGATTTATCTTGACCAATGAGATGTGAGTGGAAGTGACGTGCGTCACTTCCGGGAGGAAGCTTTACGAGCCAGTATGCAGTTCCCATAATTCCCTTCGCAGCCTTGGGTGAGCATGGAAGTCCGTGGTGAGACGAACGCTTTATCAGCCTGTCTGCCTGAGTGAGCGCGGTAGGCAGAGCCTTTTGCCAACCTTCTTTGGACCTGCGGTGTGAATGACCTACAAACTTTTGTTACGATAGGCCACTGAAATTCTGGAGTTTAGCTTATTGTAACCTGATTTCGTCACGTGAGTTTCAGGATAAGGTCACTTTATAAGATCAAGATAAACCAGTTCCTTCCAGGAGCTGCCTCCTCCCCCACATCTTTGCAAGTCTCCAAGCTTTATATCTCATTGTGGAGACTCAGTGGCAATTTCCTTATCTGGCCACAACATGGCTGTTGCAGTGTGAAGGAGCCATGCTCTGCAGCCCTCCTGGCCTGGAAAGTCTATCTGCCATGGAAGGGGCTGCTTCTCACCTCTGCTATAGCTCTTCTTGCATATGGACCTTGAGACCAGGCTCTTTTTACTGGTTACTAGGACCGTAAGCATTTGTCCTGATATGGGTGATCTTCCTTTGACTTCAGAGAAACTTTCCTTCTTTTCTTCCTAACTCCTTAGTGGACACCCCTCCTAGATCGTTAAACACATCTATTCCAGAATCTTCTAGACAAGAACTTATCCTACTGCACCCCAGGCTTTTTTTGAAGGTTCTGTAGTTTGTCCCCACCATCTCACTAAACTAGAGGATGGTTCTGGACATACCCCCACCCTTTTTTTCATATCAGCAATGGGGGAGGAGAGGTGGCTGCTTCACCAATTTCACCAGTTTAACTTCTTTTTCCTCCTTTTTTGTTCTTATTAGCTACTTAAAGATTTAGTGATAAGTTTACATCTGGAGGACTAGGCTACTTCTCTGTGTAAAAATGATTTAGCACTTTCTTGGGGCTTGATATAGGAAAACTTAAGAAGTAAAATGTATAACCCTTGAGTATAAAATGCTTCCAACCTAGTTAGAGAAAGAACTGGTTTATGTGAAATAACATGTGAGTGAAAGAGTATTACATTTTAGCATTATGTATTGTTAAATTAAATAAGGAGGCTATTCGTCTGAGGTGGCTCTAATGCCCGGTGGCCTGTGAAAGCAAACCAAAACCTAAGCCTGTAAATGCCTCAAGGTTATGGCGTGGAAACCTGAGGACAACCAATCCACAAACAGCCAACTCGGCTTCAAGATAGAGTCAATCAATAATTTCCTTACTTTGCTTCTGCCTTTTCTCTATAAAATTTCCTCACTGAGTTTCTGTTGGTAGAGTACTCCTAACCACTTCTGGTTCAGTGCTGCCCTATTGGAATTGATTTTTGCTCATATAAACTCTTAAAATTTTTACTATGCCTCAGGTTATCTTTTGACAGTTTATATCAGTAAATTCTATGTCATATTGTTTAGACAGTTGAAAAATTGGGTAGTCATTGTTTGGGTACAAACTGCATAGTGCTTGATTTTATTAATAAGGTGAACAAGCCTTGATGAAGTGTTGAAGAAAAAGACTGCTGCATTCTCGCTCATCCTCTGGGATGGGAAAGAACAATGGCTAAAGTTACTGATTAGACTTCAGAAGAAATATGGAAATAGAACATTTTTGCTTCATAGGGTGACAGGATCTATACTGAGAGAAGGATGTCACCAAGATGGTGACATAGGTCGTTCCTGACTTCACTCCCCCTCACAAGAACAATGAGTAATAACTCTCCATGAACAAGGTAGCATCCTAGAACATGAAGGTGAAATTGAAGAACCCCCCAGTACCACAGAGAACAACAAGAAAGATGACATTAGAAAGGTAAGAGGAGCAGCTACACGCTGACCATATTGCCCCTCCCCAAGGCCACCACAGAGTAACATCATAAATACTCTGGTAATGGAAAATATGTAGTCAAAGTTAGATTGTGTGATATGGTAATGGTGGTGCATAATTCCCTTACGTTCATGAATGTAGTAAAAATAACCATAACTACAAGAATCTGTTTTAGTTACACAGTATTAAAAATATGTAGATTGTAACAGCAATAACTTAAAACGTGAGGGGGAGGAGAAGTAAAATGTAAAGTTTAGGAATTCTGTTGAATTGAAATTTAAGTTGTTACCAGCTTAAAATAAGGCATTACAATTTTAAGATATTTTATGTACTGAGACAAAACTCCCAAGTCCACATGTGGATACAGACCAGCTAAGTACTTAGTGACATTGTTTTCTCCAGTTTCTGTAAGGATTTCCAAGAGCACAGTGAAAGTAGAAAATATGACAGGATCATTTAAGTTCAGATCCTTGATCTGCATTGTATGGAAATCACAGGCTGTGCATCAGGGTGCTTGCATTGAAAGGCAAAGGCAACCAGTTTCGTTAGCCTTCTGGGGCTCCCCAAATATATTCCAGAAAATGGCCTCTCTTTTAAGGATACTTGACTTTTGGTATACCTCCTCTGCAGGGAGTCCCACACATGTCATGCTGTTAAACTCCTCTTCGTGGCTTTCTTGTTTTCTAAAGCACTGTGCCAAAGAGGAACTTCTATTTCTCTTTCTTCCAGATTTAAAAGTTTGCGTGTGTTATGTTGTTCTTTAGCAACAATCAGCAAAGCTTATGGGAAAAGAGAGTGTCTCCAAGAACAGGAAAGAAAAGTGTGAGAAAAAGCAGCTGTCATCACACTCCTAGCCTTTCTGAACCATTAATTTAGTTGTAGATTTCTCCAGAACAACTCCCTTCTCTATCCCTGCTCTACTCACTCGTGGGAGAACAAAAGGTCAGCATTTTCTGTGAACACGTCATGCATTTTGAGTTGGGCAGGACTAGCTTTCATACAAAACAGCTGAAATAGGGAATTCCAGCTCACGTTCTTCACCACCAGCGCCATCTGTGTCCACTTCAGCCTGGGTGGCATCTAGCCCTAGCCTCTTCCTCCTTTTCTTTCCTGAGGCTCCATCCTTTGCTCTTGCTGGTGCCATGCAGTGCTGCCTGGGCTCTGGTGCAGTGGACAGTTTGGATTGAACTGGATGCTGCTGCTTGATCTCATTCCCTGCCCTGGTCTTTCGCCCTCCCTGATTATCTCCCCCCGCCCCCACATCCCCACGTGAACTTGTCTGTTATCAGCTCTCTATCCTCTGTTACCTTGATCCTGCTCCTCAATTCACAGACTGGACTCGTGACCCCTGAGGACTTCTGGGACTGACCCTGCACACCCCAGGATTCTGTGTGTCCAGTTCCAATATCTTATGAGCTTATGACTCTTCCATCCCTCCCCTGAGCACTCCTACCTCATGCACTGCTTCCCCTGTTGCCTCCATGCAGGTTATCCTCTCCTGAGCTGCAGTCCTGTCTTCCTAGCATCTGCTTTGATATCTTCTGGGTGCCCGCTGTTCCCTCATCTATAGTGTCTTCCCAGCCACCTTGCCTTTCCTCACTCCCATGTTCCATTGCGGCATCGGCCCTCTCTTAGGTCTTGGGAACTTTGCCACATAGCTTCCCCTTCCTAGGGTGCATCCCCCTGCCCCAGCCACATTCTGTGCATGGCTCCTCATCCTTCTGGGCTCCTACACAGATAATCTACCCCAGACCCTCCTCTCTGAGTAGGTCCCTCCTCTCTGAGTAGGTCCCTCCTCTCTCTCCTCTCCCGTCACTGTTAACTTCCACCGTAGCACTTTTCTCACCACTTGTGATGCTGGGTATCTTTTTGTTGTCTGTGGTCTGAATTCCTGACTAGATTATAAACTCCATAAGGCAGGACCCAGGTCTGTTTTATTCAGTACTAAATACTCTTGAGAGCCATGCCTGGCACAGAGCAAGCACATGATTATGTGGTGAATGGATGGATGGTTTTTCCTGCCCCCCAGTCCCTGAACTTCAGAGTCATATTGACTTTTTCCCTCGCTCTCCAAATCCAGTCTCAAGTCTGTGAACTCTCTTGCTTAAAATCAGGCCCTCATTTCTGGATTATTTTAACTGTCTCCTCTGCTATCTTTGTGACTCATTACTGCCTGGTGACTTTTATTGAAGCATTTCTCATAACTATCACTTTTTGTATTTAAAAATCTTTTACCTCCCTTGTACCTTAGCCTGGCATTTAAGATTTCCTGATTTTGTTTTCTGTCACACCCCCTGCCATACCCTCTACCTATTCAATCTGCATCTCAGCTGCATCCTTCACACCCTGTCGAGGTACTCGTGCCCATGTGTTTCTGTCACCTGTACCTTCCTCTGCCTCCTCCTGCCAATTATAAGCCCCCATCCCTGCCCTCAGCTAGAATTAGATCCCATTCTCTCAGAATTCTCTGAAGATTCTATGAAAAGTTCTTTAATGACACATCACCCTTCAACCTTATATGTAGTTGTTTATATACATCCTGTTTTCCTAAGTGGATTGCAAACTCAATAGAGAGGTCTACATTTTTTTTTTTTTGCACTTTATTTACTCAGTGCCTAGAAAATCTGAGAATTCGGTATTTGCTGAGCGACTGCACACATGGTACATAATCTCTAATGCAGATAAGCTACATTAAGTAGGAAAAGAAATGCCAGGTACTGTGAAATGTGGGAGCAGAACAGATAAGAATTCCATAGTTTAGGGCCATTATAGCTCTCCTCTCAAAGGGGGCTTGTCTCCTCTGGAGATCTTTCTGTTGAGGTCCAGGGCTTCTCTGCTACCTTCCCCTGGGGACCCTGAGCTGGCTGTGAGGACCTGAGCTCAGAGGCCGGTGTCAGGGATAGATCCAGTGCCCGGCTTCATGTCCCCTTGTTTCTCCCCACTGTCTTAGCTTAGAGCCGACAGAGCCAAAGTTGGCTGAGACCGGAACGACCACAGGATCACTGGATGTGGATTGGAATCACCCTCATGGAGGATAGAATAGTTACCAGCTATTCCTTTATCTTCCTTTTCCTCTTCAGACATTACAGTCTAAGTCCTAACCAAATTATAAAACATGATTTTCTTTTTCATCAGAACTGTTAAAGTAGTTGGTTTCTGAGCCCTGGTTGCTCTATTTTTTTTCTCTCTTGAGGCTCAGGATCCTTTATCAGCAGAGTTTATAACAGGGTGGAAAACAGGTTTATGGCAAGTGCTAGTTCCAGCTCATTGGGTAGAGGCTCCCTATAGTGCCATTTTCTCAAATGACTTGCCATCTGGTATCCGAGTGTCTTGATTTGTTATTAATGTCTGCCATGGGTGAAGAAGGAAAGAGTAGGACATATATGTTCCTTTATTTGGTCAACATGTGATTATTGAGCCCTTCCTATATGCCAGGTACTTTGCTGATCATTGGGGATAGGAGTCCAAAAGCAAGGAAGGACTCTGCTTTCTGTAGCTCACAGGCTTGTGAAGAAGGCAGGTGATTAAGTTATGCGAGTGTGGAATGTCTTATGATAGAGGAAATACAGAGTGCCCTGGGAATGCATGATTGGGAAGAAGAGGGGAAACTTAACCCTTCAAAGTGGTATTATTATCTCCATTTTACTTATACAAAAATTGGGACTTAGAAAACTAACTTGTCCAGGGTCATGCAACAAATAAGTTACAAAATTAGAATTTTTACTCAAGATAGACTTACTTCAAAGCTTCTATTCCTGTGTTGTTACTGTGATTTTTCACTTCATGTCAAATGTGAGCAGTGGGATACTAGTGTCAGCTTGTGCTGTCTCACGAGGGGTGATTATATATGTTCAGGAATTTTGCAAGTTTTTGATGTCATGTTGCACATGAAATAGCCAGTGTGGGCGTATTTACACCGTAGAAATTGGCATTTACTACAAATCAAGCATTTTTCTTCCCTAAAGAGTTGGTTGTTAAATGTTTATCAGCACACTGCAGGATGTGCAATACCACCACATTCTTTAAAAAAAAAATCACAAAATATAGTTGGCTTTATAAAGAGGTCAGTCCAGTGGGTTTAAACTTTTAATGGCATGAAATCGTTTGGGAAGGTGGAGGGCTTATTAAAGGGATTTTGAGTTCAGTAGATCTGGTCTGAGGACAGAAATTTGCATTTTTATAAAAGATCAGATGTTGCCAGAAATGAGAGCACACGTGAACTTTTCAAGTATTTTTCCTTTTTTTTCACACTAAAAGTGCCAGATGAACTCCCTAGGTCAGTATTTCCAACTCTGTCTCCCCATTAGAATCACATAGGGAGCCAATACAAAATACCAGTGTGTGGGCTCCGCTCCAGACCCAATTAAATCAGGACCCAATCAAGGAATTCATGACGTGTGACCCATTGTATTTCAGACTTATGGACAAGTTACTTCTCTGTGACTCCTGTTGTCCCTCTCCCCACTTCTGAACTTGAATGTCTCCTGTGATTTTCTATTTCAGTGTGATCATTTCATGTTGGGTATATGGGATAGGAAACTTGGCTTTTTGGTTGACAGGACTTCAGATGGAGAGAATCACATCTGAGTAGCTTTATTGTTCCTTAGACATGATTTAGAAGATGAGATTCTGGATCTCCAATCTAAGCCTGTTGCTGTAATGAGATGAAGCTCTTGGAGGTCATGGGTGGGAGGGAGTGTGTTTTGTATGTGGGAGGAATAGAAATAATTAGTGGTTAGAGGATGGGCTGTGGTAGATTAAAGATGGCCACAAAGCCTTTGATACTCCTCCCACCAAGAGATGGGATCTATTTCCTCTCCCTTTGGGTCTGGGTTGTCTATGACTACTTTGACTGATAGAGAATGACAGAAACAAAATCGGGCCAGTTCTGGGCCTAGTTTTTTAAAAGCAATGGCACTCTCTATCCCTTCTTGAGTCCTGAGCTACCATGTAAGAAAACTATGTAGAGATCCCCTGTGACTGCATGGGAAGAGAGACTGGCTGAGTCCAGACTCCCCTATGTTCCCATCAGTGAAGCAAACAAGTGAGTGAGGCCATTTTTCATCCTCCAAACTGCCAGTCCAGTTGCCAGTTAATCCCACCAAATAATCCCAGTTCCACGCCACATGGAGCAGAAGAATCACCTGATTGAGCCTTACTCAAATTTCCGTCCCTCAAAATTGTGAAATCTAATAAAATGGCTGTTGTCTTCAGCTACTAAGTTTTGTGCTAGTTTGTCACAGCACGCTGGATAACCAGAACTCTCCGCCAGATGATTCTAATGTGCAGGCTAGCCATTCAGAAATAGTTCCATTTGGGTCGCTACAAGTGCTATTTTCCCCCCAGCTCCTGTTCTCACCTTATACAACATTTGCTTCATTTTCCACCTAAGTAAACTACTTTTATGTGGCAAAAAGACATCTTACGCATTTCAGGGAAATAATCCATTGCATTCAATAAAGTTTCGTGGACTTTTAAAGAGACCAAACACTGGAACATGAATCAGGAAACCTTGACTTTATTCCCAGCTCTGACATCACTAGCTCTTATGACCTTGGGTGAGTCATCTATCTTTTCCCAATCAAAAATATTTGATATTTGTAAAATGAGGGAGTTAGACTACATCGTCTCTCAGTTCTCTTTTACTTGTGGGATTTTGTGACGGTCAGTGTGATGATGTGTGGAACAGTAACTGTCAATGGGGAGATACTATTTTCACAAAAAAACCTACACACAACCCATCAATCTACTCTTGATCACCACTGACTCAGTCTAGATTTATACCCACCACCTAGGGGTGAAAAGCTTTGTGTCTGTACCACTAGTAACTTCCTCAGGCACTTAGCTTCCTGAGTATGCACTGCCTATTTTAAATGCACAAAGTTCAAGAGGAAAGAAAAAAAAATAAAATAAAGCTCAATATCTATTCTTTCATTCCGTAAAATTCTGTAGATGCTTTGTGTTCAATGTGATTATGCCAGGCCAAAGCCTTTCCGTGCCATAGGCTGTTCTGGCGGGATGAGGGATACAGTAATGAAATTCATGACATGTGAGTTTGGATTTACAATTTGGCAACAAATCCCTCTGTGAGCCCTCAGAACTTACCCATCTCGCCTTAGTGACATGTTAAAAGCTGAAAGAAAGCATTCTTTGTGTGGAAAGCTGAAATACGCTCCATTCTAGGACTGTAAATATAGTCACTCACTTCCTTCAGCTCCAATTAAGCCCCGGTGACCTTTCCCAAAGTGTTCTTTTCTGGCCTCCATTAATAGTGGAGGGTCTAACCCATGGCTGCTAAGGGTACACATGATAGTTGTGTATCAGGTCTGAAACTTGAAAAGTGCTATCTTCATGCAAATTGGAGCCGTTTCTCAATTCCTTTAGTTTTAAAATTCAGACATGACCTTGTAGAGAAGCTCACGTATTCCTGGGAGTTAAAATCAAAGTCAAAATTTTGCATGCCACAAGGAATCATCAGAAGAATTGTTCCTTCCTCTCATAGATCAGACCAAAAGGAGTCCCCAGTAAGAACATTTCTCTTATCTTTCCCTTAGCACAGAAAGTAGTGCTACAAAACGTGGACTGCATGGTGTTCACTACCCTTGGGTGGCAGCTGCTAGAATGCAACATTGCCATCTGTAGTCAAGGGACCTTTTATTCCCAGCTGCATAAGCCAAGCCACAGGACTTGCAAGAATGCTTGGGATGCTTCCTGTGAACTTAGGACACAAAGAGTCTGTGGTGTGTCTCTGAAATGGGAACTGCTAAAGAGAGAAGAGCTGAAAGGGATCTTTATTATGCTAGTAAGGACATTGCTATTCATGTATAGAGTATGTGTGCATACAGAAAACAGCTCATATGTGTGTGTGTGTGTTTGAGGTTATGTACGTGCTGACATATGTGTGTGTGTGTATATATATATAGAGAGAGAGAGAAGGAGACACACAGACACACACACATACACACAATTGAGGTTACTGTTTTCAACATCTAGCCCAGAATAGTGTTGGAATGGTTTAGTGGGCATTGAGCCATCATACCTGTGATTGGCCAAGTTCAACAAGGGAACTGTAGAATTAGAGAAGGAGCCCGTGTTTTTCTTATTAATGGTTAAGCCATTGCCTCAGATAAGGGATTTTCACAGTTTACCAATAGGAAAATGGTCACTCAAGCTGGAAATCCTTCCAAAATAGACTCCCTGTTTCACTTAACATTGAGCAATTTTGGTATGCCAGGGGCTCCCAAGAGAAGATTTCTATGAAACATTAAAATCGATAAGCTTCCAACTCATTGTCTCTCCTAAAAGGGCTGTGAAAAAGTTACCAGTAATACCACCTGGTATAGAAAGTGAAAAGCTTGAAACATTTTCTTTTACATCAAAGTCAGAGAAACCATCACACATGCCAAAGGTCTTTGAGATGATTAATGCCTGCATTCATAGCTTCTCTTTCTTAACCAAGGTTGCAGTGAAAAGTGAACTTGAGTTTATAGTTCATGGTCCTTAACTGAAGCATCATAGATTTATGTGTACAGAAATATAGCTGTAATACAAGTAAGACCTTGAATTTCACCTGATGTCCGTGATAGACTCTGTGAGCTATTTTCCTCCTTATCCATTTTTTCCAAATTATAGATGGATTTATGAGCAGTTGAGGGTAAAGGGGACCCTGAGGATAGCTTAAATTTTCTTAATCTCATCTAACTAACAAATAGAGGTCATATGCAAGAAGGATGGTTTTTAGGTGTCAGTGTGAATTTCTTGGTGAGATTACTTATGTGGACAGGAAGCATGCCTTTCGAATGCACCTGCTTTGTGAGGGTGCCTATAAACTATGTGATCTGAATAAGGCTTGTACTACATTACTTCCCTTCCATCACTGGAGGATATCACCAAAGTAAGATACTTCCTTGTTTAATTTGATAATGGTGCTAAATTAAAACAACACAACCTCTTTTGATTTAGAGAATCAAAAGAAGACAAGATATAGCAGAAAATATTGAAATTAAGATACAGTAATGGCACTTTCATTCAAATTGATCCAGTTCTTAATGGTCCAGCATTGGACAGATAGAGAATGGCAGAAATGCTGCCTTTGGTAAAGGTGTGGCCATAGGTGAATGAAACCTAGCTCCCTTTCAGGCCTGACCACATACACATAGATAATACCTCAGGAGTGGATCCCCAGGGAGTTAAAGAAGACTTGTGATTTGTAAGATCGATTTTTTTTTCCCCCTGAAGAGCTGTTAAATGTGATTAATTCAGATGAAATTTGGGAAAATTCCATTTTCCTTTTGCAAACAGAAAGGTAGAGGAATTCACAATGATCTGGAACACAAAATTGTCGGTCATGAGGTCATTCCTCTGCTTTGACCTTTGTGAATGATGAGTTCAATGACTTTTCCCAGTATGAAACATGAGTACTAAAGCCTGGAACTCAAACCTAAAGACCCCCAGGGCCCATGTTAATTGTTAACTTCATGATTTCTACACCAAATACATGGCTTGCTCTAAAGCATTGACAAAAGCAGTTTTTATTGACACGGGAAACCTAAAAATAACCATAGCCTTGAATACTCAGATCACTGAGCCTGGTTAGGACACCATCCAAACTGCAGGAAAACTTTGAGTATGTACTATAACACTGAAGACAAAAATAACCGTACACAAATATCATACATAAGGTTGGTAAATATGTTTTTTATGGGGAGAAATAAGGACTAAGAATTCCATTAAGAAATAAAGATTATTGGCCTAGTCTCAAAGTTTCACTCCTAAAGATTCCCAAAGGAAAAATAATGTCTTTAGAGTGGAAAAATCTTCCACCACCGTCATAACTGAATCACCAAAATTTCTACCACCAGGAATGACGTAGAGATGTTTGTACCCCTTGATATGGTACACTGAGAGGGCATAACATAACCTCTATGGTTTTCTGAAAAAAAAAAAAAAAAGTGTGATTATGAAAAATCATCAGATGAACCAAAATTGAAGGACATTCCACCAAATAACTGGCCAGGACACTTCAAAAGTGTCCAGATGATGGAAGACAAAGAAGGGTAAGGAAGTGTCACCGATTAGAGGAGACTTGGAGGTGACAACTAAATGCAACACACGTGGAATCTGCTAGTGGATTCTGAACCAGATCTTATTTGAATTTTGCCATTTGCCCACCGGTCTGAATATTAGTGAGCAGTATTATATGATCGGTAATTTTCTGGTTTGATCATTGTGGTATGGTTGTGTAAGATGTGAGTGTTAGGGAAGCTGGCTGAAGGATATCAGGGAACTCTGAACTATTTTTGCAACTTTTCTAAACATTTCAACATAAAAAAATGAAAAAGAAAAAGCTGGTTAAAGAGGAATAAGAGAAGACACAAATAACCATTTTTGCCTTTTATTAGAAACCTTAAGAGGCCAAGTCTTGAATTTTTAAAACTGAAAAGAGTACCAATCACATACAGTCATGTTTACTTTAAGCCCAGTTATATGAAAAACTACTCATACTAAGAGAATACCCTTAAAAAAAAAGGACCCTTACAGATTGGCCTAGTTTTTCCTCACCTGGTAAAACACAGCTAGAAATAAGAGACAAACCAGCAACAATTTATGCTCATCTCTCAAGTTTTTTGCACAGAGTCCTTATACTTTACTTCAAGGAGATGCTCTTGGTCTTAATTCAGAGCCCATTCATTCTTACTTCATACATAGCTCTGGTTCAAGCTCTGTCTGGTTTTTTAGCTCATAATAGGCAAGAAGAGAGTAGTACTGCATCTGATCACTACAGAGGCAAATCCATAGTCAGCAGCCCCAGCAATGTGTTCACTAGGTCATACGGTTTTGTGAAATTTGCGAAGGTAAGATATTTTGGCCACAATTGGTTGGAACTGCCTGTTGCCACTCTGACTTGCCCTCCAGCACCCTTCACCTCCTGTCACATGGCGCTGGAGTGGCTGCAAGCATTTTCAAGCTCCAGCTAACTGAAGTGAACTAGGGTTTATTGGGATATATTTGTATATTTTACAGTCACTTCTGTGTATCGTTAAATCATTGGTAGCTGACCCAGAGCAGGAGCATCTTCCAGGAATACTCCCACTCTCCAACTTGGAATCTAATTTTGTATTTGTCGTTTTGTATTCTAAAAGAGCTCCCTCCTTCCCCCCTGCTAAATAGTATGGTCTTCAGCCCCCTACAAATTTGATTCTACTCTTGGCATTGACAGTAATGTTTGAGGGAAGACCTGGTAAAGATGTTAGAAAAGGAATTAAGTGAGGGAAAAAACCCTATTAATTAATGTAAACAAAAAATCAAAAAACATAGTGCTCTGGGGCTATTTAGTGTGTGGATTAAGATTCAACAAACTTCAGTAGATCCTAAGGCCATCAATGTATTGAAGCATATATGATAATTGATATTAGTTGTAATGATCCTGAGTCATGAAGTAAAGCTTAAACTGTTGAATATACTCTGTTAAAAAAATACAGGGAAGTATATAATTCATTTAAGGAAGATTTGCTTTTTAAATGTTTAAAGTGTTAATCCTTATGCATCTAAATCTTCAATGATCCAGAAGACATACCTAAAAATAGTTGTTTATTCAAAGATTTTGATGGCCTGGGCTTCATTTTAATTTGGTTAGGTAAAGCTGGGATGGTGGGTTATGATCCTTACTGTAAACATCAGAGTAGTGTGTTAGACCAAATCAGTTGGATCAGATTTCCCATGATGGTGACTTGAATCTTTCCTGCATGCATTTTTAGCACTTTTCTCGTGGAAGAGTTGTGAATGAAGTAGGCCATTCTTAGAAAGTGCTGGAGAACTAATATTTTGCTGAAGATGCTTTGTAGAGGCAGAATGGTGTCAAAGAGTGGCTATAGGTCATACAGATAAACCAGTGAACCTGTACTTGTGGAAAAAAAGCCAGACAAAATAGGACAAATACTGTATAATTTCACTTACATAAAGTATCTAGAGTAGTCAGGGTCCTAGAGACAGAAAGTAGAATGGTGGTTGCCAGGGGCTCGGGGGTGGGGGGAGGAGAGAATGGGGAGTTACTGTTTAATTGGTACAGAGTTTCACTTCAGAAAGATGAAAAGAGTTCTGGAAGTAGATGGTGGTGATTAGTTGCACAACAATGTGAATGTACTTAATACCCCTGAACTGTACACTTAAAATGGTTAACGTGGCAAATTTTATGATATGTATGTCTTCCCACAGTGAAAACAGTAAAAAAAATAAAGCAACAATGAGTTGCCAACATAAGTCAACTGTGTAATGTGTCAAGCAGAATAACTCAATAAAATAGGAATTCACTCCTATTCTCCAAGTGAGGAAACTAAGGCCCAGAAAGGTAAAGTAACTTGGTCAAGGTCAGAGAGCAAGGGATACGACCAGGACTCAAACACCAGGCAGTAGAATGTCCATATTTTAGATTGTCAAAATCTGACAGACTAGTCTGATCACCAGGTCTATGCTTGGCATGTAGTAGTTATCTAGTAAATGTTTTCAAAAAATTATTATTCTCCGTATGTAGACTGTGCATTAGAATTTGGGTTTTTCTTTGTTACCTCTTACCCTAAAATTTGGTGATTTTTTTCCTTGTGTGTAATTGAGGCTCAAAAGAATCAGCGTGGAACATGCCTGCAGCTGAGGCAACATGGGAAAGAGTTGGTTTTCAGTGATAACTCAAATGAAAAGGCAATCCCCTTTCTCCCTGCAGTGAGCTTATGGACTGGAGTCACCTGGATTGGCTCTTAACGGCCTTTTGAGCTGGACATCAGGCAGGCCTCCACACATATTTGGACTGCATTTTGATGACTCAGGTTTACTGGAAAGTTCTTTGGGGCCATTTAAAAGGGACGCTCTTGAACCACAGAGTTGATCTCAAGCATTCCAGAGCAGAAAAACACAGCAATAAAGGCAACTTCAGAGTTCCGCCCTGCTCTCTTGTCTTCAGAGTTGGGAAGACGGTCCCCACAGATTCCTGGGCTGGAGGCGGAGACTCAACGTGACAAACTGCAAATTCAGCAAACCTCACCACAAACGGGAGCTCTTCAAATGGCTATCCTTCCTGAAAACTTGTTTCTCTTGGCCAACCCATGAGGATTGCCTCTCATTAGGCTAAACCTTCAATAAAAGCTAGTTATTTTCTCACAGGGCTGCCAAGAAGACTTTTGAAGTGTTTGAACCCAGGTCTGTCAAATTCTAAACCTCATGCTCTAAGCCAATAGCTTTCAACTTTTTTGCATGTCAATTTCCTTTTGATTATCTTAATTTTGAGTGGAGGCTTTTCTCCCCAAGCCAGTCATTTACTGAAGAAATATTATGTTATGGTGGTAGGGAGTGAGGTGGGGTAGTACGTTGTTTTGAAAGACTTCACCATCAAATGCACTGAGTCCTGAGAACATCCCCAGGGGCAAAGCTCTGCTCAGGGATCCAAATTCTCCCTTTCCAGGCAAGCAGGAGGTGTATATGGCTCCAGGGAAGCCTCTAATCTGATGATTTAGCACAGGGCTTCTCAACTCTGCTACTATTAACATTCTGGGTTGGATCATTGTGAGGGAGGTCCTGTGCGTTTTAGGTGTTTAGTAGCATCTTTTGCTTCTCCCCATTAGATGCCATAACACACCCCTCACCCCCAGTTGTGACAACTAAAAAAATTAAAAAGACATTGTTAAGTGTCTCCTGGAGGGCAAAATTATCTTTGGTTGGGAACCATGTTCACCAGCAGGCTTGGAGTCCCTGCTGCAAAGGCAGTATCTGGTCATGCTCCCTCCACCCTCCAGCTTCCTCTCCACTCTGCCTCCTACAAATATGTTTGTCTACTCAGTACCAGTCTGACCTTGCCAGAGTCTGGAACGAGACTCAGGGGGACTTCTGGCCCTGCCCATGTTCCTAGCTCCTGACACTTTAGTGAAGAGATCGCTGGGCCACTCCATCCTCTTGGAGACCTCGGTGTCCCCTCAGGGATCTGTAGAGGCCCACGTCTATCCTTACGTCTCTCCTCAGGTCCCGATTTCACTCTCATGGCATTCATTCCACAGAGCCTGAGGTCTGGAGTTGTGGCTATCTTCTGTCTTCTAGTTTCACCAAATATGGTAGAGTTTATGTTTCTGTGTTCCATTCTTTTAAAATTTTATTTATTTAAGGAAGGGAGTTGAACTGAAATATCCCTGTTCTGTGATCTTCATCAGTATCACAATACTATGAGAGATTGAGAGAGAGGAAGAGAGTGCTCGCCAGCACACTAGAGAGAGCGAGCAAGAGACTATGAATGTCTAAATGTAATCCAGTATTCTTGGAGTTTTGATATAATCTGCCCCTTCTCCTATATTGGTGGTGGAATTAAGTTAAAGAAGGTGCATGGAGGGGTGCCTGGGAAGCTCAGTAGGTTGAGCGTCCAACTCTTGGTTTCAGCGCAGGTCATGATCTCAGGGTCTGAGATGGAGGCCCGCATCAGGCTCCATGCTCAGGAGGGAGTCTGCTTGAGACTCTCACTTTCCCTCTGTCCCACCCCCTGCTCATGCACGTGCGCGCTCTCTCTCTCAAAAAAAATAAATAAAATCTTTAAAGAAGGTGCATGAAGCTCTTTGTATAACTATTGAATTTGAAAAAAAACATAAAAAAATCTTAGTTGTGGGAATAATTTAATAATGTAAAATTGCTTTAGAAAATTACCATAAACATACAGTGCATCAAATGTGCCTGATAATTATATACTACTTAATGACATAATTAATCTTTCCTATCTCTATCCACTCAGATGAACACAGAAACATTCTCTGTTCTCCTTCTGAGCGCCTGAAAAGTCACGGTTCTCAAGGCCTTGCCCTGAGGCAGGCTTGCTGTCCTCTCTTTGTGTGAGTGCTCAAAACTTCCTGCTTCAGACAGCCCACGAGGAGTCCCGCGGGTCCAGGTGCAAGAATCATTTTAATTTAGCTTGTTCTGTAAAGCACATTAAAGGCTTCTTGTACATTTAGATAAAAGCATGCGTGGATGGCAGTGACTAATAATTCTGGTACTGGCGTGAAGTGCTTAGTGGTTTGGTGGGGGGCGGTAACCTAAGTTGGTCATCTCTTCTTCCCTCAGTGTCTTCCTCCCCACCTTTACTCTCTCTTGTCCTTTCTTTCCCTCCTAATCTTCCCTTTCTCTCCTTTTCCCTCCTTGCCTTTCTCTTCTTTCCCTCATTCTCTCTTGCTCTCTCTGACACACACATACACACACACACACACACACACACACACACATATGCTCCTATCCCTCTTTTTTTCTAAACCGTTATCAAGGGTTTCTACACCTTGAGAAAGAATGATTTTAGCAATTGCCAAGTATAGTGCTAATTAATTAGACATCCAGAAAGGAGACTAATCCTGAGACTTGCACATAATGGGCTAAATGGCGCGTGAGTTTTTTTTCTCTGTGATTTCACTCTGCAAACTCCTAGAGAGCCTCTGGCCTTGCTTGCCTCAAGTCTCACTGTCTTCGAGTTGTTAAATATTTATCTCTTCCTCCTCCTACCCCAGCAAATATTACAAGCTCCCCAGGGCAGGAACTATGCCTTTTATACTATTCTAGTGACTGCTTAAGAAATATTTGTTGACATATTTGACATGTTGACTATCCCAGCTCACCTAATTTCTGTGGCTTGTAACTAAGCGGTGCTGGTCAATTCTCCCTCTTCTGGGGCAGCCTCCTTCAGGGTAACTCTATGCCAGGCTTCTCTAGTGTAATCATTTTGGTATAAAATGTGCTGAAACTTTTATGTTTCACCTCAGAAGAACAGCAAGAAAGTGGACAAAGTCATGCATCATTTTGTCAGGGAGCCACAGGGTACAAAATAGAACAATTAGCAGTATCTGGCCTTTTACCTTAATGCGTTCTGAGCTTGGACTCCCGGTGCAGGAATCTCTGTGTGACTCTGGCTTGCCCATACTAATGAGCTCCTGAAAGCACCAGAATGGGATTAGCTCCATAGGACTTCAAGCTGATGCCCGTTGTCCATAAGCTTTTCTCCCTTCTCCCCACCCCTGGCCCAGGATATTCTACCTAGTTCTAAGAAATAAAGCATGCTTGCTCTCTTTCAACCAAACTCTCCCGATCTAATGTGTCAAAGATATTCAAAAGTTTGAGCAAAGCCTCTTCTTCTGACTTTGTTTTATCACAGCCAAGACTGCTGGGGGGAAATGGCACATTCTAGCAAGAAGAGTTTGGAAGGGTCCAAGATATGGATTTCTTATTTCTTCTCCCCAAATCTTTCTATTTATATCCTCCGAGTGTCAAAATGAACGTGACTCAGCTGTGATACACCAAAGGATTAGGCAGCATGTAATTCAACCCTCACTCTCTTAGCATATGGCAAGCTTTGTGGCTGCCAAAAGCTACGTGGACTTTTGCCTCCAAAAATATAGCGCACATAAAAACCCGTGTTGTGTGAAACCAAAGGCTGCACCTTCACCAGCTTTAGCATATGTAGTCCTTCTGGACCTGATCAGGCTGACGCTCCAAATGACATACCAGTAGTTGGTTTTCCTGTGTGGACTTCATGCCTCACCCTTCTCTCCAAAAGCCTGTCTCAATATAACCTCTGTCCCCATCTTTTAAGAGAAACTATGCAAAAGCTCTCTCTCCCAAAGTTTCTTGGAAGCAGTCTCCCCCTTAGAAAATAAACAGGGAAGCATTTCTTCAGCATTTTTCCAGAATGCTCGAGCCTGCCTTACCTCCCACTAGCAGAGAATAGCAAAGATAATTGCTTTCACGGAGAAAGCTTGGTGTGTGAATGTTTAGGGAGGAGAGGGAGGAAATGTGTCATCCCCTTCAAGCTGTGAGTTTTTATCTGACAGAATATTTTTTTCCTGGTCAGTACTGGTCCCACCATCAAGGGACTTAATGATAATTTTGTGGCCATCAGATCCCCTGAGAGGCCTCTTGAGGACCGGTCGGGACTGGGGAGGGGAGAGGTGCACTCCCACGTTGACGCACCAGGAGTTGTTAGTTGTACAGGGTTGCCATGATATGAACTTGGGATTATGCCTCCATTCAGTTTTTCCTCTCCTGTTTTCCCTGGGCAATCTGTTACAATTCCATTGTTAGCAATATATGTGGTCAGTTATTTCGTAAAATGCCAGCCCACATTTGTGGGGCTGATTGAAGAATGGGAGAGAGCAAGGGCATTTGGACTCATAGTCCATCTGTGTTAAGTACTTCAGAGGCCCTTTCTCCTTCTGGTGGTGATGGCACAGGTGAGGATAAGAGCCAGCTTCTCTTTTGGCCCTGGCAAAGAGTCACTGAACCCTAGTCTCCCTTAGAGTTTTGTTCTCCAGATTTCTAAAAATTTTTCTAACTTGCTCTAGCAAACACGCCTGTGCAACTGCGGGGGTGTGGAGGCATCTCTATGCTTGAGTCCTCTCAATTGTCAATGTCACTTTCTAGGGGTCCCACAGCCTGGTCCGTTCCCATCCAGCCTCAGATGAAGCTGCTCCTCAGAGATCTTCCAAGTGATTTTTTTTCCCCTCTAATGCACTGTGCTTGAGAGCTTCTGAGATAATATAATGATCATTGAACTACCTCAGGAGCCTGGAGATGGCTCAACTTTGACTGTTTATTCTTCTGTTTAATGGACCTAGGAAGAAAGTGAGGGTCTGTGGCCATCCAGTTGACCATGAAGCTTCAGTGAATCTCTGCACAGGTTTGCTTCCTGCCAGGAGAATCTGGACTACTGTGTAAAACAGTGAGAATCTGGGCCGTTCCTTCCTTAGGTCCCAGCCTGAAAGCATCTCTTTGCTCCCAATGTGATCTGTGTGTCCCCACAGCCAGCCTGATTTGTGTGAGGATTGCAGCTGGGCGCCCCAAGAGAGCCCTCAGCCCCACCTGCCTCGTGGAGAATCATATGCCAGCTTCCTAGGTCTGCAGAGAACTCTCCTCCCTCTGCCCTCTTGTCATCAAAGCCAGTGGTTCGGTCTGGGTTGAGGGGTTAGGGCGCTTCCTTTTTTGTGACCTCAAAAATGAGTCCCCTGTGGGCTTTTAGGAAAGCCACGAGTCCATGAGAAGGAGAATGGGGCAAAAAATCTGCTGAAACGGAAGTGAGAGTTTTTACAAACAACCAAATCCCCATGATTATAAAATCCTACACTGTTAGAGCTTCAAGGAGCCTTAAAGATCAACTAGTCCAATCATCTGGTTTTGAAATGCAGGAAATAGACTGACAAGGATTAAGGGCCTTGCTTAAAAAAGATTTTTTGACACCTGCTAACTAACGCCTTCTTAGAGACTCCTTGCAGCCTCAAATATAATAAGGAAAAGGCGAGAAAAGAATATCTTCCCAGGTGACACCATGTCAGGTGCTCTTCGTCTTTGTACCCTCAGCAGCTTGCACAGAGAAGGTTCTATACATGCTTTCTGTTGATATGAAGAAGTGTGTACCTAGCAAAGAATCATCCAGTGCTGTGATTTTGCATTTGCCCATAATTAACTCAATAAATATGTATTAAATAATTATTATTATGATAGTGAACAGTTCTTACATTTACTACATATCAGATACTTGTAACATATTTTCTCATTTACTCTTCACACCGGTCCTATGCAGTAGGTAGCATCACTACCTCCATTTTAGAGATAAGGGGGCAAGAGCGTTGAGAGGTTTGGTGTTTACCCACTGCCGCAGAGCCGAGTAATGGTGTGAAGGTTGCAGAGCTCAGTCTTAACGTCTGCGTTTTCTCACAGAAATCAGTTCTGTGTCTCACACTGGGCCAGGAGTTGTAGAAGACGGTCAGTTTTCTTGAGAAGTTTACATTTTCTGGGAAAAAAACAGTTTACACTTTCCATACAGCAGCAGAGATTTGAGTCAGGGCAGTGGTAGCGGAAGGGGTCATGGGAGTAACTGGGATGGTTTTCCCAATGCCCTTGCTTCTCATTTCCGTCTTTGGGAAAATTCACCCTATGAATGAGGACAGAGTAGAGATGGGCTTGAAGACTGATTAAGAGGCTGCTGCTGCCCAAAGGGAGAATATGAGGAAGCAAAGAATGGAAATGCTATAGCCAGAGTGGACCAGTGCTTCTCTGTACCCTTGTATGTGGAAGTTGGGGTTGCTTGCATTGGGTTCTGGGTCTCATGGTTTTCTGAGTCTGTAGCATATCCAAAGAGAGAAATTGGACGGTCTGAGAGCCATGCAGTACAGTTATAACTTTACTTATTCTTTCAGCAATAATTTAGTGAGAAGCTACTATATATCCGCCAGAGCCTCAGACCCTGTGGATTTTGTCAACAAGCAATGGTCCTCACCCTCAGGTGAAGGCTCGAGTGAAGGGGATTACAGTATAGGGGGATAAAACCTTGGATTGGCGTGAGGGCAGGCACTATGCCAAATCCTAACAATACTAAGATGATTATGGAGCATTCCCTTAAGGAAAAGACTGAGGCTCTTTGTCTGGGAGAAGACAAATACAGGGAGGAAATGATAGTTGACATCTTGGAGAGAAGGGCCATCTCAGGGAAGTAAGCCAAGAGCCTGTGGTTCCTGGGAGAGTGTGGGCAGGCAGGGAGGGCAGGCACTGGTCATTGACATAGGACTGGAAATCCCACACTGCCTGTGAAGAAGTACTTTTGAAAAAGGTAGTTGGCTCCTCCAGTGTTGTTGTTGTTGTTGTTGTTTTAATACTCTGTCCCCATATGACTAGGCAAATGGGGTCAGAGATCCAGGACTTACAAGGAGGGTGGAAAAGAATTTTTGCAGCTTCTAACTCTTTGCATTTCCCCCGGTATGGAGCAGCGAAGTGTGAATGAACAGAGCGCCCACAGCAACTGTAGGGAGCGGCTGCAAGGCCACGTTGGGGCATGGGGAGAAGCAAAGGAACATGTGTAGCTGTGCTTGACCTCCTTAGGCTCAGAATTCTGATAGGTCCCTGATGCCCTTGGAAATCACACAGATTGTATTCTAGAATGGCCTCATTGCCTTGAAACTCTGAATTAGCTTTCTCATTTTGCTGTCTCTCCTGCTCACAGAGATGGGTGTTCTTCTGCATAATCCAGTGCACAAGCTTGAACACCAGGAGGAAGTCGTACTTGTTGGGTACAGATACTAGAGACTTTCCATTATTTTCTATCGCCTGAACATTCCAGAACGTCCACATATACCTCTAGGTCTTTACTCAGATTGCTGTGTCTGGAGCGCCTCTCTACAGGGCAGCAAGACACCTGTGTGCTGATAAGGGCAACAAGCTGAAGAATCAAGGGAGGGCTGGCATTCTCCTTACAGCCTACACTCCGGGCACCGTGGGTGGAACCGCATTGACCTAGAGGTAGGGTCTTCTCCTCATTTGAACAAAGGATCCTATAGCTAGCTGCATCCCCATTCCCCAGCTGTCTAAATCCTACTCATCTGTCAGGATCCAAATCCAGTTATATGCCACTTATTCCATTCACTACCCCTCAATACTACTACTGTCATGCAGAATTAATTGTTCCTTCCTTAGCTTTCTCAGAGCACCTTATTTATAACTCTATTCCAATTCTTATCACAGCCAAAAATGTTTTATTATTGCTTTGAGGGCTTGTAATGCTAGGTTGACAGTTATGTACTACTTGAAGATATTACTCCCCTGTTTTTTCTGGCTTCCAATATTGCTGTGGGGAGGCTAGCTTCATTCTAATTGCCTTTCCTTCATAGGTGCTGTGTCTTCTCTCTCTAGATGCTTTTAAGATTCTCTCTCCATTCGGATGTTCATAGTCTCATCGTAGTGGGATTATTTGCACATTTCCTTTTATTTATTCTATTTGGGAGATTTTGGAATTCCTGATGTTTGGAAAATCCTTAGCTATTGTCTCTTTAAATATTGCTTTTTCATTATTCCTTCTATCCAGAAGGAGCTCCTTCTGGATTTCCAAATAGATATAGGGTAGACGTTCTTTATTCTCCATATGTATTTAACCGTGTAAAAAATATTTTCATTGCTTTATATCTCTGGGTTGCATTTGGAATATTTACCTGCATATTCTAGTTTACTAATCTGTGCTTAGGTGTGTATATGTCTGTCCAATTCCGCACAGTGAATCTGTGAACTCCTTGAGGTCAGGGACTATATATATTTCATCTTACTTTAGTGTCTGGGACACAGCCAGTGATCAATAACTGTTTGCTGAAATTAATTGGTTGGCATGTCTGAGGGGTTATCGTTGGCCTGGTCTTCCTATTCAATCCAAGGTATAAATACATGCTGAAATACAAATTGGTTATCTACTGGCAAAGAAAGAGGAACCATGAGGACTCACTGCCGACAATAATGACATACGGGACTGGTTGGACCATACTGCTCTGTCTATAAAGGGCAGGTTCGGCCAGGCAAGAGCACATGGCAGGCTTGCCTACCAACCGTGGTCAAGTCAGGCTCTCTTTTTCAAACACTAACTCCCCAATATCATCCTGCTTGTGCAATAAAATTGGGACAGGAAATGAGACATAATGCCAAGTTACAAGCCTCAGGAAAAGCCCCTTTTGAATTGGGTTACCTCACCCAGTTTGATGTAGGTATGATCTTGACATTCTGTCCCACTGAGAAACACATGAAGGAAGGTTACCATCCAGAAAAAGGAGTTTAGTAAGTCTCAGAAGGCTTGTTCAGACTAGTCACGGTATCTCATCCCAGGCAGCAGGTAAGTGGGACAAGGGTAGGCCAACAGGGTATGCAGTCTGCCCTTAGAAATCCCTGCTGCTGTGGTTAATCAGAGCAGTCTGCCTTTTAGGTCTCGTTAGAAGGAAAAGTCGTCCGTGCCATCTTGAACAGATGTCTGCCCCTCAGTTGCCATACCCAGCTGCTGGTGACCGCAGTCATGCACAGGCGGGGTCACAGCCCAGAAAAGATATGCATGACTTCAGAGGGAGTTTCCCAGAGTGTTTTTGGCAAGGGGGTTAGGGAGAGTGGGAAGGCTGAGTCTCTCCCTGTGGCCCTCAGGGCCTGGCATCTGGCCATTCTTCAGTGGGAGGTTCTCGGGGAGAAACACAAATCTCCATCTTCAGGGCAGTTCTACCAAAGGGTGTGTGGCGGCGGCTGCTGATTTGGAGAATTCCATCCAATGAAAAAGGCATCTCAGAAGACAGTGAACTTTTCCCTCACAGCTTATATGATTAGCAGGCTGGGGCGCATCTTCTCCTGTTTGTCAGTGCTGCTGCAGAACAGTTCCAAAGCCGCAAAGCAATTGCTGGCCCGCTATTCCAGAGCAGGCCATATGAAATGGAAGGAGGCTCTGCAGTCCCTGATCCAAAACCCAGACTTGGGCATGCTCAGTGGTACCCACAGAGACCCCCCCCCCAAAATGTCATCAAATTATTATAATTAGAGTAAGTTGAGTTAACTTTACTATTATCACGAGATATGTATTAAGCATAGAGTAGAGGGGTCTAATAGAGGCCAGCATTGTAGGATGATTGGCAAAGCCTGGAATTCAGGGACAGTCACAGAATGCAATCCAAGTGAAACATAAAACCACAGCTGGATGATTCTTCAGGCCCCGCAGGAGCCCCCCAGCTCTCAGGTCAGCACGCAGGAACAGATGGCGGCACCAGTCGGTCCAGTTTTGACTTCCTCTGCCTGGAAATCTTTTGCTTTATCTCAGCCGGGGATTTCAGCTACTCCGGATGGCAGTGATTTCCATCTGGGCCTCTGGTGAAAAATAAACTTATTCTGAACCATTAAAATTCGTAAGGCTGTTAACACTTAAGACGTAGAAAGCTCTTGATATGTCTTTGTACGTGCGTTTGTTGTCTGTTTTGGGTGAAAACAATCATACCTGTGGCGAAGATTGAGTAGTGTACTTATAAACCTTAATCTCTCATGCCAAGACCCTGTGACTTATTGTCCCAGAGGTGAGGTCAGGAATGAAATGAGATAGCAGTGGTGATAGTGCCAGTTTGGAGATGATAATGTCACTACTATCTTCTCTTATAGCTCGCTAGGGAAAAAGATGGAAGGAAATTTAGAGATGAAGTGTTTTGAATTTCAAAAATTGAACTAGGAACTGTGCTATAATGATTTCGATATTAACAGAAATCTAGAAAGACAGAAAACCAGAGCAGAAGTCATTGTCCAGGATTGACTTCTTGCTCAACCTAAATGTCTAGGACAACCAAGGCTGTCTCTGACCATTTCTCCACTCTTCAAGCAAAAGCAACCATCTGCCTGCTTTGGACAACATCTAGCCACTCCCCCGGATGAAGCCCAACCAAAAAATCCCCCCTGACATCTCTTTGGGCACATATGAGGAACCTGCCCCTGGGGTAACGGCTCCCTCCAGGGTCCGGGAGTGATGTAGGCTGAGAGTGAATGTGAAGATGGTGAGCAAGTGCCCTTTCTAATGAGGTCAGTACCCCCAGAAAAACATGAACCTAATGTTTCCAGGTATTTAGACTTCTTAAGAGATTCCAAAACTTTAGATTTTTAATATGTGGTCTGCTGATTTTTAAACACTGATATTTTTCAAAAATAGCCATCATATGGTCCAAATAAACCATGTGACCGTGGACTGGATCTCACCTGCTGGCTACCAGTTCGCATCCCAAATGGAAAAAGTCCATGAATTATTGTCTACCTTGTGCCAGGCATTGTCCTAGATACTATGGACATCAAGGCAAGGGGAGCCCCGGATCTGCCCCTGGGAAGTTCACAACTCAGAGGGGAAGAAAGACTGAGGTGCGAATCGATCATCTGGGTCCGCCGTGGAGGACGATCTGGATGCGCAGGGGAGGGACAGTAGCTCACGTGTGGAGTGTGAAACAGACTGAGAAGGAACAGCCAGAGGAGTGTAAGGAGGATAGACTAAATGTGCAGTCTTGGAAGCCACATGAGCAGAGAGTGTCTCAAGGCATGAGCCATCATCAGGGTCATGAGCAAGATGTGTCCAGGACTGCCTCATCACTGTTGACCTCCACTTAAACCTTCTTAGCGGTTTCATGGGTAGAGCCAGGACACTCCTGGGGAGGAGTAGATGTGAATTGAGAAAATGGAAACAGGGAGTACAGTCTCACCACCTGAGAAACTTGAGGAAAAGGGAACAAAAGAGGTAAAGCAATAGCCAGAAGACCATGTATGGTCAAGGGGGAGCTATTTTTTTTAAGATGGGTGAGAACTGAATAAAATTATAAAGCTTATAAAAAGTAAGCTTATAAGGCCTATAAACTGAGAGGGAAAAATTGGTAAAAAGAGAAAAATTAAAGATACAGTGACCAAGAGAAGTGATTAATGGATCAGGGCCCATAGGGAGATGAAATGCTAAAGCCATTGGCCATTGGCCCTAAGCAGGGGAGGGAGGGACACCACACCCTCTGGGACTATGGGAGGGAGGGCAGGTTAGGATAGTGCTGATGGCAAGGAGGAGTGACAGCCTGGAAATGGGAAGGCATACAACAAAGAGTCATGGTTAATGTCAGCAAGAAGAGAGTGAAAAATGAAGTATCAAAGGAAACGATAGTCACGCTGAAGACCTACCTGAGCCGCTACTTTGAAGAGGAATAATGCTTGTCTAAAGATTCAGAGTATTTTCAGATAACAGTGGACATATGGTTTTTGGAAAGCTTCAGTGAACAGATATTCCAAAGTGACTGAATGCACGCTATTTGACTGAAAGGATTATTCAGTCATTCCCTTTAGCACTAAAGGATCTGAGTCAGGTTCAGAAAGCACACATGCACACTGCTAGACACAGGATGTTTGCGTCCTTCCCCCATATGTTGAAACCTCGTCCCCAGTGTGATAGTGTGAGGAGGTGGGGCCTTTGGGAGGTGCTTATGTCATGAGGGGGAGTCCTCTTGAATGAGACTAGTGCCTTTATGAAAGAGACCCCAGAGAGCTCCCTTGCCCCTTCCATCATGTGAGGTCACAGCAAAAAGTCATGCATCTAGGAAATGGGCCTTCACTAGACATAAAATCTGCTGGAGCCGGGATCTTGGACTTCTCAGGCTCCAAACCTGTGAGAAATAAATGGCTATTGTTTATATGCCTCCCAATCTGTGATATTTTTGTATAGCAGCCGGAAAGGACAGAGACAAACACACACAAACACATACTCATGCACATATACACACACACACACACCCCCACATACCCACGTGCCTTGTACATAAACAATTTATGACTTGCTGGGGCTCCAAGACAGGTTAAATCTCTAAAAGTATTGTGTTTACACCCAGCTGGGCCGAAGAAAAGTTTTTGCTAGGTGGGGGGCCAACGCAAATGTACAGAAAAGCAAAGTAAAAAAAAAAAATTTTTTTCCGATCAAACTTGTGTATTCAGTGAGGGTGAGCTTAGAAATCATTGAGGAGTCATTCAACGCCAATCTTGAGACACATGCTTTAAGAGGAAATTACCATAGGCAGTGAAGCAGGACTCTGCTCCTTGCCAGTCTGTGGGTGAAGCCACAGCGGCGTGGAGCCCATGAGAGAGAGCTGACGTCCCATGGGCAGCCAGTGGGGAGGTCTCCCCACTGCCTCCATGAGTCATCCTTGCTCACAGCCTGATGCCTCCCCTGGCACAGGGAAATGCCATGGTATTTTATTAGTTCTGTTTATTTTGATCAACGACTAAGAGCCACGTAGATGATGCTTTCCAGGGTATGTACTTTACCTTCTGCTTATTTTTTTTTCATTTTTATTTTTTTTTAAAGATTTTATTTATTTATTTGACAGAGAGAGACACAGTCGGAAAAGGAACACAAGTAGGGGGAGTGGAAGAGGGAGAAGCAGGCTTCCTGCCAAGCAGGGAGCCTGATGCGGGGCTCAACCCCAAGGCCTCGAGATCATGACCTGAGCCGAAGGCAGACGCCTAACGACTGAACCATCCAGATGCCCCTTTTTCTTCATTTTTAAAGTAATTTTTTTTTTGGCATAAAAGCAGGAGATGCCCTTTGTAGACATTTTGGCCGATGCAGAAAACTAGAATTAAGACCAAAATGTCATCTCTATGTCAGGCAGTGTTCACGTTTTGGCATATCTCCTTGTCTTTCCACTGTGGTTTTCAGGATGAAGAGGACTGATCTCTTCCTTTCTGAGAAAAGCTGATAATTCCAGGACAGGAAAAACTTCCTGGCAGAGGCACCAAAGGACCTGGGTTCTAATCCCGGCTTCACCACTGAGTAGCTTGTGGTCTTGATGGCTGCCAACCCTCCCGAGGCTGCTTTCTGGTTAGCAGAGGACCGCATCGATCGGCCGACCTCTAGGGCCTATTCCAGCTGGGGCCCATGATATTCTGACTCCCAGAAAGATGTGCTTTTGGACACAAATTCTTCATGAGCAGGGATAGCTCCCACTCGGACATCCTTAGTCTTCTGAAGCTAGGAGGGACTTCAGAGGAAGGCTTTTTGAAGTGATGTGATTACTTTCCTATCCTTTTGTTAGATTCTCGAAATTAGAAGGAAAAAAAAAAAACACTGAATAAGGACACATTTCCATGCAGGGCATATGTCAGAGAATCTCTAAGGACGGAAAGTTTATGATTATCTACCGAACCGGATAAAGCCAGGGCCCTGCTTCATTCTAGCTAATGATGGAATTAAAAAAATCAGGAGTTAAATAAACCTATTGACTAAATCTGGCTCAGAATTTCCCAAACTGTCCTCAGACTAAATAGGTATATTCTAGAAAAAAGAGAGCGGCGGTCAGGTAAGTTTAGAAAAGGTTAGGTCAAATCAAACTTAATGGGTTTCTTTACATCTTAGAACTTGAAGTAGCTTAAATGCACTGGGAATACCAAGAGGGGGATACAGAGGATGCATCCTAAACTAATGGGATCATGAACTGTTTTGTCAAGGCACACGAATTCACATCCCAAGATGCCAGTCTTCCGTAGAACACAGCTTGAGTCATACTGTTCTAGCTCCTTCTACCAGTCCCCAAAGATGTGCTTTTTTAAGGCACCATTATGGATCTTTTTTTTCCAAGATTTTGTTTATTTTATTTGACAGAGAGAGAAAGAGCACACAAGCAGGGGGAACAGCAGAGGGAGAGGAAGAAGCAGACTCCCCCCTGAGCAGGGAGCCTGATGCAGGGCTTGATCCTAGGACCCTGGGATCACAACCTGAGCTGAAGGCAGACGCTTAACTGACTAAGCCACCCAGGCGCCCCTGGATCTTTTAATAATGATGCCTGACTGCTCTGGTCATTGTGGTGATATCCTGAACTGAATTTTTAAAACCCATAACCTTCTTGAGCCTGTATACTATGTTTTATAAGTTTTATAAATTCTTGCATTTGCAGGACAGTTTTTAAATTTTCTCAAATGCGTATTTATCAACTGAGTTGGTAGCCTGCACCTGACACTATACCAGCATTCTTAGCTCTGAGTCCTACCTCTGTTCATCTGTATGATCTTGAGTTGTTGAACTTCTTTAAATAGGGCCGGGTGATTTAGCTGGGATCCAGGAGCAGGGAACACCAGGCAGAGAACTGTTTCAGGAACTGGCAGGCTCAGTGTTGAGATTCATAGGATTTGGGGGAGTTAGAGAAGAAACAAAGTTCTGGGAATCCCGACAGTGAGAGGAGAATATAAAGGGAGAGGGAGGGAGAGGAACTGGAGCTCTCCGTTGCCACTGTTGGGCCCTTTCCTCAGGGCCAGGTCAATGCAAAGACAGAAAAGATGAGGTTCAGGATCTGCAGAGGTCTCGGCACGGGGGGACGGGGGGGAAGATTAGGAATCAAAATTCAGGAGAGATCTTGGGCCTGGGCCTGATCTGCCTGTCATTGTCTGGAATAGCAGGAAACAGGCTGGGGCAGTGCGTAGACTGTACCTACAGACATGTGAGCTGAGGATCCAGGGAGGGAGGCAGTTCCTTGGTAAAAAGTTTTGGAAGCACTGGATTCACGGGGGCTCTGGGTAGGAGTTTATTTCCACCTAGCTCATCATCTTAGGGGAATATTTCTTTATAGATTGCATAAGCCATTCCTAGATAAGGTCTGACTCTAGCATGAAGTGGAATCATGCTACTATTAATGTGACATGCTTAACTACAACATATATGTGTATGTGTGTGTGTATATATATATGTGTGTCTTTATCAAGAGCCTTTTGGCATGTAAGTGATAGAGAAAAGAGGCTTCCATGAATAACTAGCAAAAATAAAAATTATTCTTTCCTCTCCCTCTTCCTCCTCCAACCTCTCTTCCTGTCCTGTTGTCTCTTTCCTGCCTTGGGCCATGAACTCACTTCCCACTTTTCTAACTCTGGGGAGAAGTGTCTGGTATTTTCCAGGGATGTTGACTCAGTTTCATGTCATTTTTGCTGTTATCCAGACTTTCTGGTTGATCTCAGCCCCTAAATAACCAGACTTTCTGGCTTGAGCTCCTGAACTCCCTACATCCCTTTCATTCTTCCACTAACATCTGAAGACCTGCTGCAAGCTCGCCGCTGCGGCACAAGGTGAGTGGGGCAGACACAGTCCCTGACTTGAGACCCAGACCCTCTGACTCTTTGCCCCCCAGGCTCCTGGAGTCATGGGATGTGCCCCAGGTGCCTGACCCCGCTGAACTCTGGCCTTCTTGCCTGCCTTGATTCAGCCAGTTTCTCCTGTCTTTGGCCTATTCGTGCTCTGGATCATCTGCCCTAGGGCACCTGGTACTTCCTTCCCTCCCCACCAGGTCTTTGCTCTCTCTTCTACCTCTCCTCCTCTCCCTGTGCCTCCTGCTTGCTCTCACTGAACTCACCCTCTCCGCAGGCTCACTGTATGCTGGAGCTCCAGCCCATCCTGCCCTCCTTGGCCCAGCTGGGCCTCTGCCGATCCCACTCATCTTGCTGCATGAGGACTTGTGGCTGGGTTTTGTTCCTGGAAGGGAAGGGGGCTGTCTGCTCAAGGGGAAGTCCATCATGCTTTCTGTTCCACTTTGAAAAGTAGCACAGTGGGGCACTTGGGTGGCTCAGTCGGTTGAGTGTGGGACTCTTGATTTCGGCTCAGGTCATGATCTCAGGGTCATGAGATCGAGCCCTGCATTGGGCTCTGCGCTCAGTGGGGAATCTGCTTGAGATTCTCTCCCCTTTCCCCTCCCCCACACACTCTCTCTCAAATAAATACATCTTAAAAAAAATAAAAAAATAGCACAGTGATCAACTGACTGGCTTTATCAAAGGACATCAGTTTCCAGAGGGCCCATGAATTCAGATACAAATGCAATTCCAATCTATGAGAAGAAAATGTCTGAACTGAGGCATCATATATGTCTCAATTACAAAATATTTGTAAAATACCTTTATATTTAAACATAGGTCAAACTTAATAAATGAGATAGTACAAAATACTAGAATGTAGTAGAAATAGAAAACAATCTGGACAAGCGGTCTGGAGAGCGAGCTTCATAGGTTCCTCTCTGCCCCTGACGAGGTGTGATCTGAGGCAAGTCACTTCACCTCTCTGGACTGTTCTCCAGCTACCTCTCCCTACAATGAAAAGATCCATTCAGACCCTGTATAATATCGCTCCACTTTAAAATAGCAGTTGCCTACAAAAATTGCAAAAATGAACTACCGCAGCCCCTTTGCAACTTTCACGTATTTAAGAGTTTTTATTATAATGATGATTGAAAACCTTCAGATAAAAATCTTTAAAAAATGAAAAAATGTTCATCATCATTAGCCATCAGGGAAATTCAAATCAAAACCACATTAAGATACCACCTTACACCAGTTAGAATGGCAAAAATTGACAGGGAAAGAAACAACAAATGTTGGAGAGGTTGTGGAGAAAGGGGAACCCTCTTACACTGTTGGTGGGAATGCAAGTTGGTACAACCACTTTGGAAAACAATGTGGCGGTTCCTCAAAAAATTAAAAATAGAGCTACCCTATGACCCAGCAATTGCACTCCTGGGTATTTACCCCAAAGACACAGATGTAGTGAAAAGAAGGGCCATGTGCACCCCAGTGTTCAAAGTAGCAATGTCCGCAATAGCCAAACTGTGGAAAGAGCTGAGATGCCCTTCAGCAGATGAATGGATAAAGAAGATGTGGTCCATATATACAATGGAATATTACTCAGCCATCAGAAAGGATGAATACCCAACTTTTACATCAACATGGATAGGACTGGAGGAGATTATGCTAAGTGAAATAAGTCAAGCAGAGAAAGTCAGTTATCATATGGTTTCACTTATTTGTGGAACATAAGGAATAGCATGGAGGACATTAGGAGAAGGAAGGGAAAAATGAAGGGGGGATAATCGGAAGGACTCCAAGAAACAAACAGGGTTTTAGAGGGGAGGGGGATGGGGGGACGGGTTAGCCTGATGATGGGTATTAAGGAGGGCACGTACTGCGTGGAGCACGTGTTATATGAAGACAATGAATCATGGATCACCACATCAAAAACTAGTGATGTATCGTGACTAACATAACATAATAAAATAAAAATAAAATAAAATGCTCTGGCAAAAGAAAAATTAAAAAAAAAAACTTCAGGGACAATAAAAAAAATATATAAATCACCCATATGTACGATGACTAGAAAAAAAAAAAACCTGATAGAAAGGTGGGTGTTGTGGTTGACAAAGCATTTTTATAAAAAGCAGATTTGAGAAGCTACAAGTCCCTGTGATTCCAGGTCTTTTGCTTTGTATTGCATCTATGAGAGCATTTTGGGAACCTTATTATTTTCCATTTGAAGCTAATGATGTGGCAAAGAGTCAAAGAGATGTTCCTCACTTTCTACCCTGCAGATAGGCTTTCTAAACATCCATCATTCTTAAACAGCACAGCTGAGGTGTACTTTCTAAGATGCCCTGGTCCTACAGTGGGTCCCAGGTGGGGGGAGTTGGA
The DNA here is from genome assembly GCF_004348235.1 of Phoca vitulina. Taxonomy (NCBI): domain Eukaryota; kingdom Metazoa; phylum Chordata; class Mammalia; order Carnivora; family Phocidae; genus Phoca; species Phoca vitulina. Next base: position 25,292,987 of record NW_022589710.1, read on the forward strand.
AAGGTCCTACCATAGCCCCTCCAATGGAGGGCTTAATCTGTGAATAAAATAATAACCCTCATGGAAGCTTTCAATAGGGCAAAATGGCCGATTTATAAAAAGCCTGAGTGCCTTAACATAGAACAAATATTTATTAATTTTTAACAAATGGATGAAATCTGGAATGTTTAGTGAATCATGGACTCCTGTATAGAAGAGGACCTTGAGAACTCAGTCTGTGCTTGCTCTGAGATATGCTTGGCTTCTGACATGATTGTTTGTTTAGTAACCTTTCTAAGGTGCCTTGGAATGTGGGCCAGATAAAGTGGGTAAAAAGCAGACTTGCATTCCATATGAATAACTTGAGTCCTTTGTTTCTGAAATTCAGCTGTTCACTCTTTGACCTATTTTGTTTCCTATGTCATAATTTTTAATAATTTTTGAAGAGGGAAGAGAGTTGTATTGTTATGATATGAGCAGTGATACCAGTAATTAATTGTCCCTGTTTCTTGCAGGGAGGGCCCCTTTGCCATCTCCCCTCCCCCGCTCTAATCTCTTATCTGTCCAGGGAAATGTTTGCCAAATGACTGATTAGACTTTCACAGTAAATTGCATTTTTTGGAGATGATCCTGATAGCATTTTCACAGCTTCCATAGAAGGTTCTGAGATTCTATATCTTATCTTCAAGCTCTTTGGTGTCTTTAGTCTAAACTGCATGCTATCACTCGGGCTTTTTGGTGTGTTTTAAATGAGTAAATCCTTTGAAGTTTGGGAGACGTTTTTCCTGGTCTTTCTAAACTCAGTCAATACCACAGTACTATCCTTCCAGACCATTAGTGATGCAATTCCAGAACCAATTGGATGATTGATTATTTATAATTAGGAAAACTAGAAGATAAACCAGGTGGAAAAAAAAAAGAACTAAAAGGGAACCTGGACTGTGTTCTAGTCTGAATCCTGACTTTTTTGGCTGGCCTGGTGTTGGGGTGAGCAAAGGGTAGATTGTATAGTGTCCGGTTTTCCCCTGAGCAACCATGCCTCTGATTTGCCTTCTGATTCCCAAGCCTTGATGTACTCTTGGTCTTTTTTCATGAGAAGTCTGCAGCTGTTGTAAACAGCTCAAGCTCACCGGTTTTGAGATCATGGCTGTGATTTTGTGGCTTGGACTGCCAGAGAGAATGAGACAGCTTGAATGAGCAGGGATGGCAGAGGTCTTCTGTTAACACCCAGCCCAGCCCTTCCCCATCATTTCTGTCAGGTCCTGGAGTGTCTGGGGTACACAAGGCAGCGCAGGGGAACGTTGAATGGTGCTAGTAACTGGTTGAAGGGTTTTCCCCTAATGTTGACCCTTCTATCTATTCACCTACAACTGAAATCCACTGGTTTTCCTTTTGTCTTTAAAGCAACAAAGAGCAAACATCACTTTCTCCGAAAATCCCGCATCGTCCTCAGTATTCTGTTATTTTATTTTTCAGTGCTTCCTATAATCTCTCAAAGATGACTGTCAGTGACTCTGAAATGCCTTTAGGCCCCGGAATCCAATTCATACAGGTTTGGATTGTTGAGGCCACTAGCTCTTTGCATATCTGGAACTGGAGTTCCATCTTTGCATCGTTCTGCCCTCTTTAGGTTGAACACGGCTCCCTCGTCGAATAGAAAAGTCAAATGGGCACTTCTTTCTCTCTTCCCTCTATGACCACTACATCAACTTTCCCAAGCAAAGTCCTTTGCTTTTCTCCTTGTTTCAGACATACCTTAAAAAAGCAATTGCTGACTCAAGTGTTTTTTATAAGTCTCAGCTAATGCTGCTCTTTTGTTCTTTAGCTTTCCTGACACTATTCTAACAAGTTCTTGCTAAATGGCATAAAATGTTACTTAGGAGGAGCTTAACTACTCTTGTTTTTCTGTTAATTTAACATCCTAATTTTTTCACTTGATGTTATATCATGAGAATCTCTCCAAGTCCTCAAATTCATTTATACATACTGTGTTCTTTCATTCATTCTGCATTTATTGAGCAGATACTATGTGTCAGAAACCATCTTGAGTGTTGAAGACGTGTTGGAGAAGACAAGAGAAACAGAACTTAGTATTAGAAGTCACTAAATAATTACACAGGTATTTGATTAATCATAATAGTGAGTGACACAAAGGAAGCACAGGTGGACCATGATAGGGCATACATGGGGGACCTTGGCCTAGTCTGCCACGTAAGAGAAAATTCCTTGAGCAGCATGGAGCATAATTTGCTCCATGATTCCCCCCTGTCTGGGGACTTTATTCTATTTCCAATTTTGGTTATTTTTAATAAACCTGCAATTAACACCTCTGTGCATAAGTGATATTATTTCCTTAGGGTAGACTTATAGACATGTAATTACTGGGTCAAGAATGTGAATATTTTATGGCTCTTGATGCATATTATTAAAAAGCTTTCTAGAAGCAGCAATGCAGAGTTTTGTAGCTGGTAAACGGTCTTGGCCCACCACATATCCAACTACTTTCATGGAAATAATGGGTTAATTTTAAGAAATCAGTAAAATTATAGTAAAAGCAGTTGGTATGTTTCTTTTTTTTTCCACCTTAGATTTATTTATTCATTTTAGAGAGATCGAGTGAGCATGAATGGGAGGGGCAGAGGAAGAGGGAGAGAGAATCTCTAGCAGACTCCACAATGAGTGTAGAACCCAGTGCAGGGCTCAATCTCATGACCCTGAGATCAGGACCTGAGCTAAAACCAAGATTCGGACGCTTAACTGTGCCCACCAGGTGCCCTGGTTGGTATGTTTCTTGTACATGTTATAAACTGATGCTATTCAAAGTATAGTCCTCTGACTGGCGTAGGTCCTAGAGATGATGATTAGTAATCTGTGATAAGTATAGAAATTGAGAATGAAACATTTAAAGACCTTTTTGGCAATATGATAAAATGATTTTATGTTAAAAAATTTGGGTGTGTATATTGTATGCTACTTTTTCACTCTATATTTTTCTAGTACTTCATTATTATTTATTTTTTTTACAATGGTAGTATTTGTTCATGACAAATGGGGAGGAAACAAGTCCTTCCCCACACAGTTTGTGTGAAACCTAGTGGAACCCCCTTGATCAAATTTCCTTTTGATAGACCCAGAGTCCCCCAATGCTATATAATGATTTCCCACCCCCCCTTTTCATGGGAAACCAACGGGATTAGCAAATTTTGACAATAAACACGTGTATGTAAGTTAAGCCACACAAGATCTATGAATACCTTTCCCAGTAAGATAAAGCACACCTGTTTCAACAATTGGGTCAGGTATTGTTTAAAGAATTTCTGTGAGAAATTTCTTGGTCCAGGAATTAGAATTGCTTACTGTTTTATTTTTACTCTCAGAATATAGCAAGGTACCTGACCATTGAACCTGTTTTGAGATGGTGGAATTATGATTAGATGCTGCCACTGTGTGTTATTTCTTCCGGAGGAAGTAATGAACAGTGCCAAAAAACTTCCCATCTCTGAAACCTTTTGCCAATTGTGTCCATAGAGTTTAGCTTAAAAGCTACTTTGTGTTCTTATCCCCAATAACAGAGACCAGAACTGTTAATATATTTGATATGATGAAGAAATCTCACCTGTCAAGGGCTGAAACTAGTGTGGATAATATCTGCATGCCATGTGGCACGGTACTGGATGGAAAATAAGAGGAATCACAAAATGATTCTTTGCTGATTTGTCTTAAGAAACAAAAACCAGGCTTAGCTCAGAGAAAGGGCTCACCCATAATATTGGTGAGATTCCCCAACATGTGAGAAATGTGTTTTCCTAAAAACTCTGCCTACCACCAATTTCCTGGTCAATGTAAGAATCAAGCTTTTTTGTGTGTGTGTGTGTGTGTGCTCATTTTGCATTAAAGGAAAACAAGGTGGTAAAGAGTTGAGTGTTGACTCTGAAGTCAGATTGCCTGGGTTTAAATCCTAGACTCTACATTTTAGTAGCTGGTGACCTAGTTTGAGTTGTTTCCCTCTCAGTGCCCCAGCTTTTTCATCTACATATTGGAGATAATAACAGTAAAGAGAAACTCCATGTAAGATATCCAACCCACACAGCTCCTGAACACAGCAGGCACTCAATAAATGTTAGCTGTTATGATAAAATTCATGGGAAGAAATTCTGTTAAAAAGGAAGGAAGGAGGGAGGGAGGGAAGGAAGGAAGGAAGGAAGGAAGGAAGGAAGGAAGGAAGGAAAAGAAGGAAGGAAAGGAAGGAAGGGAGGAAGGGAGGAAAGAAATATTTTAAAGCAATGGAACCCTTGTCACAGACTTTTTCCTGTGGAATATTGGAGAAGAGCAGAGGATGTGGGCCCAGGTGACTTGGGCTCTGGGCCTGCCTGTGCCATTCATTAGGTGTGTGATCCAAACAGTCCTGTGATATCACTGAACCTCAGGGTCCTCTTCTCTTTTGTAGGTGGAATGATGTTAATAATACCTGCCTTATGGGGTGGTTTTGAGTGCAAATGAGCTAACGTACGGGTAGGAGCCTTTTACGCGGTAAGAATGATAGGGGTGTGGACTATCACTCAGCAGCTCTTCCTTTGGTATGGCTTTCCTTGGTTATGTGCCTGCTTGAACTGGCTCTTGGAGGAGGTGGAACCTTCCAGAGTCTGGGGCTTCAGGACTGGGGCTTTCCCCTTCTTCTGGGCTTCTGTGCAACAATTGTTCATTGAGACCAAATGGGTAGACCCCACCTACCTGGTTCCTGGTATTTGAGAGGTGAGGGTTACTGCTAGATATCAGTGTGTGTGTTTTTTGAATTGCTTCATCAGAACAATGTGCCCATAGATGAGGAAAAGCTTGGTCTTGGGGCCATTCTGCATTTGGTCTGTCAGTGTAACCTTCTTTGGAAATGGAATTGTGAGGACCAATAAGTCAAGTTTCTTTAAAAAAAATTTAAAAGATGACTCATAGATGAAGAAACAAACTAAGAACCCAGAGGCCAAGAGTTCCAGTCCCATCTGTGCCACGACTTGTTAGTGACATTGGGCAAGTAGCTTAGTCACTTGGTGGCTTCATTTCTTTGTCCATAAAATGTGGTATGATAGTACTAACCTACCTTGCTAGAGTGTTATAGAAATAAAATTAGGGGCGCCTGGGTGGCTCAGTCGTTAAGTGTCTGCCTTCGGCTCAGGTCATGATCCCAGGGTCCTGGGATCAAGCCCCGCATCAGGCTCCCTGCTCAGCAGGAAGCCTGCTTCTCCCTCTCCCACTCCCCCTGCTTGTGTTCCCTCTCTCACTGTGTCTCTCTCTGTCAAATAAATGAAAATAAAATCTTAAAAAAAATAAAATAAAATTAATATTTGCCATGTATATATATTTCAGCTATGCACTTCTTCCAGGATTCCCTGGTTTGGGGCAAATTAGAAACATGAAAAGGGCAACTTTTCCTACTGCATTTCAGCTAGATTCTCCAGAAGTTCTTTTCTCTATGAATTTTCTCAATTCCATGCTGTTAGCTGTTTATTAAATAACACTACTCTCTTGACTGAAAGTATTTGTTTCTTCTGCCTCTAAAGGCCAAGCTGTTTCCACATTAAAAATAAATGCCCAGAATGAATCCACAGGAAAGGTCCTGGGAGGCTCTAGGGAAACACTGAAACAAGACATGGTGTTGACAGTGCCAGCAACTCTTAATAATGGCCTTAAAACAGGGATCAGGGAGGAGTCTCAGTGAGCCCCAGTGCTTGTAGATGGGCTACAGGGCTTCCAACACCTAACACTCCATTGGGCATACAGCAGGCCTTCGTGGAAGATACATGAATTTGTTGCCCACAATAGCCTTTTGTATTTCATTATTAGAACACAGTCATCTTTTTCTTCCTGAGGTTTTAGTAGCGAACAATTACACTCACATTTATCTCTGCTCTGACTAAAACCTCAACTTTACTGGCTATGAAAGAATAAAGTCTCTGTGAACCCAGCACAATGAGAACAGGAGAAGAAACAATAGCTGACAAGAAGATAAATTTTGGGAAGACAGAAAACAGATGAAGTGGTATCTAACTTTGAACAGAGAAGCAGAACGTGTGCTGAAAGCCAAGTAATTTGTGCTGGAGAACCTCAGGAAGACTGGAGAATTTAAGAGTCTGGTTTTTCTGTCGGCAGGGACGAAGGTAGAGCTGAAAATGGGAGAACTGGGTTAGCAAAAACTATCCCGTTCCTTAGCCTTGCAATTGGCCTTCCCAATCACAGCCAAAGGCAGGGATCCTACCTCAAGAGGTGCAATCCAAGGGGCTCAGGACTTGGGGACTTCAGTTAGAACATAGAGTGGTAGTGAGGTAGGGGGTCTGTAAACAGGAAGGAAGAGCTACATACTGAATGATAAGATCTCCTATCCACCTTGGCCCCAGAATGCTGGCAGCCAGGCTTACATAACATAAGCAGGAGGCTGGAGGATTCCTCACTAGGGAAACAGACAAGCTCAAGAGAAATGGCCTGCAGAAACAAATTTAGGAATCCTCCAACAAAAAAAGCTGGATCTCTGCTAGATTACCCAATGATGAAATCTACCTGTGATATCAAACTCATTCCCTGCCACATAGGCAAAACTTCCAATCAACCAAGAGCCACCAGAAATTAAAAGAGTTACTTAGTATCAAAAAAGAAAACAAAATAAACAAAAAGAAAAAAAAAAAACCTGAAGCAAAGGAGACAATATGAAAAATAGGAAGGAAAATTTAATTAGCATTTTTAGAAAATTAACACAGATTTTGAGTCAGAAGGTGAAAAAGAAAAAAAAATACTATTTTTGTTTTTTGATCCACCAGAATGGTTGTTTCTGGTTTTGTTTTTGTTGTTTTAACTATATTGAACTATAACTGATTAACTGTGAATTGCACATATTAACATGTACGATTTGATTAGTTTTGACATTTGTATGCACACACAAAACTGTCATGATGATCAAGAAAATGTATGTTTCTATCATTCCCAAAAGTTTCCTCACACTCCTTTGTAATCCCATTCTCCTTCTATGTCCATCTCCAGGCAACCATGATTTTGTTTAACTGAAACTATAAATTAACTTTCACTTTCTAGAATTCTAAGTAAATGGAGTCATACAAGTACTCTTTTTTTTTTTTTTTTTTTTTTTGGTCTGGCTTCTTTTACTCAGCATGATGATTTTAGAATCATTGATGCTGCTGCATGTATTTATAGTTTGTTCCCTTTGATTGGGTAGTATTACATCATATGGATATCCACAATTTGTTTACCCATTCACAATGTTGACGGATATCTGGACATTTCTAGTTTTGGGCAATTACAAAAAAGTTGAGGTAAACATATATGTCTTTGTGTAGACGTTTTCATTTCCCTTTGGTAAATATCTAAGAGTGGAATAGCTGGTTGTATGATAGGTGCATATTTAACTTTCCAAGAAATGGTCAAACTGTTTTCCAAAGTGACTGTATGATTTTACGTTCCATCAGCAGTGTATGAGAGTTCTAGTTGTTCTACATCTTCACAGTGCTAGGTGTGAACAGTCTTTTTAACTTCAGTCATTCTAATGGGTGTATAAAACTTTATTGTAGTTTTAGTTTTCACTTTGCTGATGAATAATGAACTTGAGCATCTTTCCATGTGTTTCCTGGGTATTTGCATAACATATTTGTGAAATGTTCAAATCTTTTATCCATTTTAAAAGTAGGTTGTCTTATTACTGATTTTTATAAAAATTCTTTATATATTTTGGATACAAGTCTTTTATATGGGTCATGAATATTTTCTTTCTTTAATTATGCATAGGTGTTGCACTTTTCAAATAGTTTTTCTGCATCTATTGAAATGATCATATCGTTTTTCTCCTTCATTCTGCTGATATGGTGAATTATACTTGATTTTTTTTTAGTGTTAAGCCAACCTTGCATTTTGGGATAGAATCTACTTGGTCATGATGTAGTATTCTTTTAAAATATTTCCAAATTTAATTTACTAATATTTTGTTAAGAATTTTTTGTCTATACTCATGAAGACTCATGTCTATACTTTTTTTTTTCTGTCTCATCAAATGAGTTGGGCAATATTCCCTCCTCCTCTGTATTCTGAAAATGTTTGTATAAGATTGGTATTATTTTCTCCATGAATGCTTTATTGAATTTGCTACTAAAAGCATCTTTATCTGGAGTTTTATTTTTGAAAAGATTTTTATAACAAATTCCATTTTTATACAGAGAAAGGGCTATTCAGATGTTCTGTTTCTTTTGTATCAATTTTGGTAAGTTGTATTTTTCAAGGATTTTCATTTAATCTAAATAGTTGAATTTATTAGCATAAATTTTAATATCATTCTTTTTATCCTTTAAATGTTTGTAGGACCTTGGTCATAACTCCCTTTTTATTCCTTATCTTGGCAATTTCTATTCTTTCTCTCTTTCTCTCAATCAATCTAGCTTGGGGTTTGTCAAGTTTGTTGATCTTTTTGAAAACCAGCTTTTGGCTTCGATAACTTTGTTTTATCTCTCTGTTTTCTAGTCCACTAATTTCTATCCTAATCTTTATCATTCTCTGACTTTTAAATGTTTCTTCCTTATGTAATATATGCATTTTAAAATTATTTTAGCTGAACTCATTTTCATTTAGCTGAACATATTTCCTAGTTGTCCTTGTGATTTTGTCTTTCACTCTTGAATTATTTAGAAAGGTGTTTAATTTCCAGGCATTTGGGGTATCCCTAGATACCATATTGTTATTGATTTCTTATTTAATTCCATTGTGACCAGAAAATACATGCTTTGTATTTCAGTCCTTTAACATTCATTGACCTATGTTATTGTCCAGCATATGGTCTGTCTTTGGGCACTTGAAGAGAATATGTATTCTGCAGTTGTTAGATATTGTGTTCCTTAAATGTTAATTAGATGGTGATTAATAGTGTTGTTCACATCTTCTGTGTCTATGGAGAGATGTTGTCTTGCTTTACTCTGAATTGCTTATTAATGGATGTTAACATCTCTTGGTATAATTTTGGAACTGTTTCTCTCCTTAATTCTGTCAGTTTTTTTTCATGTATCTTGTTATTTAATGCACACGTTTGTAATTGTTATATCTTCCTAATAATTTATTCCTTTTATCATTATAAAATACCTATTGCTTTTTTAAAAATCTCTTGGAAAATGAAGATATGATAACCGAATTTTTAAAATGTGTATGTTAAAAGAAGATTCAGAAGATAAAATGATAGAGACCCCCCAGCAAGTAGAACAACAAAAACCAAGAAAACAGGTACCACCTCACACCAGTCAGAATGGCTAAAATTAACAAGTCAGGAAATGACAGATGTTGGCGAGGATGCGGAGAAAGGGGAGCCCTCCTACACTATTGGGAATGCAAGCTGGTGCAGCCACTCTGGAAAACAGTATGGAGGTTCCTCAAAAAGTTGAAAATAGAGCTACCCTACGACCCAGCAATTGCACTACTGGGTATATACTCCAAAGATACAAATGTAGGGATCCGAAGGGGTACGTGCACCCCAATGTTTATAGCAGCAATGTCCACAATAGCCAAACTATGGAAAGAGCCTAGATGTCCATCAACAGATGAATGGATAAAGAAGATGTGGTGTGTATATATATATATATATATATATATATACATACACAATGGAATATTATGCAGCCATCAAAAAAATGAAATCTTGCCATTTGCAATTACGTGGATAGAACTAGAGGGTATTATGCTAAGCGAAATAAGTCAATTAGAAAAAGACAAGTATCATATGATCTCACTGATATGAGGAATTTGAGAAACAAGACAGAGGATCATAGGGGAAGGGAGGGAAAAATGAAACAAGATGAAACCAGAGAGGGAGACAAACCATAAGAGACTCTTAATCTCAGGAAACAGGCTGAGGGTTGCTGGAGTGGAGGGGGGTGGGAGGGATGGGGTGGCTGGGTGATGGACATTGGTGAGGGTATGTGCTATGGTGAGTGCTGTGAATTGTGTAAGACTGATGAATCACAGACCTGTACCCCTGAAACAAATAATACATTATATGTTAATAAAAAAAATTTTTTTAAAAAAAACAAGAAAACAACAGTGATGGAAAATGGTAGATAAATAATAAGGACCCAACAGAAGCCCTCAAGGAGTTCCAGCATACAAATAATAAGAGTTAAAAACAAAACAAAACAGTATACGTAGAAATTACCCAAGAAATAATATAAGAATGTTTCCCGTAAGTGAAGGACATAGTTTACCAGATTCAAAGGGCCTTCCTAAGATCCATCATAGTGTAGGTTGAAGAGCTACACCAAGACACATATGTGAAATTTCAGAATATCTGGGTGTTTTAGAGACCCCTTTCGTTTCACTCAAGTGCTTTAGCAGGGATGGTTTTAGCCATGAGAGAAATACCTCCTTTTCAGTTCCTGAGCCTTGTCCTCATTTCACCTGAAATTAGACTCATAGCTGAAGTAGTCCTGCCAAGAATTCAAAGCCGCCCTGTTCCCCTCACCCGGGTTTCTGGTTTGACTTGAGTCATGTAAATCTTTGAAATGTTCTTAGTCCTCAAGCACTGAGGCGCCAGGAATCTTTGTTTAACCACTTTAGCAAGTTAATCCCCAGGTTGTGCTGTAAGTCTATTACCAGATTCAATTAAGAATAATGTACTGTATGCTTCTTGAGGAGCATATTTGCCCCTACATGTGATAAAACCTAATGGTTATCCCTAGACCACTTATTAGTTAATATCCTTAAGCATTTGGGGAAATAATTTTTAAATTAGGTATAATGAGTTAAATTATTTTGGAGGTCATCCAAATGAGGGTACCTAGGCCAGCAGTGAAGGCGCTGTGAAGATGGGAGGGCCTGGGATTATGGCCCCGCCAGCCCTATTGCTGCAGCTTTTCCCCAGCCCTTGGATACTTGTTTACAGCCAGAGTTTTCTGGGGCCACACCATGAGGGACAATCAGGGCTTGGCCTTAACTCATACTTCTGTGTGGCCGGCTCTCAGCCACTTCTCAGTTTTCCTTTGGTTCGAAGTCCTATCCCATCTCATTTTAAAAGGCTTTCAGGGCAGGGCCATCTTTACCCAGCCAGTGGTGGGTTTCTGCTGCTTTTTCCAACTCTAACCTCCTGAGGCCACCACCACTGCTGCCCCTTAGCTGCACCAGCTGACTCAGAACCTGACAGACTGTTTCTCCAGTGATCACAGCTCCTGACCAATGGTAAGTGAGTGCAGCTCTTCACACTTCCAGAAGTAATCTTGTTCTTCCTGTTTTATTACACATCCTCAGCTGAGGACATTTGAACAGGTTGGAACCAGTACTCATTTCATTTGAAGACACTATCTGTAGTGTCACCAAGCATCTTCCTTGCTGATTCTGGACCAATGCCCCAGGTGAGGGCCCAGGATTTTGGCCCTATCTCAGAGAGTTTTCTGCCTTTCCAGAGCAGTACTCCTCCCAACCCCCTTATCCCTTCCTCTTGCTCCCAACCACCCACATCGGAGACAAGAGCATCTGTGTCTCCCACTTACTACTAAGGATTGATAGTCCTGGCCGTGGAGCTCATTTTGATGCTTTCATTACATTTTTTTAATCCCAATAAGCCTTAAGATCTTATGCGATACAATTTCTCTTGTCTCCAAGCTGTCAGAGTTCTCAAGGGAATGATGGAGATGAAGGCAGCCCTTGGAACTCTTCTTACAAATGAGATTTAACATTTACTCGGCACCTACCTTGTTTGAGGCGCAATGCTAAACATGTCACTTACGTGATCTCATTTAATCTTCACCAAAACCCTATGAATTCATTTTACAGGTAAGAAAATCCTGGCTTAGAAACTCTAAGAAATTCGCCCTAAATTTGCAGAGAAAAATAGCCAAGCAGAGATTAGAGTCCAGGTTTCTTGGAACCCAGAACCCATGCTCTTAATCACTGTACCATTTGGTCTCACACAGGAAAGACCTAGAATACTCACCATTTCAATGCAGAGAGACAACAGTAGTCCACATTCAGGTCTGTGTGGACTGATTTACATTTTATTTCCATTCAGGTAAATGCTGGGGTGCTTATTTGTTATTGCTGTGATTATCAGAGTGAGGATAGAGAGGGGAGTTCAGAAATTTCTCTGCCCTTAGAAATCTGAGAGACTAGACATATACACAGTTAAATACTACATAATGAAATTTCATTAAGCTTAGATAACACAGAAGAAGATGGAGTAGTGACAAGTCAAGAGGAATCTACACTGGGCAATTTAGGCCTGGCAGGGAAGAGGTAGGCCTGAGAATGTTACACAGTACAGCTAAAATGCAGAAATCAGCGGTTTGCTGTAGCTGGAGAGGCTCTCATGGAGATGGGTGGACTTGAACTTACCCTGAACCAATGAGATTTTGGTTTATGGAAAGGAAGAGAGGAAATTCTAAGTAAGGGAAGTATGATCACAGGCAGGGAGAAGGGAATGAGTGTGGGCATTTGGGAAGGCATCAAGATGGGCCAGATTGGAAAGTAGCCCGTGTTGGGGAATGGTGGAAGATAAATTTGGAAAGGATCTTGAGTGTCATATTCAAAAGTTTGGAATTAAGTTTGAAGGCGGTGAGAGATCACAGAAGGCATTTGGATATAAGAAAGATAGCCCCCCCCCCAAAAAAAATTCATATGGAATGCTTTTTTCATAGCATGGGTTGTTTCACCATATCAAAGAGGTTAGAGTCAAGATGTTTGCACTGAACTCCAGAAAATTAGGTTCTGTTATTCATTTAGCATTAGAGCCACATTCTTCCTGCCCAGATTTTTCCCTAAATCAAGGGAAAACCTTATGTGGAAAGTGAGAGCTTGCTCACTGGCTCAGAGTAAAGGAACTAGATGATTTTAGTAATACAATTCATCAGTTAGGATAATGCCCTAGTCCAATATAGGGATGTACCTGCCAAAAGAATGACAATGCTTGTTTCAGCTAGCCAGAACAAGCTCTTTCTCTTAGGCAGTGTTAGAGACTCACTGACAAAGTCCTGTTCTTTGCTTCACCTTTTCCTAGATTCCAAGCAGACTATATATTTTTTCATTATTTCCTCAGTCAGGAGACTTTGTAGTTTACTTAGTTATAAATTGATTTATGTTAACAACATTCATATCCTGAGGGTGCAGACAGGTCGACCCAGCTCTTTGCTTTGCTTTTCTGGATTCAGTCAGACAACCAGCTGTTCTCCTTGCTGTAGAGTCAAGGAACACTATAATCTCAGGAGTTGCTTTTGCTGGAAGCTGATTTCATCCATTCTAAATTGATAATGCTTTCCGCTTCAGAGAACATTCTTACTCCCAAGTTCTGGAAGGGGTGTGGCTACTCTAAATCTTGTAGCTTTCTTTGCTTCTTTACATAAAATATGAGCCATGATGGTGCTATTAGCATAATTTGTGGTTTTTCTGTCGCATGAATCTATGAGTAGCATGAGAAAATCTCTTTTTGTTTTTCCCTTGTGTTGCATTCAAAACCTAATATAGATAAGCTATTACAGACTACCTGTATCATTCTAGCTAGTAATATTTAAAATGTTCATTTACAAACTTCCCAGATCTTCATAGCAGGAGACAAGTGATATCTGAGATGCTTCTTCCCAAACTTTTCACCAAAATACCCATGAAACGATACAAAATAAGTAAAAAAAAGGAAGGATAATAGATAGTAAATTTAAGATGGAGAAAGGTCACATGCTGAGGTCCACAGGGAATGTCTACTAATGTAATTGTCAGTGGGATGGATTGAGAAGCATATTCTTAAGTTTACAAAATACGCACCCCACGCAGTAAACCCGAGTAGCCCAGCTGGTGCTGAAAGAGGAAAATCACACATATACCTTGCCCCTATCATTTGCCCTTGACTATTTCAGGACCTTGGAGCTGCACTGGCCAGGAAAGCAAATGGTCCAACTGGGAAGAAACTGTCTTCTGAGCTAGCCAGAGTCAAATCCAGAGTCGTGCCTCCTACCCAACCTATCAATTTCTTTTTTTCTATATCCACTTAGACATGTGGCTCCCAGACCACAGCCAAGAAGGAGGTAGATGGAGACAAGCAGAGAATGTTTTGTTTATGAATGGCTAGTTGTGTGATTTAAAGTACCGTAATAGGGAAGAGGCAAGAAGAAGGCAGAGGACAATGCATGCTGGGAGGGCATATGATCTTTTATGTACTGCCCTCTAAAAAACCCAGCAGATTGCCTCTTGGTCTCTTTCTTCCTAGTCAGATATTATAACAGATAGAGCAGGAGAAGCCCTACCAGAGAACTGCAATCACTAAATATCTGGTAGACCCTGAAAACTGAGGTAGGTACTATGTGAGTCAGTTTGCCCTTGAGATGTGCTTTGCTTGTGCCCAAGAGGAAAATGAGGGAATATTAAGACTCTACACTGGTACTATCTGTTGGCAAGTGCCAGATTTAAACATACTGTTCTCTTTTCTGTCTATGAATAGACAGAAAGATGCCCAAAGGGAACTTAAGAATACTGTAGGATAAGAGACAGGAAGCTTTTCCATTAAAACTTGAAGCAAGATTATATACTTGGAAATAAATTTCTCCAGGAAAGAGAAGAACATTTTAACAGAAATATTTTTGGTATTCTCAAAAAGATGCAAGAAGGTAAAGGGGCCATCAGGAGAAGAAAGATTTGCAAAGGCTGAAACAGTAGTGTAAGAGCAGAATTCAAGCCTGTACTGAAGAGAGTAAATTTAGAGAAGACTCTACAGAAATCACACTGGTAAAGTGGAAAGCAAAATAAGGAACAGAAGGACCAAGATGAAAATGTTGAGACAGAAGACAGAAAAAAACACAGATCTTATCTAAGAATTACATTTATTCCCAATGAAGAATGGAACAAAATACTGGAACAAGGGTCAGGCATATGTCAGAAGAAATCTTTTCTGAGCTGATAAAGATCTGAGGTAAAATTAAAATTAATAGACCCAAATAGAAACATATTTTTTAAAAGGTTTGTGTTTCCAGGTTAAGGAATCTTTCAGGCACTTAGACAGAAATGAACAGGTTATTAATGAAACTACCATCCAGCTGGGGTCAGACTTCTCAACCCTGAAGGCTAAAAGACTGTTCAGAAGACAAGGTTGTGTCTCAAGAACGTCATCGTCACCTAATGTGATGTTTCTGTGCAGAGAATATAGGAATTCATTTTCAGATTTACCAGGAGGTGGGAAATATAGCCTACATGGCCCCTTCTTAAAAAAAAAAGTATTTCAAGTTGCAGTCCAGTTGATGAACAGGTAAATTGGTATGAGGACACACAAACAAAAGTACAAAATGACTTGCAATGAGCTATTGGAAATTATTAAAAATTTTTTTAAAGTTTTGAATATGATTATAAAACTGTATACAAAAGCTAATACTTATTGTTGAAAAAAGATTTACTTAGGTCTAAAAACCTTAAATTAGATGAGCAAAGACTGATAAAAGAGGAAGGAGGAATATATTCCAGGCTTTCCACAGTGAGCTGGTGTTTTTTTCTATAATTAGGGAGAAAATATAAAATATTATTATTTAATGTGAGATAATGTTTCCTCTGACTGAGTGGTTTTAGTCTGAAAACCAGCTTCTCCAGGAGAATGCTTTTCAAGCCAGCTTATCTCTAAAACTGAAATTATTATAGGATCAGATGGACCATGTATCTGGCTTCAGTTGGCAATGAAGGAAATCCTGATAAGCTGAAGCTTTAAGAAACTACATAAAGAGACAAGATGTATAAATGGTTTTCTTTCTTCTCATCTAATTTTTTTTCAGTTGAAGAAAAATGCTGGCATCAGTGAAAGTGAGCAATAGTCCGTGTAAACTAAAACTAGGTTGACTTTGGTGAGATAAATTTTCTCACTTGGTATGTTGGCTAAAAAAAATATTCTTTATTGCTTATGAGAGTGTCCTCAGAAATTCATGAGATACAGTTGAAACGAATGTAAAAAATTTTAAGTAAATTTTTTTCTTTATGGTTTTGGCCTTTGTTAAAGCTTTGATTTGAAGTGAGAGGGAAGAGGAATCTTGTGAATTTTACATGTCATGTTCTTCATAGAATGGGTATGGGAATGAGAAACTGGAAGTTATGCCTATGATGAATGTAAGAAATAATTGTGACTTTTAAAAAATACTAAAGCTTAGTCTAAATCATTATCTTTCCCCATCTTTACTGTGATATTTATCTTTACTGAATATATCTATACTAACCATGGTTGTTAAAAGAAAAAAAAAAGTGCTAGAAGAGATCTGGAGAAAATCCATAATATTATAGTGCAAATATTTGGTTATTTGGGGAAATCTTGCTGCTACCTAATTTTTAATAAAAAAACGGAAGACCCAGTTCTTGGCCAGGATGGAATTAACAACCTCCCCTGCCCTGTAATCCTCCAAAACTTCTAATTAATTTTGTCATTGATTGCTGGCAGCTCCCCTGTGGTTTCACATCTTTAAGATGTTTCAAGCATGTGGAGGATGGATGCAGTAAGGGTAGTAGAGAATCACTAGGGCCATTTGTAGACTACGAGTTGTCCAAAACCATTCATCATTGTGCTTGAAAGTGTTTGTTTAGCGCATATTTGTGCATGTACAAACGTGGTGCAAGTCTTGCAGGGTAGGAATTTAAAAGATGTGTAACATCAATGTGTACCAAGGGCCCACTAAGAGGTGTGGTAACTTACAGTGCACACAGACTCCCCGAGTTGTGTAGAAGACACAGAATAAATATGAATCTCAGTTTCTGCTCTCAGTGAAGTGGAAAATGTGTTAGGGAGACCACTGTAACACAAATGAAATGACTAGCAAATGTCAAGTATAAAGCTGAGTTGTGTTGCCTTCCCTGTGCTTATCCCTCTGTAAAAGAAGAATGATAAAACTACTTATCCCAATAGGGCCTGGTATAAACGAAGGGCTCAGTAGAAGTTAGCCCATCATGACTGTTATTTATGTTATTATTAATTTGTAAATGTAATAGGAGGTAAGAAAAAGAAGTGATCAGTATGTGCTGTAGCAGTGAAGAAAATTTACTTAAATAATTGAGATTTGAGCTGGGCCTTTGAATGATGGGTAAAGTCTAGCCAGTTGGCGACCTGAGCAATGCAAAGGTCATCTGAAGTGGGAAGATAGTAGTTGTGGAGGCATGTGGGTTGTTTCCTCTACAGTTAAGATGGCAGCCTGACTGGTTCAGTGGTTGTGTATTGGTCTTTGTGGGAAAGAAAACTGACTAGATAGAGTGGGGTAAGATTATGGAGGCTTTACAAATCAGACAAAGGAGTTTGGGTTGTGATATGCTCAGCAATGAATTGTCTAAACTTGAGTGCAAGAGTAATCTGATGAAGAGCCTTGTAGCGGGGTGGGGGCAGGATCATTGGAAGGAGTGGACTGCTGAAGTCAGGCCAGAGAGAAGGCTGTTACAACAGCTCAGGGCGGGGCTGGCAGAATGGGGAGTCGGGTACAGCCAAGGAACTATGGAAGAAGAAGTGACAAGCTGGGGGAAAAAAGCAGAGCAATGAAAGAGAAGACTGTGTTTTGAGATCTGGTGCCACATTTTCTGAGCCCAACACCAGGATGCAGGGTTGACACCTACATGTGTGTTTACAGAACAATTGAGGCTGAATAATTGAAAAGGTGGCTGAAAATGAGACTTATAGGACCGTAAGTATATGGCCAAGTGGAGAACAAAGACTAATAATAAAGTGGGAAAGAATATGAAAGGAAGGGTGTCTGTCCTCTTCGATGTTCTTTTAGCTTCTGTCTGTTATGTATCTGTATTCCTACTGTGTAGAAATTAAGATTAAGGAAGTAACCATTTGTTTAAAAACCCAGGACTGTAATGATCTATTTTGCATATGTGTATCCTCCATTAGTACATGTGGTGCTTGAGAGTAAGATTGCATTGTGTTTACGTATATCAGTTGGGATGTCTGTTGTCCTACCCAGGACCTAGGTGCAAATTCTGGCACCAGCAGTCTAGCTGTATGCCCCTGAATGAGTTACTGAACCTCTCTATGCTATAGCTTCCCCATGAGTAAAATGGAATGGTAGTAGTATCTACCTCACAGTGATATTGTGAGGCTTATGAGAGATAATACATGCTGAGTGCTTAGGACAGTGCCTGGTGAGTATGAGGTGTTATCTGGGAGGAGTTGTGGTGGTGGTGGTGGGTTGTGGGGTACTGGTGAAGATAGTAGTCCACTTCACCCAAGTGAATGCAAACATTATAACCCATTGTCAGAAACAGTATGTTGAAAGTGTGATTGTCAAAGACAATTCCTGTGAACCCACATACGATACTAAAAGTAAAGAGCAAATATTGGGGAGGGGGGTAGGTATCAGGGAATACCTACTAGGGCCAATATCTTAAGTTTCAGAGAGTGTTTCCTTGATTCATCATTCATGCAATGAGCATTTAATTAAAACAATGCTATGCAGATTACATTCTTATACATACAGCACTTGACAGATACCCACCATTTGCAAAAGTACAAGGTATAAAGGATACAGACACTTCACAAGTTAATATCACTTGAGCTCCAGGTTGGGCTCCCTTAGATCATGTTTTCCCTGATCATACAAGTTGGCTTTTATTGTAGCTCTTATACTGCAGACAAGCTATATCCTAGGTCCTAAAAAGTGGCCAGATTACAATACAATACAATTACAACGGTCAGAGGAGAACTCCCAGTCACTTAACTGAAAACTGGAAAGCATTAGTGTTTTCTGGCATGCGGGCTCCTCCACATGCTTTCTGGAGTGGACCATTCAGCCAATAAATCAGTAACAGAGATTAGGGCATATGTAGAACTGGCCCTTTTGTTTTTCCAGGAACTGGCCCTAATTTGTATTATGTTTTATTTTGTTTGTTTCAGGCCATGCTTTATAATTGCATTTTCCCTTGGGTGTACCTGAAGGCAGGCAGTATGGTGATGGGAACCTCAGCTCATGCCATTTTTTAAAGGAATTGGAAGTTTCAGGGATTGGAGAATGGGGATCGTTTCAGTATAGAAAAGAAAAACATGTCTAGCAAAAGATGACAATCTGAACTTGATTAGTGCTTTTCATGACATAAAAGAGATGCTGTCTCCAATAGAATTATCTGGCTTTACCTACTTTGGGCTCAAATCCAGATGTTCCTTAGAGCTATTTGCTGACCGCCTGAAATGTTGACTGGGGCTTTTGTCATGGCACATGGGCCGGATGCAGCCTCTTTTTCTGGAACCAGCCCCAGCACATGGAGTCCTGGAGACTGCAGAAGCCCACACCCACATTTGGCTGCAGGCCATGTACTCCCTCCTGGGCCAGTGAAGAGGCTCCTCATTTCATGTTTCTAGAACAAAGCTTGAAGTGCAGCAGAGCAGGCTGAAAGGTCTCTGTAGGTGTTCCCAGGCCCCGTCTTTACCAGGGAGTTGGAACTATGTCTTTTACTCCCTCTGTCTCTGCTCATTGAGAATCGCTAGGAATAGTAAACCTCAAGAATGCCACAAAAATTCTTACAAAGTGGGAGAACCTGTCTGAAGAACAGAAATAGCCATAGTACAACTATATCTGGTGACTAGGGAGATACAGTTGAGGGAGGAACTTTGAAGAGACATTCTGTGTCTATCTGGTTTATTTTTAATGAATCTAGTGATGTTGCTCCTGTTCCGGTTAAAAACGTTTTTTTGAAAACTAAATATATTTAGGTTAGTTACACACTGGAATACTACTATTATTACCAATAACTGGTTTTATAAGTATTTTTCTTTAAACCATTATCTTCAAGGATTTTTGATTACAAGATTCATTCATTCTTTCAATAAATACTTATTACATGTTTTTAATTCGTTAGACACTGTTCTGAAGGACAGGGGATATAGTTGTGAATAAGAGAGTGGGGTTCCCTGCTCACATGGTACTTAACATTCTGAGGGGGACAAATAATACACAAACAAAGGGCAAAACCAGAAATCAACTACTTGTAAGGAGGGTGTGCTATTTCCATTATGCCGTGTTGTCTTAACATTGGGGTGCCTAGCACTGTACCTCAAACGTAGGAGACATTCAATAAATCTTTGTTAAATATATGGAAAGAGTAAACATTTCCATTAAATATTATACCTTTGTTTTTAACACCAAATCCCAAAATGATGGCCTAGGGTAAGAGGTAAATAAAAACAGCATTAGCCCTGCTTTGATGAGGGTCTGAACACTTTTAGGAACAATCCAGGAGAACTCAGGACTTGTGTTTGAATTAGAACCTCTGTCAGGTTTCAGTCATGGGAAACAATCCGCTTAGCTTTCTTAAGCAGAAAGAAATGTAATACAGGGAATTGAACACATTCAAAATTCTTGGAGAGTCAAACCTGACCTCCTACGGATTGTGAATAAAGTATGAGGAGTCCTGGTGCTGAGTTATCCGATAAATGTGTGGAGAATGACATCAGCAAGATGGTGAACTATGTGGTTCCTGACTTTAGCCCCCTCACGGGAAGAATAACTAGCAACTCTCCATAGACAAGATGCCTTGGTGAAGATCTCAACATTGCTGGAGAGACTGGAAGAGGGGTTGCTAGGCTGGAACTCCAGATGACTCCCAGAATAAATTACTAATCCGACCGGCCCGGAGAAGCCCCTCTGCCTCCCTCTGTGGCAGTCAGGAGCAGGGTGTGAATCAGGAGGTCACTGATTGAACTGTTGACGTCAAGAACACATCCCCTTAGTTGCAGGGAAGCAATCAGGAAAACGCCACTCAGCAGTTACACATCTGGAGACTGGATGCTGGAACACTGCTGCAGAGAAGCTCCTGCCTCCACACACCTATGTCCAAAAGCGACAGTAGAGGCAGCAGGGCAAAGAGTCCCTCCCTCACATCCATTTTCCAAATCTGCTACACATGCATCTAATTGGGAGGCTTGATTTGCAAACCAAATTCTGGCTGCAAGGATCCTGGGGAAGGAGTTCTTAGCTTTCTAACCTCTGTACATAGAAAGAGAGTAGAATGGTTGATGGGTACCAGTTTCTCATATCCATAGTCCTCTCCATTGTTACCCAAGTGCAATGTTCACGTGGCAAAGCAATTTGGAAACTTAGAAATGCAGCCAATGAGGGAGAGTTTTTGGTTGACATTAGTCAGATATAGTTATCCTCTGAGCAATGAAGGTCTGTGTTAGTGCTTCTTGTGTGAGAGGCTTCCTGGGCCTGTGTTTGTCCCATGATGCTTGTGTCCTCAAAGAGAAAGAACTGAGGATTAGATTATGCCCTGGGAGATCCTTGGAAGAACCCAGTGGAACCAAGCTTGCAAGCATCAGTGAATGGTAGGCTTTTAAGATGCCTGAGACTGTGGGTTTTAAGGGGGTCTCTTACCAGCCAGCAGCTTCGAGAAGATGAAGGATGCTTCCAGGGCCTTTCCTCAGTGTCACAGCTCATGCACGTGAGAAGTTTATTTGCAGAGTTGATTTGATATGAGATTTAGATTAGCCAATGCAGGTATGAAGGTTATACCTTATTTTTCAGAAATTTGAGCTGAGAAACTTGAGAGCATTCCATGCCAGTTGAGGACACAACCCTTTTCCTTGAGTTTTCATAGAAAGACTGTAGCTTGACTCTTGGATTTAAATGTGGATATTTATTAACTTGATTCTCAGTCAACAGGTGGGTATTTCATGTAGGTGCTCATCACCAACCTATGTTCTCATGTTTCTTGAGTAAGGATGAGTGCTAGAAGGTCTCTAAGCCACAGATTCCTCATCTGTAATTGGGCATTAAAAATAGTCATATCACGGAGCACCTGGGTGGCTCAGTTTCTTGGGCATCCAACTCTTGATTTCAGCTCAGGTCATGTCAGGGTTGTGAAATTGAGCCCCACGTTGGGCTGCGTGCTGCACATGGAGCCTGCATAAGATTCTCTCTCTCTCTCCCCCTCTTAAAAAAAATAGTCATATCACAGGGAGGTTGGAAGATTGCATGAGAACATATATGAAAGCACTTAGCACATTTCCTGGCATGTAGTTAGCAGTCAGTAAATGAAAGCTTTGATCCCTTACCTGCATGATTCTTCTCCTGATGGATAGTGTGGTGACCAGATTTGTGTGGGCCACCAAATATGCTGCCTCAATCTGTGCCTGCACTTTTCTGCCCATTTCTTTTGAAAAATCAAGGCACTTTAACAAAGGTATTAGCAATGATTAATGGCCATACCAGTGGGAGGAGATTAAATCATTTTAGTATAATTTGTTTTCAAAGGCAGGAAAGACTTCCATGTGAAATGATTAAAATAAACTGGTATTTACAGGAATACTTCTAATTGTATAGGAAATTTACTTGTGTAGAAGAACCCCTTTGTGACAATAGCTGATAATCTTTCTTTCTTTCCTTTCCTTCCTTTCTTTTCTTTTCTTTCTTTCTTTCTTTCTTTCTTTTTTCTTTTTTCTTTCTCTTTCTTTCTTTTTCTTCCTTCCTTCCTTCCTTTTCTTTTCTTTTTTTCTTTCTTTCTTTCTTTCTTTCTTTCTTTCTTTCTTTCTTTTCTTTTCTTTTCTTTTCTTTTCTTTTCTTTTCTTTTCTTTTCTTTTTTCTCTCATTTTAGTCCAAGATGATTCCCTAGAGACAGCATGGTAGTGGCTTCATGGTCCCATGGAAAATCCCAAGAGTAGAACTAAGAAAATCTGGTTTCTACATCTGCCTCCAACATTTATTAGCTGTGTAACCTTCACACAATTACTTAATGTCTATAAACTTAAGTTTCTTCATCTGCAGGATGGAGATAATAATAACCATTTGCCTATTTCCCAGAATTCTATTGAATGTCAGTGGCACCTAATGCCCCTCCTCTCTAGATATACCCTGCTGTGAGACCCTATCTTGGCTTATTATCCCAAGAACATCCCCCCCTTCTTTAGACCTGACTGAACCCATGTTCCAATCCCACAGGGCCTTGCTATGAAGTAGAGTGAATCATAAAATGTGTGTGAACCTGGCTTAATATAGCATTGTTCCCAATCAAACAGATCAAAACCCACCCAGAAAACTAAATAATAGTGAGATTTCAGGAAAATTTGAGCCAGAGGGGTTTTGGGGGCTTTATTAGTTTTCTAGGGCTGCCACAAACTGTGGCTCAAAACAACAGAAATGTAGTCTCTGACAGATCTAGAGGCTTAGAAAGCCTGCAATCAGGGTATTGGCAGGGCCATGATCTTTCTGAAGGCTCTAGGGAAGAATCCTTCCTTGCCCCTTCCTAGCTTCTGGTAGCTCCTAGCAATTTTGCATTCCTTTGCTGGTAGCCACATCACTCCAATCTATGTAGGTATTTTCATATGGGTTTCTTCTCTGCGTCTCTGTGTGTTCTCTCTTCTTTTATAAGGACACCACTCATTGGATTTAGGGTTTACTCTAATCCAGTATGACCTCATCTTAACTGTATCTGCAAGACCCTATTTCCAAATAAGGTCATTCTGAGGTCCTGAGTAGACATGAATTTTGGGGAGACACTATTCACCCCACCACAGGGAACCTTTAAATTATGCACTAATGAGGAGATGTATGCTTTCTTGGTAAGATAAACCCAAGATCCGGTACATGCTTGTTTGGGCAGCAATGCTGTCTTATCATTCCCCATCCCATTCTCAGCCCCTAACTCAATCCTGTTCAAAATTCTTTGTCCCTGTTGGCTCTCCAACCTAACCATAAACCTGGGCGTCTCCTTGGACTCATTCCTTGCCCTCATTGTTACCTCCCTGCCTCCAACCCCATTCCAACCAGTCATCGAGGCCCATGCATTCTTTCTTAGAAGTCTCCGTTGAATCTCTCCCCATATCTTGGTCCTCCATAGCCAGCATCAGCTCCTGCACTGCTGCCTGAGACACTGTATAAGCCTCAGAGCTAGGCCCCCTGGATCTGATCCTGTTCCCATCTCCACGAGGCCTCCTGAGCCTTTAGAAATGCAAATCAGGTCTACTCACATCCCTGCTGACAGTCCTCCAGTGACTGCATCTGATCTCTCAGCTGACCTCCACCTCACCACCTCTCTTAGGTCCTCACACGTGTGCTTCACTCCAGTCACACTAAACACCTTGCCATTTCCCAAACTCACCTTGCTCTTCCTCACCGCCTCTCTGTGGCACGATGTGCTCTGTCAAGCTTGCCTGGCTTGCATCTGTTTATCCTTGCAGACTCATCTCCATTCCTGTTTTCACTTTTAAAGCCATCCCTGATGATTCTCAAGCAGGGTTAAGCGTACCCTTCTTCTGTACTCACTCGATTCTCCTCCTCTGTATGCACAGTTGGCTTAATCCGAGGATTTTCTTGTCTCTCACACTAGATTCCTTCACAGTATGCATCTTTCTTCTCCATATTCCAGATATCTATATCCCAGACATCAAACACAATACGAGTGCTCAGCCAAAGACTGTTTATATATGTAATGTCTTCATATTTTATTTATATAGCTATATATTCCTAACTAAGGGAAGAACCTTTGATAGGTTAACTTTCCTGAGGGGAAATGTTGGAGCCTAGAGCATTGTAACAGTGGGAGACATCTGGAAAGCACCTCTGGCCAAGCACTGAGAAGTCTATCAGTGTGCTTCTCAGGAATCACCTCAAAATTTTTGCTGCACCACCCCCTTGAATTTCTTTTTGGGAGTCTGAATGGGCTCAGGAGGTACCTGACCATGAAGCATGAGCAGTGTGCAGAAGGGTGCAGCTCGCTACCAGGGATTCCCATGTGCCATTGCTACGTGCATGTGATGCGTCCAAGCCTTGATGCGCTGACTCTACAGCATGCATGAAGTCCTCCCTGCCTGGCACTGTATCTGGCACTGTGGATATACGGAAAAAAAGCAGACTAGAGTAGCTCGTGAAGGAACCAGATTGTCTCCTTGTATCTGGAGTGACACTTGCACAATGCTAATCACTTTCCTGGTCATTCCAGAACTTTGCTCATCTATAGACGTAACACAGTCTGAAAGTGGTGGCCAGGGTGCTTATCCTCATGTTGAAGATGCCAGTGATTCCCTTTTTTGTCACTTAATAAATATTGTCCTATAAGCCCCAAATCTCTGACTTTGCAGCCCTTAAAAAGAATAATGTAATTCTATGTGGATAGCATGGCAAGATGTCCCAGATACGGTATGAAGTGAAGAACAGTGTATGTTGTATGTATATGTACTATAAAACCATTTTATTTTGCAGTACTGGTGAAATGTTGTTTGGGGACCCAGCAGCATCAGCATTACCCAGGAACCCGTCAGAAATGCCCATTCTTAGGCCTCACCCCTGCCCTACTGGATCGGAAGCTCTGGGTGTGCGGCTGGTAGCATGACCTCCAGGTGGTTCTGATGCTCGCTCAAGTTGCAGAACCACTACTCTAGTGTGTCCTGTTCTGGGAGAGTTTGCTACTGTATATAATGTCCTTCAGGACACTCTAGTATGGGTTTGTAACACCTTTACAGTTTGCACATCAGTCCAGTAAATGAATTGCTTAGGTTTTGTAAAGGACTTTGATGATACTGTTTCTGAGTCATTGTATTCACATATGCCTTTTCTTTACAAAATCAGTGAAACAAAAAGCCAACAAATTATATGTGCCAAAAAATACCAGCGACTATATGAAAACAGTCTCTGAGGGACTACACCTTCAGCCAGTGTTCTTCAGACATGTGCATGTGTATTACTTGAGGGCCTTGTTAAAATGCAAGACAGGATTGAGGCCTGAGGTTCTGCATTTCTAACTAGTTCTAGGCCAAGTTACTGGGCTGGGGTCACATTTTGAATAGCAAGCCGCTGAAATGTTATCCGTGGTTATCTCTGGAAGGTAAAATTGTGGGGATCTTCACTTTGTACATTTCACCTTTATGCGTTATTTGAATTTGTTTTTAAAACCAAGAACTGTATTCCGAGAGAAGAGTAAAGGATTTAAAAATCTTTCGCCAGAATTTGCCTTACTTCTACATGTCTGTGCTCTGTGGATTTACCGTTGAAAAAAATGTGTAAGAGTGCATCAAAAGGAAACCGATTTATTGGCCTTATGCATCCCCATGCTACCCAGATCATTATAGGTATGAATGTTAAATAGCAGTAGTGTTAGATGTAGGGGGCCAGTTGGAAGGGATTCATATTAGCTGAAATGTTTTCAGTGGCAGGCATCAGAAACTTAACTGAAACAGGCTTAACAGGAAAATGATGGTGTCAGTCATAGCTGAATCCAAGCCTTCAGATGACATTCTCAGGAATTGGTCCCTTGCCATCTGTAAGCTCTGCTTTCCTCTGCAGTGGCTTTATCTTCAGGTGGTACCTCTTTCCCTAGAATGGCTACCAGAAGCTCTAGGCTCTGTTCTGCCAGATGAACAGCCACAAGATGAGAATTCCTCTTCCCTGCAGAAGTTCCAGGGATGACCCTCTTTAGCCATGAACCTATCTCTGAATCTATCAATGACCCTGATTGGCTTGACTTAGTCATGTGCCCACTACTTTTTTTTTTTTTTAAGATTTTATTTAAATTCAAGTTAGTTAACATATAGTATATTATCAGTTTCAGGGGTAGAATTTAGTGATTCATCAGTTGCATATAACACCCAGGACTCATTACATCAAGTGCCCTCCTTAATTCCAATCACCCAATTACCCCTTCCCCCTCACCCACCTCCCCTCCAGCAACCCTCAGTTTATTCCCTATAGTTAAGAGTATCTTATGGCTTGCCTCCCTCTCAGTTTTTATCTTATTTTATTTTTCCGTCCCTTCCCTTATGTTCATCTGTTTCGTTTCTTAAATTCCACATATGAGTGAAGTCATGTGGTATTTGTCTTTCTCTGACTGACTTATTTCACTTAGTATAATACACTCTATTCCATCCATGTCCTTGCAAATGGCAAGATTTCATTCTTTTTGATGGCTGAGTAATATTCTAATATAACACATCTTCTTTATCCATTCAATAGTCGATGAACATCTTGTCTCTTTCCATATTTTGGCTATTGTGAACATTGTTGCTGTAAACATTGGGGTGCATGTGCCCCTTTGAATCATGATTTTTGTTTCCTTTGGATAAATACCTAGTAGTGCAATTACTGGATCATGGGGTAGCTTTATTTTTAACTTTTTGAGGAACCTCCATGCTGTTTTCCAGAGTGGCTACACCAGTTTGCATTCCCACCAACAGTGTAAGAGGGTTCCCCTTTCTCCACATCCTCACCAACATCTGTTGTTTCCTGTGTTGTTAATTTTAGCCATTCTGACCAATGTGAGGTGGTGTCTCATTGTGGTTTTGATTTGTATTTCCCTGATGATGAGTGATGTTGAGCACTTTTTCATGTGTCTGTTAGCCATTTGTATTCCTTGGAGAAATGTCTGCTCATGTCTTCTGCCCATTTCTTGACTGGATTATTTGTTTTTTTGGGTGCTGAATTTGATAAATTATAGGTTTTAGATACTAGCCCTTTATCTGATATGTCATTTGCAAATATCTTCTCCCATTCTGTAGGTTGCCTTTTAGTTTTGTTGATTATTTCCTTTGCTGTGCAGAAGCTTTTTATCTTGATGAAGTCCCAGTAATTCATTTTTGCTTTTGTTTCTCTTGCCTCTGGAGACATGTCTAATAAGAAGTTGCTGTGGCCGAGGTCAAAGAGGTTGCTACCTGTGTTCTCCTCTAGGATTTTGATGGATTCCTGTCTCACATTTAGGTCTTTCATCCATTTTGAACTTATTTTTGTGTATGGTTTAAGAAAGTGGTCCAGTTTCAATCTTCTGCACGTGGCTGTCCAATTTTCCCAACACCATTTGTGGAAGAAACTGTTGTTGTTGTTTTTTTCCATTGGATATTCTTTCCTGCTTTGTTGAAGATTAGTTGATCATAGAGTTGAGGGTCCATTTCTGGGTTCTCTATTCTGTTCCACTGGTCTATGGTTCTGTTTTTGTGCCGGCACCATACTGTTCTGAGGATTACAGCTTTGTAATACAGTTTGAAGTATGGAATTGTGATGCCTCCAGCTTTGCTTTTCTTTTTCAACATTACTTTGGCTATTCAGGGTCTTTTCTGGTTCCATGCAAATTTCAGAATTGTTTGTTTCAGCTCTGTGAAAAATGCTGGTGTTATTCTGATAGGAATTGCATTGAATGTATAGATTGCTTTGGGTAGTATAGACATTTTATTTATTTTTATTTATTTATTTTTAAAGATTTTATTTATTTGACAGAGAGACACAGCGAGAGAGGGAACACAAGCAGGGGGAGTGGAAGAAGGAGAAGCAGATTCCCCATGGAGCAGGGAGCCTGATGCAGAGCTCGATCGCAGGACCCTGGGATCATGACCTGAGCCAAAGGCAGGCGCTTAACGACTGAGCCACCCAGGTGCCCCAGTATAGACATTTTAGAATTGAACAATGTTTGTTCTTCCAATCCATGAGTATGTGCCCACTTCTAAAGAAGCCTGGGGGTGATGTAACCTCATCCAAACCAGCTGAGAGGAAGGGGTGATTCCCCAAAGAAGAACGGAAGTGTTGATACAAGACAAGGTGAAATAGGTGTGAAAGTGAGAGGTGGTATTCTGTTATTGTGCAGATCTTCCAGCCCAATCTTCTCATTTGACTTCTTTGGAAACCAGGTTAATTGATCTGTCCAAGGGCACAATAATAAGCCGCAGAGCCAAGATTTTCCAATTTCTGCGTTTCTGCTCTGTCCTCTCCACTGTGTTACCTCCAAGTTCTTGAAAACCGGGAATGAATCAAACATGAAGCTTCTATAACACTTGATTATCATTGAAATGCCTTCTTAAACACACTGCATTTCATGATATTAAACTTAAAGGAACTGTAATTGCACATCTATCATCTTTTCGCTCCTACATTAACTGCCCAGAGTAAGAAAACCACATTCCTTCTGTGATAGTAATCCTTGCTACTCCTTTCCTCTTTGGAGAAACAAGTCATAGCTTGAAAAAGTATAGCTACTGATCTCCTTGGAAGAAGTTTGAACCCTAACCAGGTGATCCCATGAGTGAGGTAGATGCCCTATGGACAGAGGGGCTCACACCAGTCTCTGATCTTCGTTTGCGGCATGTATTATCCCAAGAACTTGATTAATAGTCCAGACGAGGTCCTCCCTTTGGGTGGGCTTGTTGCCCTCCCAATTTTCCCAGGCACAGTGATATCCCTGTGGACAGGTATGGGCATGCATCATAAATCTGGAGGCTCGCCCAAAAAGTATGTCCGCTGTTTGTGAAGGGGCAATGTAGCAATTACCTGTGAGTAATGCAGTGGCAGATCTTCTGTGAGAAATTAAAGCTGAAAAAGAGGGCTTTCCTCTCCTTAAAGGAACGGTATTGGGTGAACTAACTCTTGCCTTGGGAACTCTTTCTTCTCCTTTCCCCAAATTCAATCCCATTTTCCCCAGACATCCATCCTTTCTTAGGCACCCCACTTTGGCACTCCACAAGCCATGGGAAAAAGAAAGAACTGACTAGAAGTAAACCATCTGCTTGCTCATAGCAATTGAAAGTTTCCTTTTGATGGTTCTGGTTCCAGGGGAGAGAGCTGAAGATTCAATTCTGGAGTCTGCCCCCTTCGAAGAGCAGCAGCCTGGCTTCTGGTGGCCACAGCAGCAGGTAGGAAAAGAATGGTTGTTCTTACCTTTTGTTTTTCATAAAATAGAATTTTAAGGCAAAGTTAAATGTTAAATGTCAGTATATTAGACATAGTAGAATCACCAAAGGATTTAAATAATATGGCTTCCATCTGTAAAGCACCCTCGACTAATGAGAGGATTGGTTTTGCTGTTGGAGAACCTGTCTCAGGATTTCTTTTGGGGGCAGGGGGTGCCTTGGGTTATTCCATATGATAGCCGTCGTGGTCAGTGCCAGAAAGAAACTCATGTCTTGACGAGTCTGACATCATCTGTGTTCTCTGGATTTTCACTTGTAATGTGCATGTTTATATATGTATGTATCCTGTGCTCCAGACACACAGTCACCTTTGTTAAGAACATTCACAAAAACACAGATGATGATCTGACCAGAAGAGAGGCCCCCTCTGATGCATTGTTTTATTCTAAGTTTTCCAAGAGCTCATCAATTGACTTCTTGAAAGACAGCACCATGAGCTGTTTGGAAGGAAGTTATTAGGAGTCTGAGAAATATTGAATAGGTGTCAGTTACATTAGTGCAGTTCCTTGTTCACCCTCTGGATCACAGAATAAGACTTTTATGTATTTTGGGGTCATGGACCTCTTTATAAGGAATATAACTTATAAACTAGACAAAAAACCATAAAGTGAATATGATGAGCTGTTACAGAGTTTGTCGTAACCAGTTCTCAAGTGTGGTAAAAGTAAAATATGATGCATATGTGATAGAAGGAAGTAATAAAGGGAATATGGAAAAGAACAAAATGGAATTTTATGAGAATTTTTAGGTCTACTTTTTAAAAGCAAACTGAATTTGTGTGTCAGCAACCAGAGAATCAATTCTCAGAGAAAATATTTATGAATTGTGTGATTACCTCACTTTAAAAAATGACCAAATATTGAGGTTATTTCTTCTTTGCTGGTGTGAGGGGGGGAGAGGGAGGGAGGAAGATGAAGGGAAGGAGGGAGGGGAGGGAGGAGACACTTTTTTCATGTACTGGGTTACAGACTGGTTTATTTTAAAATGCACCTCAGTAACCACTTATTCTGCAGTCAGCACTTTCTGTGTTCTGGGCACTGTGCTAGGCTCTGGACTATACGTGTCATGTTCAATTTCTTCTTCAGTAACTTTTGCCTACCTCTTATTAGTGTCACCAACAAATAGACAACCACAGACTTTTAGTATGATGACTTTAAGTGGACTCCTTGGGTGACCTGGTTACCTGAACTGCTTGTGTATCGATCTGTTAGAAAAAGTTGGAAATGATACCCTGTTGAAAATAAACAGTACCTCCCAAGCTTCCTTAAAATCCAGCTCTCTGAGGCCAAGGAGTAGAAGAGCACTACTATTAGATTTGTGTCCTATTTGTGATTCCTGAGTTTTCTGGGTAAGGGTGGTGCTGGAGGGTTGACCTAGAGCCATGCAGGCTCTAAGACAGGGGCTGTGCCTTGTCTGCCAGGCTCTCTCCCCAGAACCCTGTGGGCTTGAGGAGTGGGGTGGAGGTGGGGACCCTTACCCGCCTTGGGTGTCCCTCAGGGGACCTTCTTCTTTATGTATCAGCTGCGAACAGCCCCTGCGCCCTCAGCAAATGTGATTGAACCTTGTGTGCTAGCCCTGGGCCCCATCCTGCTGTTGGAGGCTGGCTCCTCAGTTGATTTCAGGCAGACCCAGAGGCGAGGTGGACAGACGTAAATGTTGCCTCGTTACCAGCGCATGCTTTTCCTTTTCACTTCTTCCCTATGGCTGCATCTTCTCTTAGTGGCTATAAGTAGCACCATTGCCCCACTCTGGAAAATGTCTAAGTCTGTCACTGGTGGTCCCTTAGCTCTGCATGGCTCCCAGTTCCAGTGAGAAATGCTGCCAGGAGTAAAATAACAAAGCAGAAGATGAAATCTACAACAACACAAAAATGATAATAATAGCGCCTAACATCTGTGAGAACTGGATGTGTGCTACAGGCTTTATATACATGATCTCATTTATTCTTTACAACCACCGATGAGGTGGGGACTATTGGTATCCCCATTATATAGACAAAGAAACTGAGGCTTAACCATTTACTTGCTGCTGGCAGTTCAGACCTATGTGTCTGACTCCAAAGCGATGAGCGTGACAATGGAATTTAGCGTGAATCCTGGCCAAGAGAAGATAATGCAGACCGGTGAGCAGGGTGCTTAGGCAGATGCCCTTTCTGGCCCCCTTCGCTTTCCTGCTCTTCCGTGATGCCTCTGGAAAGGTCTATTGGAGACCACCGGGGAGACCAAAGGGATTGCTCTGCTGCCTGTGGTTTCTCTCTCACAAGTGGCTTGTCATACCTCCCTTTGAGGTCTGGCAACCAGCATTTATCTTGGTCTTTGTTTACAAACAGGGGCTATGCATCCTGTTCTTTCCTTGCTATTTGGGGCTGACTTTAATTTTAAAGGAGCATGTGTTCTGCTTCCACTCTGCTGGTGTTTTTGGACACAGACTTTAGCCTTAAGAGGCATCAGGGAATGTTCACAACCAGTTCTTTTCCTTTTCTTGATTTCAGCTAATATATTCCCCAGAGCCCACCTAGAACCAAAAGGAGTTCTCCTTTAGGCATGGTCTCTGTTTTGTCAATTACCACTGCTTGTACCTGTTTGAAACCACTCTGGGGAAGAGTTTGGAAAGTCTCCAGGCTGTTTACCCTTGGGCTCCCCGATTCATAAGTCATGTCATAGGCTCATTTCTGAGGGGTACTCTCACATTTTGAACCCCTTCCTATTTTCAACCTATGGGCAAATTCTTTTGTAATATGGATCTTGTCCAAAGATACTAGAGAAGGGCTCAGATCAGCCCCCACACCACGCCCATTAGATGGCCCTTTGGTTAACTCGAGCAGCGCATCAAAACCCTATCCCCTTAGACTTCTTACAAACTATTTTTATTGTGTGACTTGTCAATGAGTTCGTGAAGTATCACCTTCTTTGAAATTTGGCCCTAACTTGCTTATTTCCGGTTTCAAACAGTTTCCCTTATTGTGCGTTTACTGGAAGAGAATGAAAGAGGTGGAGGTTTGAGGCAGCAGAAAGGAAGGGGACTGGGTGCCTGGGTGGCTCAGTTGGTTAAGCAACTGCCTTCGGCTCAGGTCATGATCCTGGAGTCCTGGGATCGAGTCCCACATCGGGCTCCCCGCTGAGCGGGGAGCCCGCTTCTCCCTCTGACCCTCTCCCCTCTCATGCTGTTTCTCTGTCTCTCTCTCTTTCTCTCAAATAAATAAATAAAATCTTTAAAAAAAAAAAAAAAAAAGAAAGGAAGGGGACTAATATGAATTGAACACCTACTGTGTGCTGGGTACTCTACTAGGCTCTCTACCTGTGATACGATATTTAATCCTGACGGAACCCGGTAAGGTAGAAAGGCCCATTTACAGTTGAAGAAACTAAAGTTTCAAAGAAGTTAAGCTCCTAGGTGGAAGTGTAACACAAAGGTGGGACAGAATTCAAAGCCCGGTCACTTCCCTTTATTCCATACTGCCTCCACCGTGTCACCTCGGTTATGAACCCTTTCCCAGTGGACAGAGTATACTCAGACCTTCGTGATCCTGGGATTGAGGTGCGTGATACCCATTTGGTAGATGAGAAAACCAGGACTCAAAGGATACTGCTTGGATTAATGGAGATCAGCTCCTATTAAGCCTTGATCATTTCCTACTCATCTCAGACAGCTGACTTCCTGGAGCGATGGTGTTCACGTGAAACATGTTAACCCCCAAGATCCTAATTAACAGTAATCTATTTGTATCACTTTTGATTTTCCAAACCTTGATCTTAGCAATATGTGTTTGCTTCCATATGCCCTACTCCGGTTCTCACATAATTTTATTTCAGAAACGCAGGTCAGTGTTAATGAGATTAAATACTTATCACTTCCACGGATAACAGTTTTCTGTCCTGTTACTCAGGCCAATTCCTTGTTTTTGAGCATTTGAGATGGTCCAAAGAATACAACTTCATTTCTTCCTTTTGGTTTTCCTTTTGGAGGGTATGGTTTCCAAAGAGGAAATTCCTAAGTCAAATAGTAAAACAAATTTTGTAGCTCTTATAAAAAATTTCTAGACTGCTTTCCTCAGAAACCTCACATTGTCACCAGCAACAAACAAACACGGGGACTTGTTTTCCTCCCATTCCAGGCTGGCCTGCTCTTTATTGAGCTGAATTTATTTATAGTTCTCTTCTCCAAAAGTTTTGGGAGTTCTGATCTTCAAGTGTCTTTCCTCTCATCACTGAGCCTTCTACCTAGGGCTGACACTGAGCCAGCTAACCACACAGTTGCCTCCAGTCAGAGTAGTGAAGACCTGAAATGCCATGTGCCATGGCCTAATGAAGTTAGAGAGGGGAATAACAGATATGGAATGAGTTGAGAAGTAAAGAGAAATAGTGAAGAACCCATGATAAACAGGTAGGTCAGAGAAATAATAGAGGATATGGGAAAATTAGCCTCTTGGGGATTCTTAAAGACTACCATGTGAAATACATTTATTCATTTGTTGGTTTATGTGGTAGCCAACCTCCAAGATGGCCCCTAATGATCCCTGACCCTGATAATTAGCATCCTGTCTAGTCCCTTCCCACATCCTGTCAGAGTTGGTCTGTGTGCCCAACAGAATACAGGACAAGTGATGGTATGTTGTTTCTGATATTAGGTTGTAAAAGATGTCATGGCTTCATTTTGATCACTTTCTCCCTTTCTTGGATCACTCACTCTGAGGGAAGCCAGCTACCATGTCGTGAGCAGCAATCTGGAGAGGCCCATGTAATGAAGAACATGGTGGTGACAGCATTCCAACTGCAGTGAAATCGCAAGTCACACCTCTGTCAGGAAACCTGAACCGTTGGCTCAACTCTTTGTTCCCTGTTAGACCATAAATAGACATCAGTTATCTATTGCTGCAGGACAAACCACCCCCAAATAAGAGTGATACTTTTGTGTTTGGGGCCGCAAATAGGAATGGATAGAACAGCTGGGATGACTAGGACTCTCCATATGGCCTTTCACTGTGGGCTTTATCACAGTACAGTGTTCTCCCAGTACCCATAGGACAAGGATAGAAGCTGTAAAAGCTTCCTGAGGTCTGGGCTCGGAAGTTGCACAACATCCCTTCTGCCACATTCTATTGGACAAAGCAAGTGAAAAGGCCAGTCCAGATTCAAAGGGTGGGAGGGATAAGTGCTGCCTCTTCATGAGAGGATTTGTAGTGTGTGGTCATCGTTAATCCATCAAGTCTACCTTCTGGCCATAATTATTTAAATTTATCCCGTATGCAAGATATACTCCTCTCTCCTAAAACCCCTGAAGTCTCATCTAGTGACCACATCAGGCTTGAAGTCCATGATCTTGTGATCTGCATCTGGTCCAGACAGAGACAGGGTTTCTGGTGTGTAGCTCCTCTTCAACCAGAGATCAAGTTTGCCTTCCATCCTAGCAAATCCTGGGCTCTGTTTATGTCCTCTAAATTCTGTTTGTAAACTAAATCATACACCCAACTACAGTGTTGAAACAGGCACATGATAACTCCAATAGCTATCCCCATTCAAAAATAGAGCAATAGGAAGAAGAAACAGCAATAATTGGTCCGGAGCAATTCTGAAATCTACCTAGGCTCCTGGATATCAGATTCTCCTAGTCTAGCTGGCAGGGTTCCTTGATTAGGGTCTGGTTCTGCTCTTGACTCAACCCCTCTGGGTTCTTGGTTCCATCTTCTGAGATGTCTTTTCTTTTTGAGAATAAATAGTTTGTGTTTATAGCTAAGTAGTTTTCTCACCCTACATTCTGGATGTAGAAGGTTGGTAGTCTAGAGATGTCCTATCATTTTAAACTATTCCTCCAATCTGGTAGGACTCATTTGAAAACTTTACGGGTTTTCTACATATCTCATTATTGTTCATTCCATTAGACAAAATCCATATTCACAGTTCTTTTTGGGATGGGCCCCTGTCTACAATAGTGCTGTCTAATAAAAATACAATACAAACCACAAATGTGAACCATGTCTGTATTCTTTTTAATTCTAAGAGCCACCATTTAATAGTAAAAAAAGAAGGTGAAAGTAATTTTAGTAATATATTTTAACTCACTATAGCCAAAATATTATCATTGCAACATTAATTATCTTATTAATAAGATATTTTACATTTTTTAATGCTAGCTTTTTGAAATCCAGTGTATATTTTATGCTTATAGAACATCTTAATTCAGACTAGCCACATTTCAAGTGCCCAGTAGCTACATGTGCCTGTATTGGGCAGCCCAGCTTGATTACTCAGAGCTATTTTGGGATTAGGCTTCTATAAATCTTAGAAGCCCTTTGTCTTTGAGAGGGCCTACTCAGCACTTCCTAAAGTCCTTTCGAGGTCTTAATTGGGGGTCTCACACTCCTATCCTTGATTAGTCTTTACCCTGAGATTCTCTCTTCCTTTGAGAATCCTTTGCCAGCTGGAGAGAATGGAAATGAGGAACAGTTTTACTTTCCAACCCAGCCAATC
Source organism: Phoca vitulina (assembly GCF_004348235.1). Lineage (NCBI taxonomy): Eukaryota > Metazoa > Chordata > Mammalia > Carnivora > Phocidae > Phoca > Phoca vitulina. The sequence continues at coordinate 25,329,044 of NW_022589710.1, forward strand.
CGGAACCCTCCTTCTTTCTTCTCACTTCTACTTGCAAATTCAGTGGTTCCTGCTTTAACTCATTTCTCTCTCTTCCTGTACCTTACTGTGCAATGGTAACATAGCCGTGGGTGCTTTTAGCATTCTGCCCAGAAATCTCTTCAGCCAGACCAACACAATTATTAGATCTATTTTTTCACCTTACAGATTACTACAGATAACAGTTTTGCTGATGGTTTCAGCAGTGCGGGTTGCCCTTTTTCCAGCCTCCAAAAACAATTTCCTCACTGCCCTTCCAGCCTCTCCCCCACCATCTGGTCCCAAAGGCAGTGCCACATGTTAGAAGCTTTAGTTTGGCAGCACCCTACTCACCAGTTTCTGTTTTAGTTAGTCATTGTAGAGTAACGAACAACCCTAAAATGTAGTGACTTAAAACAACAGATTATTGTTTCTCATGCTTCTAGTGAAATGGCTGGTATTACCTGGGCTTATTCATGCAGTTACCTTCAGCTTGAAGATCTTGAAGACTGGGGGCTGGGCTCAGCTGGGGCAGCTGGGCCTCACTGGCTCCCTGTGCTCTTTCATCCTTAAGGAGGCTAGGCTTTCTCACATGGTGGCAACAGCATTCTAGAGGTCCACACTTTAATGTGCCAGCGCTTATGAAGTCTGTACTAATGTCACATTTGCTGATTGCGCTGGCCGAGGTAAGCACTCAGCCAAGGCCAAAGTCAACGTGGGAGGAAGCGACACAAGCGCACGGGTCCTGGGAGGCCTGATTAGTTGAGGAATCACTGCCTCCCATGCTATCTCTTCTAGATACCTTACTGATTACATGAGGTGATTTACACATAAAGCACTTAAAGTCTCACAGGCCGATACTGGAACTCAGTTCTAAAGTTGCTCTTGCTTGATGTTTGGAGAGATCCATCCACGCTTGCTCTATTCATGGTCTAATGAGGAACAAAGAGTTGAGCAGATGGGACATGTTATATGTAGGACATTGTGCAAAAAGCTTCAACTGTGTTACGTCGTTTCGTCCTCAAAGCAGTCCATTTTACAGATGAGGAAATGAGTTACAGAGAAACCAAGGCAATCCAGCAAACTAGAGGTGGAACCAGGGCCTGAGTTCAGGCTGCCTAGCTCTGGGGCCTGTGTTCGTAATCACTGTCCCACAGCCGTCAGTGCTCAGGGAAGGCAGAAGAGACAGGGAAAGGGTGGAAAACAAGGCCTGGTGTGCAGAAGAAAGCAGGGCAGCATGCCAAAGTCTGTCTGTATTCTTTTCAGGTGTTTAGTCCTTTGGGTTTTCTGCATAAACTGTTCTTCTAGAACCCTTTTCTCTGGTGACCAGCTTTCTCAATCAAGGCAGATGTGTTGGGAGGTATTATTTTTTCTAGTTGATCTCCCTTGATTCTCATATCTGAACTAAGCTTATTAAATTTCAAATATTCTGATGTGTTGTGAAATAATGGCCTGAGCACTGGCAAGAGAGCATGTCATATCTCGGAAGACCTTGGCAGGGCTCTGTCACTCTGGTTCTGCTGCTGCCACATCAAGGTTTATGACATATGAAGGTGCCCAAGTTTGTAGGGTGAGAAAAAGAAGCAGCTCACGTTTACAATCATCATTTTAAAAATCCACCCAAATGTTACTGGAGTTGTACTTTATAAAGGGTTTTGGACAGATACCCACTTTGGGAAATGATGGGGAGATGTTAAAGATATAAACCAAGGTAGAAGTAGTATCATGTAGTGTGTGTGTCAAGAGAACAGTTTTGAATGAAGCAAGATCCATGCTACTCAACTGTTTTTAGATTAGTTTTTGTTTGTGTGAGCACAGAAAGGCCTGGGTAATTAATGTGTCTGCAGGAATCAGAAGATTTATGAGGTTGAAAAAACGTGGAGGCCGTAGAAGATGCTGCATCTACATAGACGGGTGTGAGTCACACACACCTCAAGCACCCTGAGTTGGAAGCCCATCCCGTGAGCAGTGAAGTGAGCTATTTTCAGGTTAATTTCTATTGAAAGTGTCAACAGTTTCAGAAATGTTGGCCTGAATTAGGAGGCCGTTTTGATCTTTGATGTTGAAGGGATTTTTTCTATAAATACTTACAAGAAATGTGCCAGCTTATCAGGGTGGTTTGTCATTAAGGATGTTGGTGCTTCAGAGAACTTCTCTTTTCCTCCTTCATAGTATAAATCATTTCCTCTGCCCCAAAACTCTAACAACTTGGGCTGAAAGTCATGTTATTGCTGAATAAGAGATTGGAAACGGAAATTCAGAATCTCTCTGTGCCCTCTTCCCTTCTGCCTTGCTTCCTCATTTGGGGTGTTTACATCATTTTAAATAAACAGCCTTTTGGGCATTTCTAGCAGGAAATACTCTAGAGCATTAGCTATGATTTATCTCGTGTAATTTCAGCACTCGATAGGAGCCATTTATCCCCATGTTCTGCATTACTGGTTCCCTGACTGAGCGGACGGAATTCAGTGATGTTCTCTGTGCTGCCTTTCTCTCCCTCAGATTCCTGGTGTATTTAAGAAACCTTGAATTTTTTGACGTGTAGCTAATTATATCTATCTTTGGAAAGGGGGAAAGTCATGCACCCTGCAACAGTGATACTTACTATGGAGCAACTATTGCCTTAATTCAAGTATCTCCTTTCTAGTCAAGTCCTTATTATTGACGTAGTGGAGGTTTAGTTTGTTCATTCATTGGTTCTGGTAAGGGAGGTGCCTCTGTCGTACACTCCTTCCTGATATACCACGAGCTGGAACGGGGGGTGGCTTTGGAAGCAGCGGGCAGGGTGGATGGTTCCTGATCCTGCAGGTCCGGCCAGAACTGTGTTGCCAGATAGCACTAGTCACTTCTGACTTGACATCCCAGGTAAAGAGGTTTTGAAGGGAGCCAGTGAGAAAAGTAGACAGGAGTAAAAGAAAAGAGAACAATTTCTGGTCAGGTCAGAGTGAGCTGGATTGTCAGCTGCTGAAAAATGGGAGCCGAGAGCCAACACATTTCTGCCCCAGTATGACTCTCAGAAGCACTTTTCGTCTTTCTAGGTAAGGATTTATTAAGATGCTGAAGAGAACAGGGCAGGCTAAAATTACCCAGATTTGTTTTATTACGATTTTATTTAAATTTAGACAGCAGCTGTCTGTCCTTTTAATTGAGCTGTTCAAATCATAGCTGGGAAGCCAAGCAGCCAATGGCGTGGCGCCACACCCCTTGGGCCTCTTTGGGTCTTGGGGTTTACACCTGGCTCCTGGGAGCAGGTCTCAGGTTGCAGAGCTCTGTCTTAAGGCTAACTCCCAGTTATGCATCGTTCCTCCGGCAGCTGACGGTGTCTTTGCGTTTTGGATCTCTAGCAAGGAAGCAGAGCCCCCAACCCAGAGGCAGGGCTGGATGGTGCTTTATTGGTATGACTTGAGAGAGCTCACAAAGGCTTTTTTTCTCCCAAATATCTCCCATTTGCCACAAGAATAGGGAACCATTCCTTTGTGTTAGACAAACGCCCTTTTTTTAAAAAGCTTATCATTGGCACCATAAGATAGGTAGCTTAATTTTCAAAATTTTGAATGAACTGGCTGCATTAGATCCATTCTTTTTCATAACAAAGTGGGCACCTCTGAGTGAAGGGAATGGGGCTCACGGGTCAGGGACAAGGATGAGGCATAGGATACAGGGTGGCAGGCCTGGATCCAGGTAGGGGAAGGGCTCCTGACAATGTGTGCATTCTGAGTGCTAATAATTCCCCAAATCTACATCTGCAGCCATGGCCTCTTTCCAGAATCCCAAATCCATATTGATAATTTCCCTTAGATCTATCCATCTGAAGTCCAGTGGGGCACCCTAACTGTAGCATGTTCAAAATTGAATCCATCTCTTCTCTTTTTGCCCAAACTCATACCTTCTCTGCTCCACGTTTTCTTGAACGCCTCGCCTACTTCCCCACCCAGTCACCAGTCCTGAAAATTCTGCCTCCTCCATCTCTCTGCTCCATGTCCCCACTGCCCCGACTTCTCTCCAGCTCTCAGCTTCTTCCCACAGACAGTTGCAACAGGCATTTAATTGGTCTTTCGGGCTCTCTCTCTCTCGCTCTCTTTTTTTTATTTCCTCCTTTATACCACTGCCAGAATTAACTTGCTATATATAAATCTTATCACTATTTGCCCCTAAAAATCCTTGTTTTAAGTATCTGCTGTTGCCACAGAATAAAATCTGACCTCCCTAGTGTCCCCAGAGCACCCTAGATCGTGCCACTTCTGGAACGTGGATGTTGAGTACAGTGCCTACATACAGGAAGTGCTCTATTAATGTTTATTGTGGATGAGAGAGATGCTTGGTGGGAAAAGAGCTACAAGGGATGACGGAAGGTGCCAGAGGGAGAAGAGAAAGCCCTGAACACCAAATTAACCCAGCAAATGAGATATCACTTACAACCATCAGACTGGGAAAGATGAGCAAGACTCTTCATGCCCAGCCTCGAGGGTGGAGGAGGAAAATGGACAGTTCCATTTGCCATTGGAAGGATGGAATATTGGTGGAGACTTCCAGTAGGAAAATTTTGACAGGGTGCATCAAAGCTTTTGAAGATGATGGAATTTGACCCAGCAGTCCATTTTGAAGAATCCATCTCAAGGGAATGATCTGACAAGGATTCAGTGATGTTTATGTAAAGACCCTTATTTCTACCAGCAATAACATAGTGAGATCCTTATTTCTACCAGCAGTAACGTAGTATCATCTGAAATGTCTGACTAGAAGCAGTTGATTAAATAAACCGTAGCACATTTTTATTCTGGATTATTAAACAGCCATTAAAAATGTTAACAAGGAGAGTACGTGTGACCTACTGTGGAGTGAAAAAATCGGTTCTAAAAATATACGCATACTGTAATCTCGCTTCAAAATACTAGCATAGAAAAAATCATGAGGAATATGCACTAGCGTATCAACTGTGCCTATTCTGAGTTGGTGGTATTCTTTACCTTTTTCTGTATTTTCTGAATTTGGGGGAAACTAATCAGGAATTAGTTGTATGGTGAAGTGCGCATACACAAATGCACACGCACGCACACACTCCCGGTCAGGTTATTCCATTAGTAGAAAGAACAGAGAAAGCATAAGCTGGTGGGCCAGCCAGCTTACCCCCACTACCAGGTCCCTGCTCCATAGTAGCCTCAGCGCAGCTGCCTGGCGGACATGGAAGGTAACAGAGAGGCAAAAATGGCCCTACCTTTTCTGTTAATATCCAAGTTAGCCAAGAATCCTTTTGAGGATACTTGGAAAACACCAGGGGCTAAATCAGTTAGTGACCCTGAATGATTCATGGCCATAAACCTTTCCAAAATTCTACTACTGGGGAAAATCATTTTTAAAAGTCTCCCCATCAGAAATCAGGTCTGGCTGAGCTAAAACTTTACTGCAGTAGCTATAGAAGCTGATGACCCTCCTCCTCTCTTTTCCCCACCAACACATTTTAGATCATAGAATGCCCGCTAATTTCCAATTCAATTAGAAGTACTCCAGAGAATGTGTGTGTGTGGACACCACCACCCAGAGGGAGCTGAAGCAGGTGGGCTGGGGATTGCTGTGGTAAAGATGCTGAATGCAGGATCCTGGGAGTGTGGCCGCGACATCTGCCACGGGATGGATCGTTCCCCAGACCCACACTGCTGCTTGGTCAGACCCCTGCGCCAGACGGGATGTCAGGAGACTCTCTTTTCTGGGTGCCAGGGAACAGGGTTACTCTGCCCTCCAAGCTGCTCTGAGCACCTGGAACAGGCCTGAGCCCTGGGCCCACAGATGGGAACCACCTCATCCTTCACTACTCCTTGCCCTACATTGTGACCCCTCAGGCTCCATCTTGGACCCTGGAACTAGCTTCTCCCCTCCGTAGCCCCTCAGCCCTTCCTGTTGCTGACCAGCGGCAGAAAGCCTGGGCAGTGAGTGGAAGGGAGACCACAGCGCCTGCTCTGTGCTCATGGCAGCGACTCCGGCCGGTGCCCCAGGCTGGCCCTGCCTGGTGGTGCCTCTTCAGTGCTCCCTCCCTGCGGCTGCCCCAGCTCGTCATCTGGAGGCCCCAGAGGCGACACTGGCAGCAGTTTAGCCAGAGTCTGTCCCCAGAGCAAATTGTCTGCGAGCTCTGCCAGCTTGTGAAGAAAATCTGCTTTGTGAACAGGGGAAGAAGCCTCTTTTATGCTTTCTGCTAATCACGTTATTCACATAAGAGAGCTCTTCGTGCTTCCTTCCTTTCCCACAAGCCCCTGCTTGCCCAGGAGTCTTGAGGAGACCAGAAGGAAAAGGTGAACAGGTGGTGAACGATCGTCCAAAATATGAAGGAAACAGTAAAATATGTGTTCTAAGAAACGGTTCCATTTCTCAAAGGGCTAAAGTATTTTAATAAACACACTTTCTCAGAATAGAATTAAAAAAATGTTTAGCCTTGACTGGAAAGTTTATTGCGGCCCATTATAAGCACTCTTCCCCCTTCACAAAACAAATAGTAGTGTGTGTTATGTCTTAAAAAGCAAGCTGTAATTAACGTCTCTTGCCTACAAGGTTGATTCCTTTGTGATGTTTCTAAGCTGGTTTGATTTTCCCTGCCTCGACTTGTCCTTTCACTTTTGGCCTTTCTCTCTCCTCCCATCCTCTTTCTTCTATCCTGGGCCTTTTCCTTTCTCTCCTTCCCAGCATTCCCTTTCTGAAAAAGTGAGTAGAGACCAACACCTCATGTATAACAATAAAAGAATGAGACTTTTATATTAAATGTAATGTATTTAAAAAGTCAAGAATAGATGGACATCCTTCAAGTAATGAGTTCAGGAAGTTATGCACTTCACATCACCGTCCACCATTCTTCACAATGTTTATACAAATCCTCACTTGGAATTGCCTTTGGGGTTGATTTATAAGGCGCACACACACACATACGCACACACACAATCAATCTGTATACTTTAATTTTGTCTCCTCTTGATTATGTTCCTTCTTCATTAGATTTGGCTCTAAATGACAAATTCGAAATGAAAAAAAAAAAATCACTCCAGAAGGACCAAGATTTGCCATCAATAACAATACACATATGTGTGTATGTTTTAAATAAGCCCTGAGGACATTCCCAACAGAGACGGTCCAGAATTACTTTGTGGACACAGAGCAGCAATGTTCGAGTTAGACATAACACCCAAAGTGGCTGTTTGGGAAGGTAGTGTTTCCTTTGGGTGTATCAGCTTGGCAAAGTTGGATGGTGTCTGTTTTTAATCAGCCTTGGGGCTGGGTAGGGAGGCTCCTGTGACATGCGCGATGTGCACTAACATTTATCGGGTGCATCCTCTGTGATGTACCAGGCTCTGTGCTGAGCATTTCACATGCAAAAATCTCATTTAATTCTCGCAACAGCCCTGTGAGAAAGCTGAGGCCTTCGGAGCAGGTAACTGGCCAGGGTCACGCAGCTGGGGAGTAGCAGACCTAGGATTTGGACCCATTTTTCTGACTCCAGGACTTGTTGACCAAGTCACCAACCTGAGGCGGATCACTTGTTTCCTTCGTGCTCCTAACACATGTGGTTGTTTAGAGCATCAAAGAGGACACTGCATGGAAACACATCCGAAGCTGCTCAGCGTTAGACGAGTCAGTGTTCCTGCCTGTCTTTGTGCAGCTCTTTCTCCTTTGCTCTCAGTCTTCCCATTACATGTGTATTTTTTTCAGGAACTTGTTTCTCTATTTTTCTCCTAAAATATTAATGATTTCTAAAAGATCCAGGGATATTTTATGACTACAGATTTTGTAGATGTTTCTCACTTGCCTCGTAAATGAGATCTCTGTAGAAAGATTTATCATTGGCCTACCACTAGCAGCATGCAGTATTTTCTTTGTAAACCTTAGAAGAAATCTTAGTACATAAACATACTATTCTATCTAATATGCCCACAGTTGGTCTTTTCCAGAAGTTGGAAATCTTTCTTTCCTTCGGGAATTATACCTCCGTGGCTAACACCCAAAGGATCCATCTTTGCTGCCCTTTTTAATTTTCCCATTTTCCCATAGGCCTTTTCAGTGACAGAATTATCTCTGACCTTTCTGTGTGCATGCCCCGCTCCACACCTTCCCCCTTTCCTCTCTGCTTGGGAGCCTCTGGAGGGCATGACTGGATCTTCTCTTTCTTTTGGCTTCCTCCACGGACAACAGCCCAAAGTGAGCCCAGAGAACTGGTTGGCAAAGACTGTTAACTTAGTTGCTTTACTCACTTGCAACTCTGTCCCAAGTCCCTCCCAAGAAACCCCACTACTTTTTAACCTACCTCCAGGAGCTGTTTCCAGGTCAACATATTAAATGAGAAACTGATGTTCCTCAAACAGAATAGAGGCAAGGATAGGTTTTAGAATCACTGACAATATTTGGTCTCTAATTACATTTTTTTTTAACTTATAAATCTTGGTGGTGGTTTTAGTACCAGCTTTCCAAAAAAAAAAAAAAAAAAAAAAAGGATTGTGACTGATTCAAATAAGAGTATCACACAGGCCAGTGGCCATGAACTAATATGAAGAGGAAGGTAATCCTGATAATATGAGTAACAGCTTTGATCATGAAAATTCTTCAGGGTTGGGTGATATATCAGGATAACACATTTTAAATTGTGAGGGTATGCCATTATTAATGGGAAAGATGAATACCTTTTGTAGGTCGTAGAACACATCACCTCATAAGCCATCAATGCTTATTATGATAGAGTGATAGAATAATGTAAGAGACTAGGGAACCCCATTATGTCACCATTTCATAGGTGGAAAAATGGAAACAGTAAGAAGTTAAGTTTCTTGGGAGGGAAAAGATTGGTTAAAAGCTAGGATTGATATAATAGTTCTTCTAATTAAATGATAAATTCAACATAATGTATTTTATTCTTCTAGTAGTAGCACTTCATAGTGTATATATGCATAGAAATCATGATCCTTTCAATAATTTTAATCCTCTTTAATATAGTTCTAGAAATGAAGAACATTGAAGTTTGAATTTTGCCTCTTGATAAGCTCAGACACTGAAGTCTAGCCATGCTATCCTTCAAGTGCCTCAACTTGAAGGGGTTGGTATGGAGCTGGGGGTGGTGGACAGATAATAATTAGGCATACTAAGGTGTTGTTGCAATTTAATTAATATTTATAAAGCACCTGGAGATCGTCAGATGAAAGGAGCTCATCCAAAGAACAATTATCTCATGATCTCTCCCATGTTCCTGCTCCAGGTTTTTTGGCCAAAGTGAAAGGGGTTAACCTAAAGTCTGGGAAGCTCTGCTACCAGAATTATGATGAAGACTATAGACATTAAGCTTGTCACCCCTTGTGCAGAATGATGGTTTACTTTGGGTTGCTGAACTGCTGCTGCAAATCACTTTGTCCCCAGGAGACAATGTCATATCTATCCATCAGGCCTGCCGCTGGGGAATTTTCTGTCTCAGCAACTCCTTGTCCTCAAAGCAGGCTCACGCAAGAAGTCACAACCTCCTCCTGATAGTTGGTGTAATGTTTCATTTTTTTCAAGATGGGTAAAAAGAACTAAAGTCTTTAGGATGCAGCACAAATGGGTGGATTCCAATAGCCATGGGGGGAGAGAAATTGGGAGAAAGAACAGCCTGTATGTCCCTTCTTTTGTCCCTCATTTCTGGAGCCCACCCCCTTCTGGTCTTGCGGCCAGAAGGAAAGAAGAGCAAAGATTGGGCCTCAGTGGTGAGGTGACTGTAGCTGGCATTGAGAGGGCTCCTCTCTTGGCTCCCACAGCGTCTCCTGGGGTTGGCCACAGCATTGCTGACTACTGAGCCCCTAAGGGCCTCCTCTTCCTCCCGAGCATTGGGCACTGATATGTACTGGAAAAAAATGGCCATTCGCGGGCAGATGTGGAGGCCTACCTTTACTCTCAAAATTAGGAGTGCCCAGTTCAGTTCAGCTCTGACAAATACAGTGGGTGCTGGTGCAAAGGGGATTTCTACTAGACTTTTTCAAAGTGTCCCTGTAGGACCATCTGCATCAGAATCACCTGAAGAACGTCCTGATTCTGGGGGCCTGGGACTCTGCATTTTAACAAGCTCCCCACGTTTCTCTGAACTAGCGCAATACCCTGACCCACTCCTTGTTGAGACCAGTCTTGGTTAAAAGTTTGGTTCTGGGGCGCCTGGGTGGCTCAGTGGGTTAAGCGTCTGCCTTCAGGTCAGGTCATGATCCCAGTGTCCTGGGATGGAGCCCCGCGTCGAGCTCCCTGCAGGAAGCCTGCTTCTCCCTCTGCCTGCCGCTCCCCCTGCTTGGGCTCTCTCTCTCTCTCTCTCTGGCAAATAAATGAATAAAATCTTAAAAAAAAAAAAAAAAAGTTCGGTTCCAATAACCAAAACAGGCTGGATATTCTGATTGCCTGGGAAGAGAGAAGCCATCCCTGTCTGCTGGCTTATTAGGTGGCTGCTACCTCTTTTGAGAAAATGTCATGTAAATTACTCATCAGAGAATACTGAGGAACTGATTCCTTTGGCTGTTCTTCAGATCTCCCAGATCCACAATTCTGTCACATACTAAACACCTACTGCAAACACCTTATGGCAGGTGTTTCTCTGTAACGGCTGCTCTGGCTTTACAATGTACAATCTGGCTGGCAGAGGCAGGGGCAAAAGTTCTTATGTTCCAAGAAAACTGGTACTCATTTAATCAATGTTCTCAGCTACTTCCTGAATCTGTTTTTTTAAGCTAAGGAGCACCTATCTATCATTAGGAGTTTTTCTAATGACCCGGAGTCAGGTCTGGGTATCAGTCAGTTCGACAAGAGCTTAGTCTTTGACCTGCGCTCAGGCGTATGTGAAGTTCTATGTTACTATCACCTGCCTTCCTCATTTATTCATGTCTGGGCCCTGGCATTTCCCCAGCTGATGCCTCCCTCTCCTCTTCTGGTTGGAAGCAAGCAGTTTAAGCTTTCTCAGCTCCCATAATGGAGGGAGCTTAGGCTGACGGAGCACGAACCAACTGTGGGATATCAGAGAAGTGACACCACCTCTCTGAGCCTCAGTGGCTTTATTTGTGTACATGAGAAGAATAATCCTTATCTTGCCAGGAGTAAATCCGATAATGAATGTTAAGTATCCTGCCTCATACCTGGCCCAGGGAAGGTGCTCAATATGTGATATAATGTCACGCTCATCCTCTCTGGGCTCTTAGATTCCCTCCCCCACGTGTCTCTGCCCGCTCACCTAACCCTGGATGCAGCCAGGACCCAAGCACGATCTAGCTGGGCGGGGGGGAGGGGGGTCATTCTCAAAGCACTTCTTCACCCTAGCACATTCTTCAAAATTCATCCCCCTCTCAACGGTTTTTAAGATAAACTGTTAATAAAAGCAGGTATTAAGACTATGATGACAAGAAGAGAAAGAAAGCAATATGAGATGCAAAATATGTGGGTACTACTTTTTTCTAATCTGTTTTCTCTCTCATCAGCCAATAGCAGAGTTTTCATATGTACCCTGAGTCACTGACCTTCTGATTCAACCATGGTGGTGTCCCTACCCCCAATCCTATGCCTCTTTTTCTTAGATTGTGTTACAAGATGGAAACAGCCTTACCTCACACTCCTCCTCATTCAGTCCCTTCATTCAGTGGTCTGAATTCAGTTCTGATAATTAAGCTCTCACCTTGGTCCCAGGTTCCAAGCTCTCACCTTGGTCCCAGGTCCTCTACCCTGCTCCTGTTCTCATAATCCACATCTTAGCTCTACCTTTGTCCCATTTCTGAGTGCTGGTTCTGGGACATAGCTTAGTCTCCTTCTACCACTCAGACCTGCCTATCTCTGACTAGGCCCTTTGTCCAGGAGCGGGCCTCTGTTCTCCATCTTTTTAAAAAAATTTTTAATTTTTAGAGAGAGCATGTGCATGTGGGTGCATGCATGCTCATGGGCTTGCTTGAGGTGGGGAGACAGAGGAAGAGGGAGAGAAGCAGACTCCGTGCTCAGCTGATGCTGGGCTGGATCTCACAACCCTGAGATCATGACCTGAGCCCAAATCAAGAGTCAGATGCTAAACCCCGAGCCACTCAGGTGCCCCCTCTCCATCTTTTGATGCCCCACTGCCTGACTGCCTGAATTTGAACATATCTGCTGCCCAAATTCCCTATGGCTGGACCCCACCTACCTGTTGAGCTCCCACTTCTAGAATAACTGGTGCCCCCATCTGTTGGAACCCTGTTTGGAGGTATTCATGCTCCCTGGACACAGGGTCTTGGTCAGACAGAATCTCCACTATCACTTGGGCCTACTTCCCACCACCTGGGTCTTGACCTTAATAGCAAATCTGCTCCTCCTTCCTGCATGGCCTTCAGTGTTCAGTTCTAGTCAGAACACCAACTGCTTGAAATAGGCAGCCAATGACACAGAGAGATCGTTGTCAGGAGACAGAGCAGCTGAGTTCCTACTGATGTTTCCAAGGAGACCCATCCCCTGGCTACTCGAGTAGCTGTGTTATAAAGAAAACCATCAGGGAGGCTGAATTTTTACCATTAAATAGCATAAAATCTCTTTACTGAGAGCCTAGGTGGGAAAGTTTGAGGAAAAGCCAGTTGCTAATACAAATCGAATGTGAGATGCTTTAGACCAGCACAGATTTAAGCATCAGGAGGGTGAGATGCTGCAAAGTAGTGACTGTTGCAATGCAAAGGGCTCATGGGTGGCACTTTCTAACCCTCTGGGAGGTCACTGTTCTGATCACCACTCTTAAACATCACGGCAGGTGGGCTGCTGTGCATCTTAACTTCATCTCCTAGCCCTGAGCCAGGCTGGGGAGAGGGGAAAGTGCTCACATCTGGGAGAATATGGAAATTTCTCCTGCCAAAGGTTTGACCACTGGTCAATGTTGTGCCATGGATTCCCTCCTCTAAGGACTAAATTCAGCTGTTACGTATCCCAAGATACCCTCTTAAAAAAATAAAACATGTTCCACTTGAGTTGAATAATAGATTCTGCATTTGTAGGGACTGGATTTTAGGTTAACTCTTTGCTATCCAGGCAATTAGACACAGGGCCCATTTACACTGGGGATCCGTAGGAAGAAAGAGTGTAGGCATGCACTGATTCAAGTGTCCACTCTGGAATATGGTTCAGGAATAGAAGACATCAGAGATGGGAAGGGAGCAGGGCAATCAGAAGCCAAGGCAGAAACAAACTGGAGCCTCCAGAAGCCTTCAAGAAGCAGAGTGAGGGTGTGTGTGTGTGTGTGTGTGTGTGTGTGTGTGTGTGTGTGTGTGTGTCTTTGAGAATGAGGTGAAATACTAACTTTCATTTGTCTATATTCATAACTCTTTAGATCCTTGTCATCTTGGGTGTGTAAAAAAATGAGAAAGTGCTTGTGTTTCCCTAAATATAGACAAAATGGACGTATTCTTAGTCTCAGATAAATATGAAAAGCTATGAGCTTAGAACTTCATGTGTTTATTTTTTGATGGCACTTAGAATAAAATGTTCCAAATTTAACATTTAAAAGGGAACAAACAAACTAACTCATTATGCAAATGGTATTATGGGATGGAGAGTCCCTGGGCAAAGGAAGATAGATGTATTTATAATTGCATTTTAATCTTCTCCACTGGAAACAATTCCTTGTCTGTTTTAACTTGATGCCAATCTGAACTGAGAGATGGTGACTTAAATTTAGAACTTGGTCAAGATGGCTATCAATTGCCTTAACTATAAAGGATCTTGCACTTTTGCCTCCAAATTGTAAAGTCGTTTATAATTCCCTTTGTCATTACAGATAGATGTTGTGTTATAAAAGACTGAATGATGAGCTTTGTTGCATACTTTAATTATTATTTTTGTCATGAAAAATGCCTAAAATTTGAAACTGGAAATAACAGGGACGATTAAGGAAACAATCTGTAACTGATGTGCTCCTCCCTCTAAATTACATTTTCCAATGGTTTATTTATAAAAGTTGACCAATCCGGTTTGACTCTTTTCATATATATAAGACCATATCTCTCCCCTGAGGAGTTTGCTGTCAGTCATTCTAACAACATTAATGAGTTTTCCAATCCAGACCAGCTGGAATCAAAGCTCTAAAGTACTTTATTCTGAGCAAAGACTATACCACTTGTCACATAGATATAAAAATTCTTCATTAATAGAGTGTTTATCTTTCATATAGCTATTATAGAGGCCAATAAGAATGCAGAAATATAGCTGTTGGAGAAAGAGAGATTAAATTGTATTTTTCTTGGTCATAGCTCTCAACTGTTGGCAGGGAAGGTGGAATCTCAAATTTTGTCCAATGACCCAGCCTCAGTCCTTAAATTTTCCTTCCTTCAGACCCAGTTACAAAGCCTACAATTACAACATTGTCACTGAGGCAGAATGTAATCCTGTTACAGCAGTAATGTCCACCCACAGCCATGCTTGCCACTGAAGATCATTCTCCAAATGCAAGCTGGCTTTCCAGTATGTCCTGATGGGATAGCTCACAGATAACACTGCTTCACTTTGTTCCTTAGAGGGTTGAGCAGAGGTGATGAATAGCTCCATGGTCCTTCCTCCCAAGTTCCTGTCTATACCTATCAAGTGCCATTGTCCCTCCAAGCATACCAAGGCAATGAAATTTCTGAATAGATGTGCCTCAGTTGAGGCAATCCTCTTGGACAAGTAGAACATAAAAACAATTAAGGAAGTTTCATGTGTGTAAAAGAAAACAAATTCTCTCGGCATGTTCCAGCTAACTTCTTATAAAATAGGGTTTTATAGGTATAGAAAAAAGAATTTGAGGGTTTACAGAGTCATGATTGCCAAGGGGCTCATTCCTATGGAATTAAGTGAAGTTTTGTATCAAAGCTTTGTTTTAAAAATTGAGTTTTCTTTAATACTGTTCAGAGTGTACCATAAAGATACACTATAGTAAGGATAATTTATCTCCTGTCATGACACAAAAAAGTGATATTATTTGAAAATCAAGAGGAAAAGAGAAATGTAGACTTAGATAGACCATCCATGGCACCCCATCAAGTAAGGGGGTCATCCTCCAAAGGCAGCAAAAAAGAATATTAGAATCCAACTAGTCTGCTTTGCTATTAAGTAGCTGTAAAATCTTGGGCAAGACACTTTGATTCTCTGAACCTCGCTTCTAACTCTATATAATGGGAACATGTACTAATACTAACATCCCTTGTGGCTACCTGCCAGGAGTATTGTAAGGATCCAATAAGAAAATGCATATGAGCCTATTTTATAAACTGTACTAAATATTGTGTGTTATAGTGGTAGTCAGTTTTCTTAGTATTATTAATCTTATCTCTGATATAATCTAAGGAGAAATTAATTTCCTTGTGACCCTTTTCATTTCTGAGGTCCCATGTATTTTCTCCTGCTTTGGGAAATTTTAACCATTAGGAATCAAAATGATAGAAGCCCTACTCTGAGTGTTAACTGACTTCCTAACTAGGCTGTTACTGGGAGATCCGGATTATTTTATTGCTACCAAAGCATGGTTTCCCCTTGAGTGGCCATAGCTATTTGGTTATAGCTTTCCCATTATAGAAAACACTCACATTATAGAAAACATGGGAAACTAAGGCAAGGCAGCTCTCTCTGACACTTCATTCATGCATGCATGTGTGCAATCATTCATACATTAACTACATTAATAAATACCTGTGTGCCAAGCACTGAGCACAGGAGAATGAATAAGATTCCTATCCTCAAGATGGCTCATTGTTCCCTAAGAATAAACTCAAAGATTTGATACATGGTACACTAGCTATTTCTTGCTTTTCTGACACAATGCTTGGCATATGGTACATTTTAACAAATATTTTCTAAAAGAAGTGAATGAAACACAGGCCAGTAGTTTTCTTACAAGAAAACCCTCATTGGGTTCCGATTTTGAAAGCCAAGGAGAGGCTTGAGTTTTCTAAGTCAATATACCAGAGATTTCTACTCCTGAAATCTAGAACAGACTCAACTTTTAAATTACTTTTGCAATGCAACAAGGAGGTCATGGTGACCCTTACACTGCGATGAAGTAGTGTTTGTACTCCCTGCTGACTCATTCTGTGAAATGAAGAGGACTTTCTGAGGAGAAGTATTGGGAAGAAAGGAAAGGAATGGGGGCACCTGGGTGGCTCAGTCATTAAGTGTCTGCCTTCGGCTCAGGTCATGATCCCAGCGTCCTGGGATCAAGCCCTGCATCGGGCTCCCTGCTTGGCAGGAAGCCCGCTTCTCCCTCTCCCATGCCCCCTGCTTGTGTTCCCTCTCTCACTGTCTTTCTCTCTGTCAAATAAATAAAATAAAATCTTAAAAAAAAAATTAAAAAAAAAAAAAGAAAGGAAAGGAATGAAGATGGTCACTGAGGCAGAAACTCCTGGTCCCCAGAACTTGGAGAGATATACCATTGGTGCATCTTATGCTCAATAATCCCTAGCCTCTTTGCCACGGATACATTATCAGTCGCTGTGGAATAGGCAACATGATTTCCCTTGGCACTACATTTTAAGAGATATTCACTATATTCATTAGCAAAGTTTACTTGTAAACAGATGTACCTACCATGTTCTAAGGAATGGTATTGTCAAAAATTCCTGCTCTTTGAAAGACAGCATTAAGAAAATGAAAAGGCAAAGCGCAAAATGGGAAAAAATACTCACAATACTTATGTCTGTCAAAGGATTTGTCTTCAGATGTATGAAGAAGTTTTATCACTAAATAATAAAAAAGACAACCTAATTTAAAAGTGGGCAAGAGATTTGATGTAATACTTCATCAAAGAAATATATGAATGGCCACTAGACACATTTATAACATTTTAACCTCATTGGTCATTGGGGAAATACAAATTATATGCCACAATGAAATACCACCATACACCACTGGAATGGCTGAAATGGGGTAAGATGTGGAGCAAGCACCCTCATACATGCTGATGGGAATGTAAAATGGTGCAACCACTTCGGAAAAGAGGCAGTTTCTTCTACGGTTAATCAAATGTACCCTATGACCCAACAACCCCACTCTTTTACTCAATCTAAATGAAAATATATATATGCACAAATATTTATATATGAATGTTCACAGCAGCTTGATTCTTAACAACCAAAAACTAGAAACAACCCAAATGTCCACCAAGAGGTCAATGAATACATAAAGTGTGCTATATCCATAAATGGAATTAAATCCAGCATTTACAAGGAATGGACTGTTCATTTATGCAACAACATGGATTCGTCTCAAAAATATTAGGTTGATCAAAAAAAATATTGACACAAAAAATGCACACTTTATAATGCCAAAAGAGATCAATCTAATCTATAGTAACAGAAGGGAGATCAGTGGTTGTCTGGGGCTGGGGGTGAGGAGGATGTTATTACAAAGAGAGTTGAGGGAACTTTTTGAGGTAATGCAAATTTTCTGTATCCTGACCGGAGGTAGTCCCACAGACACGTACTTTTGATGAAACTGTATACTAATATAGTTGCATTTTACTGTATGTAAGCTAGAGGACTATAAGGTTGATTTTAAAAACTGACATCATGAAAGGACATTCATAAATGTACTAAAGTAGAGCTATGAGGCACAGTATTTATATTATGTACAAGTCATAGTAAAGTGAGTACCTTTACTATAATAGAATGTAAGAGCTAAAATAAGATTGGAGTGTATAATTTGCAGGAAGTGTTACTTGAATGTTCTTTTAATAATCATACTGATATGTCTCGGAGATGAAACACAATGCATTTGAATCTTTGGGGAGCATTTACATATGTATGTATTTTATCTTCCAATAGAGAGTATATAGCCTTAAAAACAAGGACTGCTGTCATTTTTACTTAAATTTAGAAAAGAATCTGGAAGAGAAACATTGATTTATTGATAGAGGTGGGCAGGTTAAGAAACTTAAATTCAAACACCCTGGCCAACAAGTAGGTCTTAAGCTCAGCCAAAAGGAGAAGGAGGAGGAGGAGGTAAAAAGAGTCTCACAGGGGCCAACTGTTTTGAAACTGTAAATTTTCACTAAAGAGATGCCGTGATATGATGGATAAGTCTGCCAGGGATGCCAAGTTCAATGAATTGCTCTGTGTCCTTTGTAGACACAAATCCCAGGGTTGGCCCCATCTATTCCTTTTCCTTCCCCTGGAATATATCTTGGGTCTAAGTCTCACATCTCTTCTATAGAAAACACTGAGACTCCTTCACTCAAGGACAAGCTAGTCCAAGATAGAGCCCCTTGACTTACCCACCTTCCTTCCTGGGCTCCTGGCACATAGGAAGCTTAATATATATTGTGAAATGAAATGATCAGTTCTAAAATTCTTTTTCTCTACTTTCCTTTAACTCACCAAGATAAGTCTGTGAAGAGTAGAAGTGATATTTATTTACCATAAATGCTAATCTCTGGACAAATCATATTTTTGGTCCCATCTGGTTTAAGCCCGTTTATGTATGTAGACTTTTCTCAGAGTGGTGCAGAGAACTCACTTAACATGCAATTGGAACTGTGGAGTGTAGAATGAATGCTTTTAACTGTAGTAGTCATTTTCAATGTACTAGGATTAAAGGTCAATTAAATGACTCATCTGTGGAAATATAAAGTGAAAAGATGACATTCTTAATTCAGGTGTTCCTTAGATTTGTTCTTCAGCAGAATTTTAAAAGTGGCTTAAACACACCTCAGACGGATTTATCTGAGACCACTCATCAAATAAAAAATGGATACATATATAAAATGTCTTATTTCTAAATGCCAGAAAATAATCTTGTCCTAACCTCAAAATTTTAGGTTCTGAGTGACATGCAAACAGTATCATTTTTAGTTACAAATTTTACATGTAGCTATTTTTATGTGAAGACATAAATTCAGAGAGCAGGGACGGGGTAAAAGCACAACATGGTGAGCAATTTAAACGTAGCCTCTGCAGACAGGCTTTCCATTTTTCAATTAGCTTTGTCATTTAGGTTTCTGGACATCATATTGCTGTTATAAAATCCCGTGGTACTGTGGTTTGGGAGTAGTAGCACCATAATGAGAATGCCTGTTTTCCCTTCTATGTTTTTAGAAAGTGCTCTAGGACATGGAGCATGAATTTAAAATCCAGCCACATGTATCCACACCTCAGCATCCTCCTAAAATCGTAGGTTTGACAAATTTGCCCAAGTGTGCCCCTTCGGGGATTTGGAAAGAGATTGCTGCCCTTCCCCCTGGATTGAAAATACTTTCTGTGCCAGAAATTTCTCCAGCAACTAGAGAAAATTAGATTTGGCCTGAAGGACTCAGACCGAAAAGAAATCCTGCTTTGGGCAAAGTTAAAATATAGTAGAAATTGAAAACGCAACACGTAATATAAAATTTTCTGTACAATATTTCAGCAGCATGTGTGCCCAGATTGGAACAATATGGGAAAATTAGCATGGCACCTGTGCACAGATGACATGCAAATTCTTGTATGCTTCTCATTTTACAAAAATGTAAGTTGTAGATGTGATCTGCGTAGGATAAAAATTATACAGAAATACAACACAATGTAAGCAGTAATTATCTCGGGGAATTAGGACTATACTTTTGAAACCTCTCTGTATTTTAAAAACTTTTCTGCAGTAGGGGTGTAAAAATTCATAATCAGAAAAAATAAAATAAGCATTTAAACACAAAATGATATGTTCATTCAAGCTACCTAAATATATTTATTTATTTTTAAAGATTTATTTATTTCAGAGAGAGAGCATGAGTGGGAGGGGTAGAGGGAGAGAGAAAAATCCCAAGCAGACTCCCTGCTGAGTGGGGAGCCTATTGTGGGGCTCAACCTCATGACCCTGAGATCACGACCTGAGCCAAAACCAAGAGTTGGACGCTTAACTGACTGCGTCACCCAGGTGCCCCAACTACCTAAATTTAAAAGCAGAGTTGACAAAAAGCAAATTTAAAAAAATTTTTCTACCAGGTGCCTGGTGGCTCAGTCCATTAAGCATCTGCCTTCAGATCAGGTCATGATCCCAAGAGTCCTGGGATCGAGTCCCACATCATCGAGCTCCCTGCTCAGCGGGGAGTCTGCTCCTTCCTCTCCCTCTGCCCCTCGCCTGACTTGTGCCCTGTCTCGCTTACTCTTTCTCTCAAATAAATAAATAAAATCTTAAAAAAAATAAAAAATAAATAAATTTTTTTTTTACCTTAAGTACCTTAGGGAAATGACTTTCTAGTTTTTTTTTCTTTCATTTTAATTCTGGTATAGTTAACATAGTCTTACATTAGCTCCATGTGTACAATATAATGATACAACAGGTGAAAAGATGTTCAACATCACTCATCATCAGGGAAATGCAAATCAAATCACAATGAGAGATCACCTTACACCTGTCAGAATAGCTAAAATCAAAAACACAACAACAAATGTTGTTGAAGATGTGAAGAAAGAGGAACCCTCCTCGTGCACCATTGGTGGGAATGTAAGCTGGTGCAGCCACTGTGGAAAATAGCATGGAAGTTACTCTCAGGCTTTTTCTTTTCCTTTTTCTTTTTTTTCTTTTTTTTAATGTTTATTTATTTATTTAAATTCAATTAATTAACACATAGTGTATTATTTGTTTCAGAGATAGACTTCAGTGATTCATCAGTTGTATGAGCACCCAGTGCTCATTACATCATGTGCCCTCCTCAGGCTTGTTTTTAAAGAGTCTTCTCTCTTCACATGATGTTACACTTCTTGCTGCTTAATTTTAAGCCCTAAAATATATCATCCTGGTGTATCTCCCTTCCTCCTGCCCCCTCCTTTTGTGCTCCTTGCATCACAATCACCAACCTCATTACTTTCAGCTCATCTTACACTTCTTCTGGAGTATGGCACACATTCACACACCCTCCCATACACTTGCTTTAAAGGGAAAGTCATAAAATAGAAAAGATTTATTATTTTTGTTCTTTTTTAAAAAAAGATCTTATCCATTTATTTGCGAGAGAGAGAGAGCACACGAAGTGGAAGAGAGGGAGGGGGCAGGGGGACAAGTAGACTCCCCACTGAGCAGGAAGCACAATCCAATGCTGTGCTCAATCCCAGGACCCTGGGATCATGACCTGAGCCGAAGGCAGACGCTTGACTGACTGAGCCACCCACGCGCCCCTATATTTGTTCTTTTAAGAGAAGATCACATGCATCACTTGAGAGGTTCTCTGACAGGCACAGATTCTGCCTTCAGGAAGTTGAGTCTTTTCGAAGATGGTTGAGTAATACAAAAGTGCAAGCGGATGTTACAAGCGCCATGGGAGGGGTGAGCTCAGAGTCCTATGGAGGACACAGGAGGGGTCAAGAAGAAAGCTAAGGAGGAGACGTCTTTTCTGAGACCTGCAGGACAAGAGGAGTAAGCTGTGTCTTTTGCACAAGTATGAGTAGTAAGCCATACTTTGATCTTCCCCCAGCCCTGTCCCTGCTCTTAATAGGGACTGAAATTGATAAATAGCAGTCTATAAACCAGACAGTCAAAGAGACACACTAGAGAATGAGTACTTTGCATTCAAGCAGTGATTTTCTTCAAAAGGTGGAGCAGTCACTGTGCCTTGCTTGTCGCCGTCACTCTTATCCCTAAATGCCCAGGACTCTTCCAACTGCCAGCACTTCTTTATTTGAAGACTTCCTCTAGTGTCTGGAGCCTACTTTGTCCCAAATGACATAGGCAAGAAATGTCAGGGAATGAATGTCCTCCAGAAGCAGTGCCCCATCCATAGCCGGTAGGAACTGGGACACAAATACCCCAGCTCCCTTGCTCCTTGCAGGGATGCCTCTGAGATGTGTGTTTCCCCAGAAATAAGCTCCAGTCGCCCACAATTATAACTGCCTTTCCTTCCCTGTCACCTTATGGTGCTTTCTTCATCTTCTGAAGAGGCCTCTCTATAAACCTCAGATCTTCGCCCCAGCAACCGTGTCTGAGGGAACCCAAATAAAGATTCACAAACAAAGCACATTTGCAAACAAACAAAGCCTCACTTCTTATATTGTCCCTATACTCCCTTCACTCTTCATCTGTACACTTTCCTTCTGTATGCATGGCTCTCCCACAGCACCCAGCTCACCACTGGCTTGCTGCTCTGCCTCTGCATTGTAAGGGTTTTGAGAACATGATTATGTCTCTCATCTCTGTATTTCCAGGGCCTCCATAGAGACTTGCTAAATGGATTTCCTGTGAACTTTGCAATCCTTGTCCAGGGAAAATGTCTCAGCTCGGGATATTTTACAAAATGCCTGGCAAGAGGGACAAGGCGAATAAATCTGGAGAATGTTCTGGAAGAGAAGCAACCCTGAAAACTTTTCCCCAGTAAAACTTAACCCCTGCCCATGGGTAAAGCACACGCATTACTGTGCTTCACCTTCTCTGTCTCTAAAGTGAGGATTAAGTAACACTTGCCATGATTGAGTGTCGGAAAAGTGCTTTGAGGCTTCAATGGGGCTCTATATGATTAAAATAGTAGCCACTGTTCCATCATTTAAATAATCTCATTGGCAAAGACCATGCATTAATCATCACAGAGAAGTATTTTTATATTCACTGAACATCTTTCATCTGAGAACATGACCATGGTTTATAAACATTAACTCAGTATATTCCTCATGACAACATGCAGACTGGTCCTTTACATGAATTGATAAACCAGGGCCTGAAATAGCTAAACAGCTTGTTCCAAAACATCCAGAGTCAGGGCAAGAAACAGGTCACTAGTAGGAGAGTTAATAATCAAGAGATAGCCCTATGTAAATATTTGGGTAAATGAGGCAAGGAGATCAGATAGGCAGACCCTTAAGTAAAGTAGCTCTCTCTCCTTTCTCTGCAGCCTACAGAAGATGGGGTATCTAGAAAAATCTCCATGGAATAACAGGTTTCATGAATTATGAAAACCCTACAAAATATTTAGCAGTTGCTTTGTGCTGAGCAACTATTCTCTGTGCATTCCAAAGATGCCCATTCAAATGTCCCTATGTATTTTATGCTCCTGACAATAAAGAAAACTGTACCTTCCAGCCAGATAAAGGGGGAGGGCTGCTGTACCTTAGAGAAGACAGATGGGTGAGGCATACATTAAAGCGGCTTCCATTACAGTAAAATATGATCCCTCTCTCTCAGCATCTGTTCTGCAAATGGCGCAGGAACCTTTCATCAAGACTCGGGGGCAGGTCCACTTGTCGGCAGTTGCCAGGCCCTCTAGCTTATGCCCTGGTATTGGCAGGTGAGTTCCCACTTTGACCAGCAGAGCACCAGCCAAGAGGTGTGAGTGCCTTTGTGGCTTCCAGACACCAGTGTTGTCTCTCCCCAGCTGGTCCCCAGAAAGCACCAAAGTCACATTCTTGATACCATGATGCAATACACAAAGCCCTAGGAGCACTAGAAACTGGCAGAGTCTCAGCTCCGGCTGCTCTGTGGCTTTGGGAAAATCACTTTATCTTTCTGTTTCTCAGGCCCTCAGCTAAGATGAGGAGTTTTAGCCGGATCTGTAACTTTCCATCTGTACCACAAAACCCCTGCATTTCAGGAGATTTCTCAAAAGCCACTAAGAAGGGCCCAAAAGGCAGAGCACCAAGGTCCCCAACCTAGCTACAACCAGATGCCTCACTTTTTTTTTTAATCTTTTATATATTGAGTGTCCATATAAGATTGCATTTGGAAAAAAAGGGAAAAAAGAAGGCCGCTTCTTGCTCCAAAAGAATTTTAAAAAGTTTGAAAATCACTGGTCCCGATATCTGTTTGTCCTAACTTTGAAAACATAAAAGAAATCATTTGATAGTTCTGATATACTAGGATTCTTTTCTAGTAGAGCAGAATGGAACTGAATCATGTCAGTGCAGAGAGACCTTCCAGCAAAGCTAGTCAGTCAGTGGAGGAGCAACCAAGAAGCTTTGCTCAGTCAACACCCTCACGGCTACTGATGTCCACTGGCCAGGAAGGACTAGGAGAACTTTCCCGGCAAAGGTTGCTGCTTTCTCTGCTTTTAACTTAGTTGTCAGGGCTCTCCCACTCCACAAGCACCCATACCTCCTCTCGGATTCAGAAACTTACTATAACAAGCACAAGTCCTAACAGAAGTAACAGTGTGTCTCATGAGACACGCTGGTGGACCAGCCCACAGATGTCGAACATGGTGTTTTGTATTTCTTTCCTTGCCTTTCCTCTAACTGGGAAAGAAAATGAACACTTCATGTCTGAAAGCACGCTAATTTTGGTACCGAATTCCTTGGGCTTAAATCCTAGATTCTATACTTCATATTTGCTTTTTGGCCTTGGACAAGTCACTTAACTTTTCTGTTATTTTACACATCTCTAAAGAAAAGAGTAAAATGACAACAACAATAATAACACCTATGACAGAGTTAATATGCATTAGTGCACGTAAAGTGCCTTCCATTTAAGAAGCGCCACAGGGGCACCTGGGTGGTGCAGTCGCTTGAGCATCTGACTCTTGATTTCAGCACAGGTCAGGATCTCAGGGTTCTGGGGTCGAGCCTCAGTGGAGCCCCATGTCAGTCCCTGTGCTCAGCGGGGAGTCTGCTTGAGATTCTCTCTCCCCCTCTCCCCTTACCCCTCCCCTTGTGTGCTCTCTCTCTCTCAAATAAATAAATCTTTTTTTTAAAAAAAAAGTGCTACAGAAGTGTAAAATACAAATGCACACACATACATATATACATATGTACATGTGTGTCATTAAATATATAACATATAGAGAAAATATATAAAAATATGTTTTGTATATAAATATAATTTTGATATTTTAATATATAAATTCTATAAAATATATTTATATAAATTTATATGTATTTATTTACACACACATGCACAAAGAGCTGAGGTATGGGGACCAGGCATTTTACCAATACTGTTACTGTGTATGTATCTGTGTATTTATTATATACTCATTAACAATCACTCCACCCTTATGGGTGAGGAAAAAGAACTGAACCTTCTCTCCAAGCAAGCAGTAGGTGTCTAATTGAGGGTTTGGTTTCCTAGTCGCAGCGTCTCGGCCCAGATCACTCTACGTGCGGAGACGCACGTCTGAGGCGTCTCACCTGGCACAGGCACCCGGCAGCCGTATCTTGTAATGAGGAACCCACATGGCCAATTTTACTCTTTCCTCTAGCTAAAGTGCGCATTTCCTGTGACTGGAACAAGTGCCAGACCACAGGATCTAAGAGAGACTTAACTGCTTATTCCCAGCTTTGCGACAAGATGCCTTGGGTGGGCCACCTGGGTGCAGACAGCCATGCCCGCAGCGAGGTGGGTGCCGGAGTCCCCGCCTACCGGCTCAGGAGAGCCAACTGTTACGTTTTCAGCAATTTGGTGCGGCAGTTGTTAAACGCAGCCACTCTGAAAAATTAAGTTGTGTAAACTTACAGTTGCATAAATCATATTCCAAACAAAGGTAATGATTACTCAACTCATCAGGTTCTAATTATTTCACCATGTATTACTGTTCTGCCTGCTCCCAGGGTGCCGTGCATCTACTGCAGGGGGATGGTGGGGATGCTCTACAGCCGTGTGCTACTGTGTATCTCTTCCCAACTCCGTCTTTGTCTTTTGTGGTGTCACACTGCGAGCTTTCATGTTGCTGTGGTGGGAATGTTTACACTGCAGAAACCAGCAAATGCTACAAATCAGGGTTCGGCTTATTGTTTTGTTGATTATGTAGGCTTAGTTATGGGAAAATGTTAAACATGGAGATTAAACTTAAAAGTGTGTTGCATCTTCCTCAAGATATTTATTGATCTTTCTTACTCTATAGGGTAGAAGCCTGGCAGATGCCACCTTAACAAAGAGATCAAGGTTAACGATCACCGGTAATAAGATACGTAAACATAATGTACCCCTGATGCTCTTAGTCTGGCTCAAGCTACTTTTCTAGGCATAGGAGCCACCCTTTGCCTTTCTACCCTCTTTGCCAGGGCTAGTCTGCAAGACTCACGGTTGCCTGGACCCACTTTTTCCCTTCTTGCCTTTTATGCCTGGCCATCCCTCTACTGCTGTCTGGAGTAACTTCTCCCTTCCTCTCTGCTCCGATGAATCTTCCCTTTACCAAGCACATTGTTAATTTTTTTCACTCCTACATGAAGCTCTCCATGAAGTCTTCATTGAAGCTCTCTTGCAGTCTTCATTCCTGCAATTCCTCTATTGTTTTCTATATTATTACTTCCTACAGTACCACTCAGAGATGACATGATATATTGGACTGCTGGAGTGTATGTGTGTGTGTGTGCGTGTGTGTGTGTGTGTGTGTGTGTGGTATCCTCCAACATGACTTCATCCTGCTAACAGCAGAAACCTCTAACTACTTCCTATGCTTCTATAAATCTTTCCAGAACCTTAGTGTATATTCAGTAAATCCTTGTTGACTGCTTTTAAAAACAACTGGACACCATGACTAAAGTTATAGATTTTATGACTTTCTTCAACCTTAACCTTTAATCTTTAAGCAAATGTCTCTGGGGAGTTTTTACTTCTGAGTCTTCCAGATAGAAATATCAATATCATTATAGTCCATATTTTCATAGAATCTATCATCCATTGGTTTTAGTACTAAAAACCACAATTAGCCTTCTAACGGTGACAGAAGTAAGAAGACAGAGCTCAGCCGTAGGTTATCCCCTGGCCCACTCAACCTCATTTTGTAAATCTTTGTCAACCCAGCGCCTGGCACGCTGCCTGGCTCTTATTAGGCTCGCAGTAAATGTTGTAAATGTTATTAAGCCCTTTGGGGGCTGAAACACTGCTATTAGGTCACTCTGAAGAATGTTTCCCTGGAACAGTTTGGAAATGGTTATCTTTTATGAACACTAACTGTGTCTACCTCTTCCGTATCTGCCGGATGCCTGGGTTACACAGCATGTGCAACTCTCTGCTTTACCTCAGTACAACCCGATGGCAAAGAGAGTACACTTCAGAGGAATCACGATGTCAGGTGAACAAAGCCAAGCCCTGCTTACGTTTTCGTTGTGCTTCAAAAAGAGCCTGAAGTTCTTTCTGGGAAAAGGCAGGTTGATGGTAGGGAACTGCTCCACTTGAGGGCCTTTGGCAAGTATTCAGCAGTATTTATAGGATTTATTTCTTAGGGTGGTTTGATTTACAGAAAAGTTGCCTTTAAAAAAAAAAAAAAAGGCTGGATAAAAACAGATTCCACATTACATTTGCATGAGTCGCCCTGAATGGCATAAATGATTTCTCCTGAGGCCAGGAGCTCAGACTCTGAGCAAGACACTGGTATTTTATGGGAGCCTGATGCGTGGCGAGCAGGGCGGCCTCTCTGTTTTGCACACAGCCTGACCTCCTGCTGGGTCTCACGAATGTTGATGACCTTGGGCCCGTTCACCAAATGAGACCCATTGAAATAATCGTCTCCAGATATTTCTGTCCAGTTTGTCATACCTACTAATTCCCTCTTTTAAAAAAGGAACATCCTCTTGAACTCTGTCAATAAACGTCATGCCCTCCCTCCAAATGACATTCCCAGGGCCTCAGGGCCCAGGCTCGCTGCCCTTTCCCAGGACGCGATCCCTCTCCTCTACCCTGTGTTGCACAGCGCCCCTGGGTCCTGCCTGAAGTCGTGCCTCGTGAGCCCTGGTCCCCACGCGCTGGCACAACTCCCCTGTTTTCAGTATTCGTTGCAGGCTACTTTCCTCAGGGCCCATCCCTGTATCTCTGGCAGTTGAGGGGAGACCAACAGGAGGAAAGCGTGAGGAGGACCAGCAGTGTTGGCGTTCCCGGGCGGGTCGGGAGAGAACCCGGTTTGCAGACGTGCGTGGCCTGCTGCTGTACTTGGTGAGGCAACTCTGCCAGCTCCTTGCACAACCGGGGAGGCGCGTGAGCGGAGGGTGGGGCGCACGGGGACACACCCCGTTCCCGTCTGCCTGCAGGGATTTGTTCGCACAGTTCAGATGGCTGGGGATCAGTTCATTCCAAAGGCTACTAGCTGGGTATTTTTTCTTGAACCACATGCTTAAACCCACTGCGTCTGCATCCGCTGCCATTAGGTTCCAGGTCACTGCTAAAGAGAGGAAGGGTTTTGTCACCGGACCCCCGTCAATATGTGATTTGGTCATCAGTGCTCAGTACTCAGTCCCGACAGTGCTGGGTGGTTGGAGAGTGAGTAGGGTCGTGATGGCTGGATATTTTTTGGAAACGTACCTAGAGCCTGGCTTCTTCCCGGGAGGACAATCTGAGATGCTTGCTCTTTAAAACCTTTCTACCTTTCTGTTTCGGAATACCTGTCAGCTCTATATAAATATCACGGTGTCTCTTCTGCCCAGACAGCAGTCACTTTATTTAGCTGTTCCTTCCATCACATCCTACTTACAGGGGTGGTCAGTGTCACCATCCTACCCCTAAAACTGGGGATTAAAATCCTCAGCCTTCCAGAACGGGTGACTACTTGCTTTGTCATGAAGAAAATCAATATCCGCCACCACAGGAAGCGGGGCAGGGAGCAGCTGGACAAAGGGCTGCACTGAGCTTAGTGGCAAGGTCCTTTGTGTGACCCAAAAGGTTACGCTTTCTTGGGAGTTTGACAAAAAACTGCTGAGCGGGGCAGAGGAACGAGAACCCAGATAAAACGAGAAGCATGTGCCAGGTACTCCCCAGTGGAAAGCATGGGCCTGGGGAACAGTCGTTCAGCTGGGTGCAATACTTGCTGGCCCACGGTGACCTTGAGAGGAAATGAAGAGTCCACTGCGGGGAAGGGCAGAGCGGTGGTCTGTTCATCCACAGGCAATGGAAACCCAGCTGCTCCTCACCATACATGGACCATGCAGCTTAGGTATTCTGGACAGTTTTCTCTTCCAGCACTCGGGGAGCTGAAAGGACATTTTGAACCTGTATCTATCATGTTATCATACAGATTAGTTTCACTGCCCTAAAAATTCTCCATGCTCCACTTATTAATCCCTCCCTCCCCCAACCCCTGGCAATGACTGGTCTTTTTCCTGGCTTTATAGTTTTTTTTTTAAAGATTTTATTTATTTATTTGACAGAGACAGACACAGCAAGAGAGGGAGCACAAGCAGGGAGAGTGGGAGAGGGAGAAGCAGGCTTCCCGCTGAGCAGGGAGCCCGATGTGGGACTCGATCCCAGGACCCTGGGATCATGACCTGAGCCGAAGGCAGCCGCTTAACGACTGAGCCACCCAGGCGCTCCCTGGCTTTATAGTTTTTGCCTTTTCCAAAATGTCTTATAGTTGAAATCATATAGTATGTAGACTTTTCAGATTGGTTTCTTTCACTTAGTTAGATATATTTAGCCTTCCTCCATGTCCCTCCATGGCTTGATAGCTCATTTCAGGCTCAATTATATTCCATTGTCTGGATGTGCCTATGTTTATTTATCCATTCATTTACCGAAGGACATCTTGGTTGCTTCTAAGTTTGGATGATATTATAAATAAAGCTGCTATAAACATTCATGTACAGGTTTTTGTATAGATGTGTTTTCAAGTCATTTGGGTAAATACCAAGGAGTGTGATTGCCAGATCATATGGTAAGAGTATGCTTAGCTCTGTAAGAAAGTGCCAAACTGTCTTCCACAGGGGCTGCAGCGTTTTACATTCCCACCAGCAGTGAATGAGCATTTCTGCGGCTGCACATCCCAGCAGCATTTGCTGTTGTCAGTGTTTTGGATTTCGGCCATTCTAACAGGTGTGCAGTAGTAGCTCATTGTTGTTTTTATTTGCAATTCCCTAGTGCCTTGTGATGTGAACATCTTTTCCTATGTTTTCATCTGTAAATCTTCTTTGGTGTTGTGTCTGTTCAGGTCTTTTGCCCAGTTTTTAATTGAGCTGTTCATTTTTTTTTATTGTTGAATTTTAAGAGTTCTTTGTATATTTTAGATGACAGTCCTTTATCAGGTCTATCTTTTGCAAATATTTTCTCCCAATCTGTGGCTTATTTGATCATTTTCTTGACAATGTCCTTCACAGAGCAGAACTTTTTAATTTTAAGGATGTTCAACTTATCAGTTATTTCTTTCATGGGTCATAACTTTGATGTTGTGTCTAAAAAGTCATTGCCATCCCCAAGATTATCTCCAGTGTTATCTTTCAGGAGTTTTATACTTTTGAATTTTAAATTTAGGTCTATGATAAATTTTGAGCTAATTTTTGTGAAGGGTATAAAGTCTGTCTAGATTCATTTCTTTCTTTCTTTCTTTCTTTTCTTTCTTCCTTTCTTTTTTCCCCCCCGATGTTTATAGCAGCAATAGCCAAACTATGGAAAGAGTCTGTCTTTCTTTCTTTCTTTCTTTCTTTCTTTCTTTCTTTCTTTCTTTTTTTCTTTCCTTTTTTCTTTCTTTCTTTCTTTCTCTTTCTTCCTTCCTTCCTTCCTTCCTTCCTTCCTTCCTTCCTTCCTTCCTTCCTTCCTTCCTTCCTTTCTCTTGAGTCTAGACTGTGCCCATTTTAAAATTGGGTTGTTTGTCTTTTTTTATTGTGCCATAAGAGTACTTTGTACATTCTAGATATAGGTCCCTCATCTGATACATGATTTGAGAATATTTTCTTCCATTCTGTGAGTTGTCTTTTCACTTTCTTGATGGTGTACTTTGAAGCACAGAAGTTCTTAATTTTCATGAAATCCAATCTATTTTTTCTTTTGTCACTTGTGAATCTGGTGTCATATCTAAGACAGTGTTGCCTAATCTAAGGTCAAGAAAACTTACTTCCAGGTTTTCTTCTTATAGTTTTACAGTTTTAGCTCTTTCATTCAGGTTGATGATATATTTTGAGTTAATTTTTATATAAGGTGTGAGGTAGGGGTCTGACTTCATTTTTTTGCATGTGGATAACCACATGTTCTGGCACAACTTAATGAAAAGACTGTTCCTTCCCATTAACTTCTTAGTTTTCTTATCAAAAATCAACTAACTATAAAAGCAAGAGGATTTATTTCTGGACTCTCAGTTCTACTTCATTGATCTAAATTTCTGTCTTCATATTTGTACCACAGTGTCTTGATTACTGTAGCTTATAGTAAGTTTTGAAATTAGGAAGAATGTGTGTTTCAATTTTTTTTTATTGTTTTGGCTATTCTGAGTTCCTTGAATTTCCATATGAATCTTAGGATCATCTTGTCAATTTCTGCAAAGAAATCATCTGGGGCATTAATAGGGATTGGGTTGAATCTGTAAATGAGTTTGGTGAGTATTGCCAAGATTAAATCTTCCAATTTATGAAAATAGGATGCCTTTCCACTTACTTAGGTCTTACTTAATTTTTTTCAACAATAATGTGTAGTTTTCAATGTCCAAGTGTTACACTTTTTAAATTAAATTTATTCTTAAGTGTTTTATTCCTTTTGATGATATTGTAAATGAAATTATTTTCTTAATTTTATTTTCAGATTGTTCACTGCTATTGTGTAGAAATACAATTGACTTATATACATTCATCTTGTATCCTGAAACCTGGCTGAATTCACTTACTACTTCTAATAGGATTTTTTTGTTTGTTTTATGTTTGTCTGGGTTTTTTTGGTGGCTCTAGCTCCATTTTGCATTACTCTCTCCCTCTTTCTCTGAATTCTACCCTTTCTGATCTTCTTTTGGTTTCTCTAATATGCCTAGCTCCTTCTTGTCATGGGGCCTTAGCTGTTCCCTCTGCCCAGATCTCACCATTCTCCTGCATTTTCCACCTGGTTAACTCATCCTTCAGCTCTATTGACTTGAACTGCTCCCCTCACCTCAGTCCATGTCTGATTCTCTTCTGCAGGCCATCACAAATACTGTGTTTTTCCTCAACACACACCTCAGCTTATGCTCTCATTTGTGTTACACCTTGCCTGATATCCTTCTTCCCCAACAGACTATAAGCCCCTGTCCCATTTTTCTCACTATTATAATTCTCATCACTATGCCTGGCACATAGTGGATGCTTAACAACTATTGTTGAATGAAAGAAAGAATAAATGGCTAGCATTGGAGAAATATGGCTATCATTAAGAACTTTGGGCGGGGTGAGGGCTGGAAGAACAAATTAAAGGTGGGGCACATACCATCTGTATAACCCATCTGACCTCCTTCTGGGGAATTAAGTTCTGGAATGGAATGTGGTTGTCTTAGGAGGGCAGAGGCATTGAGTGTGTAGCCAGTAACGTTGGATTTTTTTCCCCCCATTAAATCTCCTTACTTGGTGGTAAGAAACACAGAAAAAAAGACCCAGCCATCTGAGTCATGTGTAGATGAATAACCACAGTCTGACTTCTTACTTGTTTCTTACTTTCCTGAGGTACAGCTGACTTGTGGGGAAGGTGGGGGAGGAGTGAAAGGGGAGGAGGGGGGAATTGAAAAGATTCATCTATTTTTCTTGCCAAATCAATTCACTCTAACAAAAATAGGGAAATCCCCAACCAGCTGTTCCAGTGACTAGCAAGAAAAATATTTCCCTGGAACACTGCAACAGAAAACGCACTTTGCATGCTGGCCCTCCTGAAGGAATGCTCTGGAGCCTTTCAATTCTCATCCTCTCTGAGTGCTTCATTGAGATCAGTGACAATAGTTAGAACAGGGTTTTGCTTTGTTTTGTTTCTTAATTCGAATTCTTTTAAAAGTCTGGGTTCAACTCTGGTGCTTCAGTTGGAAATACTGAGGTTAGGGGTGATAAGAGAACAGAGGGAAGACCAGTGAGGGGGGTCTGGAAAATGAAGCAAAGATGAGGTGGGCCTGCAGCTTTGTTGGCCCGTAATGTACTTCCTGTCCTGTTCTTGGAATCCATGTTCCAGTTGTCAGGCCAGAGAGAAGGAAAATGTTTGCATGTAGTGAGAGAAATTTGGGAAGTGGAGATTTTTTTCATTTTGAACTGTATTTTAGAGGATTCGGACACATCTGAAATGAGGTTTTGCTCCAGGGGGTTTGAGATCTGTTAGATATAGCGAAACATTACCGTATGAAGCTATGAGACCATCATGGTAGGGGACACTCTGGTTTGTCTTTGTGTCTCTATCATCTAGCACAATGCCTGGGTCAGAGTAGAGGCTCAATGAAAATTAGATAGAACAGCTTAAATAAGATGATGCAAACCAAACTAATTTTGCAAATTAGATATTACAGGCCAGAGAACTAAGCTTATTTTCTATGTTTTGTTATTTCATCATGATACTCGTCGTTCCATTTTGTCTCCTAGACCATAGTGTGCAAATATTTTGAGTATTTAATTTTTAGCTGGTCAGGATAGGTAATTAATTATAAATTCTATAAGTAGATGAACCAAATCATTGTTTTGCTGCCAATAAAGTAAAATTTAAAGGAGAATGATTCAAAAGTAAAAATTATATCTTGCTAGCTATGGTTTTTAAATGTCTCATCAAAGGAAATTTTAAAATACTAAGCATTTACATTGAAACAAGAATGAAAGAGGAAGTTTATGAAATCACAACACTCAAAGATGTTTATTTTTTAGACTGATACGTTAAGGTAAACACTGTGCAAAAGCTATCATCTCCCATTTCAGAATACCTCTGTAGTAAAAGAAGAAAATCACAGTTTGGAGTCCTTCCTTCTGAACCCTTAGAATCTCTGTCAGTAATAAAGATGTGAGGTATCTTACACCAGAGGTTTCTAAGTGATCATGGGCAAGTTTCCAGTAGCTGCCTAACCAAATTTCCTGGGACAAAATGGTGGCAGACCTCCAAATCAGGATGACTTTACTTGACTGTAGTAATTTGCAAACTGTTATATCTCTATATGGATCAAGATTATTAAGCTTGGATTTTCTTTCTTAGATTTCCTCTACTCTCAAAGATTTGTCTCTCATTTATATGCTGTTTTGATTCTAAATTTTTATTGAGCATTGACTAAGGTACTCTTCTGGATTCAGGGAAAAGAACAGTACTCACTGTTTTTGTTTTTTTTTTGTTTTTTTATTCAAGGCACAAAGTTCCTATTGTCATGGAGCTTATACCCCTGCAGAGCTTGAGATCTAGAGATTGAGTTTGACTTTTTTTTTTTACTTTAACTACTAGTTAATTTTTACTAGTAATTTTCAATTACTAGTTGTATGATTCCAAACAAGTCACCCAACCACTCACTCTAAGACTAATGTTCTTCATAGAAGAATGGAATAAAAATAGTACACATCTCCTAAGGTTGTTCTGGGGATTAAATCAGGATGGAGGTGGAAGGTGGAAGGCAGAGAGAAGTTGAGAAAGAAAACACCCACCAGATTTTCAAGGATCTTGACTATGTATGGATTCGAGCAGAAGTCAAAGGAGATCCTCTGATAGGATGCAGAAACATGTGCATCCTTCAAGGGCATAGGAGAGATGAGCCTTGATCAATTAATAGGAGTGTGACTCCAGATGTCATGGGAAAAAGTTTTGAGCAGGGAGACTGTACACATAGTTATGTAACCAGGTCCTGGAGAAGTATCATTTAAAGTTGTTAACAATTTTTCATCTTAGGAAGTAGGAACTTTAGAAGGGTAATGTGCATTGCCTCTGAGACATTTTCCTTGCTAAGTTATGTGGTAGGAGGCTTTTATTGTGGAAGAAATTTAAATATCTGTAGAACAGAATATCAGTGTTCCTCAAAGTATTTTTCCCAAAACCACCTGCATCAAATCACTGGGGTACTTGTTAAAACACACCCAGGCCCCCCCAATAGAATCCTTGGAAGTTGGACTTGGAAAACATAATTTTTTATTTTTGTAAAATACACATAACATAAAATTTACCACTTTAACCATTTTAAAGTATAAATTCAGTAGCATTTAGTACCTTCACAATGCTGTGTATCACTACTATCTAGTTCCAAAACATTTTCATCACCTCAAAAGGCAAGCCCAGATCCATTAAGCAGACACTCCACATCCTTCCCTCTCCTCCAGCCCCTGACAATCACTAATCTACTCTCTGTTTCTATGGGTTTGCTTCTTCTGGATATAGCCCATAAATGGAATCATATGGGTGACCGTCTGTATCTGGCTTTTTCACTTAACATGTTTTGAAGGTTCATCTATGTTGTAGCATGAACTCCATTCCTTTTTATGGCTGAATAATGTTCCACTGTATGATATACCATGTGTTTTTTTTATTCAGTCATTAGTTGATAGACATTTGGATTTTTTCCTCCTTTGGTTATTATGAATGTGTCTCTATAAACATTTGTGTACAAGTTTCTGTTTGAACACTTGTTTACAGTTCTTTTGGATAGATAGCTTAAAATGGAATTACTGGGTCATATGGTGATTCTATGTTAACTTATTAAGGAACTGCCAAACTGCTGTACACACTGGTTGTACCATTTTACATTCCTGCTAGCAACATATGCATATTCTGATTTCTCCACGTCCTCATCAATACTTGTTATGCTCTGGGTTTTTTATTATAGCCGTCTTAGTGGGTGTGAAGTGGTATTGCATTGTGGTTTTGATTTGCATTTCTCTAATGACTAATGATGTTGAACATCTTTTCATGCACTTGCTGGCCATTTGTATATTTTCTTTGGAGAAAAGTGTATTTCGGTTGTGTGCTCATTTTTTTTTCATTTGTTTTTTTTTATTGTGGTAAAATATATATATGAGATTCACTATTTTAAAGTGTACAGTTCAGTGGCATTAAGTACTTTCACATTGTTGTGCAATCATCACTATCATCCATCTCCAAAATTTATCATCGCAAACTGAAACTCT
Organism: Phoca vitulina; assembly: GCF_004348235.1. Lineage (NCBI taxonomy): Eukaryota > Metazoa > Chordata > Mammalia > Carnivora > Phocidae > Phoca > Phoca vitulina. The sequence goes on from NW_022589710.1 coordinate 25,364,650, forward strand.
GTCCCCATTAAGCAACAACTCCCTACACCCCATAGCCCCTGGTAACCACCATTCTACTTTCTGTGTCTATGAATTTGACTCTTCTAGTTTGGCTGTTCTAGCTACCTCCTACAAGTAGAATCATGCAATAATTTGTTTGTTTGTTCCAGCTTATTTCACTTAGCATAATGACCTAAAGGTTCATCCATGTTATAGCCTATATCAGAATTTCATTTCCTTTTAATGGCTGAATAATATTCCATTGTATGTATATATCACATTTTCTAATTAAGCTGTCTGCCTTTTCATTGCTGAATTGTAGAAGTTCCTTTTATTTTCTATAGTATACTAAACCCTTGTCATAAATATGATTTGCAGGGGTGCCTGGGTGGCTCAGTTGCTTAAGTCCTCAACTCTTGGTTTTGGCTCCGGTCATGATCTCAGGGTTAAGATCGATCCCCGTGTCTGGCTCCGTGCTGAGTGGGGAGTCTGCTTGAAATTCTCTCCTTCTCTCTCCCTCTCAGCCCCTCCCCCCACACATGTTTCTCTCAAATAAATTAAATAAAATCTAAAGAAAAAAAGAAATATGATTTGCAAATAGTTTCTCCCATTCTGTGAATTGTCTTTTCACTCCCTTGATAGTGTTCTTTAATGAATAAAAGTTTTTAATTTTGATGAAGTCCAGTTTATCTATTTCTTTCTTTTGTTGCCCATGGGAAAGCACCCAAGTTGATTATGATTTTTTGTGATTATGATTAGACACTAAAGCATGACAATCTTGTACTGACAGTTTTACCAGGATACTATCGTTGAGGACAGTATATTCCTAGTAGTTATATTTTCTTTAGATGTATATATCTAAAAATAGCAAGGAAATTATATACATTTTACTCATCTTTGCCTTTTTTCAATTAAAAGATACTTAAGTATCTTGTGTAAGTATTGTTTCACCTTAAATCTTGATTATATGTAATTTTCATCAAGCACCAACTGTCTAGTCATCATTACAACTACCTGTTCTAGTTCCATTGTTCTAAACATTTACTTTTATATAATCTGTATCTCACATTCATCCCGCTCACCAAGAATTTACTGAGCATCTACCGTATGCCGGACAATGTGCCAAGCATTAAAAATAGAAAGATAAAAAGATGAGTTCTCTGTCCTTGTGGAGCTCACAGTCTTGCAGGAGATAAAAGCAGGGAGCTGATAAAGATCAATACCACACAAGAGGTTCCTGTAAGAGAATAAGACCAAAGTGCTGTGGAGTTATAAAAGAAAGAATCACTGACCATATCCTTTAGGTGATGGGGTCTCCAAAGAGGTCTTTTGAGCAAGAGAATGCCATGAGCCAGTTTAAGTTTTAGAAATATAATTCTGGCAGCAATGTGAGAGAGGACTGGACCAGGATGGACACAAATCAGTCAGTAAAGTCAATAATAATGCGTATTTTGGCAATTAATTTTCCCCATATCCTTGTATTCAGCCCTAGAAATGTTCTACAATGCTTCAAATATTGATATGAGGTAAGTTTTCTTTTTTTTATTATGGATTTTTATTATGGAAAGCTTCAAACACATAAAAATTCTTTGACTAGTTAACAGACTCCATGTACCTATCAGCAGAGATTCAATCTGTTATCAGCACATGGCCAAATCTCATTTTATCTATGCCCTCTGCCCCCTTCTCCCTTCCAGATACTTTGAAGCAAATCTCAGACACCATATTATTTCATCCATCAATATTTTATTATGTAACTTCAACAGATAAGAACTATTTTTAAAGTCTAATCTCAATAGGATTATCCTACCTAAGTAAAGTGAACAATAACTTCTTCATGGTAGGAGTTTTTTTTTTTTTAAGTCAAGAATTTACATAAATATTCACATAAAGAATTCTGTCTTATTCCCTATAGAGATTTTTTTCCTTAATATTTTTGGTAGGGGATGGAGAGGTGATCAAGTTTCCTAAAAACTAAAATGACGCTGCTTGAGATACAAAATATGTAATTCCTGGAATCGCATTTGTGATTAGCTTTTCTATTACATGTATGTAGCTAGGGAAGTTTCTACTTTGTTATAAATTCATAGCTTGAAAGTAATGCATGTAAACTGGGCTGTTGAGAAATTTTACCTTTGAATTTTTTTTTATTCAATAGCAATTCCTCACATTTGTATACAGCCTTGAATTTTCCAAAGTGCCTTCATGCCTGTTAACCTAGTGAACTCTGATAGCTCTGCTGTGCAAAGTTGTCTATTATCAAATGTTTACAGTTGTTATCAATTTTACTTTGTTGCAGCTTTCAGGCCTAGATTGAAAATAATAAACAATATATGCAAAATCTTTTACTTGTGAGCCAAGAAAGACTTTGTAGTCAAGCCTGCATGGGTAATGAAAGGAAATTACTGTGAATGACATCTTATCAGTTATAATTTACTTAATTTTCCAGCTTGGGAATATTTGGTATTTATGTGCACACACACACAATGATTTTAAATCCGTGGTTATAAGTCAATATTTTTCATGGGCTCAAAACCCACACACAAATTTCCTGGAAACTTCTGGAAAGGTTTGTTTCTTGATTAAGAAACATGGCAACACTTGAATTAGGACAGGATTTAGGGCTGAAACATGTTGATAGGTCACCCTTAATTGGTGCTCCATTATTTTTAAGTCATCTCTTCATTTTTCATTAGCATTCCCAGACAGACGAGACACAGATTATCTTCAAAATGTTCTGTAGCCAGAAAAACTTGGTAACTATCAAGCAAAGAGGTTGATACAAGTGTCATATTTAATATAAATGCTTGCTCTTTACCCAGAACGTATAGAAAATGCAAGTACTCTTTAAATATTCTAATGTATCTGAATGCAAAGGCTATTTGAAATACCTTTACTTGTGTATTTCAAGGTATTTCAAATAGCCTTTGCATTCCCATATGCTTTTCTCAAATAAATGGTGAAAACCTGCTCCATGGTTAGGAAGGAGTACAGAGACTGCGAGTGTGAGCTCTGGAGGAGGACAAATCTGGGTTTACAAACCGCTGGATCTGAGTAAGCTGCATTGTCTGTCCATGATTCAGGTTCCTCCAGCGATGTGCTGGAGTCCATTAGACTGGCTCCCGAGGGCTGATTGTTAAATATGCAAGAATTTTTCCAGCCAGTGTTTAAACCATTGGCTGCTGAAAGTCAGCCATGATGGGAGTATTTATATCCCAGAAATTGGTGAGCTCTGTAAATTAGGGTTCCCTCCCCATTCCTCAGACCTGGTTTACCAGCACAGCACTGCCTACCAGGCAGGTTTAAGGGTAGAACGAGTTCGTTTCTGTCAAGGACTTCACATGGTTTTCCCCACACAGAAAGCATTCAATGAGTGTTAGGCAGCAGTAGTAGTAATGTGCCATTAAAAACTAATGCAACCAACTCGCAATTGTTTACTTATCAAATTGATAAATAATCTATGATTTATCCCTGGCAGCACACCAGGGAATATGCTCAGACACAGAAAATAAAGCAGTGAAAACCTAACCAACTCATCATAGCACTTGTTCGCATCTTCATCCTGACAAAACATTTGCTGAGAGAAAGAAAAGGAAAAAAGTTGTGAAAAAATGAAAGGAGGGGATTACATTTAAATTCAAAATGGTCATGCTACTTTTGTCTCCCTTGGGACAGCTCACTGGAATTTTAGTATAAATGGCAAATGACAAAACGATGAACAATTTTAAATACTTGGTAGGAAAATCTGACCATTTTGGGTTTCTGTAACAAATGGTAGAATTCCTGACCCAAATTCTCTTAAGCCAAAAAGTGAATTATTGGTTCCAGAAGAACGAAATCCAGAGCTAGGTCTGCTTCTGAATACAGTTTGCTGCGGGGCCCTGACTAGGTCACGGGTGCTCATTTCGTTTCTGCCTTCTACTGTGTTTGCCCCGTTCCCAGCCTCCACGTGGCAGCCCCAGCAGTTCCAGACTCCACTGTTAAAGTGGAAAGATCTTTCCAAAATCATGTGCACCAGACAAGAGAAAACCACCTTTCTTGTGGTTCTAGCACAACTCCTACAGTCCACTCTGAGTGAACTGTCACATAGCCTCACTCTAGTTCAAGAGCCCTGTAACAGATGGTATCTAATGGGAAGGAGATAACTGACCCTCCAAAAAATTGGGGTGCTAGTACACTAAGATGAGGTGAGTGTTAGGCAACCATTAAACAACTGTCTAATGCAAATCATCTTCACTGTCATTGAATAAATATGACAACAACTCATGTGCTGGGTTTTGGCTCTGAGCACTTCTGAGGCCATTAAAGACCTTCATCTAAGGAGACATAAATAGAGATGGTATCTTCACAGGGAACTGATTTTGAGAAACCCAGGTAAAAGAGTGTTCAAAAGCAAATGCTAGCAAAAAAAGTATTTTATACCACCACCTTAAAGGCAGATTTCAAATGGACAGTTCAGATGATAGGGGAGTATTCCTGGCATACTCTTGGTGCCTTCCTTGTGGACCAAGAACCAGAGCCCAGGGGACAATGACCTTAGAGGTCTGGGAAGCATTATCACGGTGAAAATTGAGAGACGTAAAAACTTTGGAGTGTTCCGTAATGGAAACAAACCTGTTGGTGTGTAGAAATTCCAGCATGTTTGGCTGTCAGTTTGTTTTAGAATTTCATTCCAGGAAAGTAAGTTGTGACTCTGATGTTATGGAGAAATTTAAATATTTATGCTAGGAAAAAAAAAAGCACAAACCCCTCTATCCCCAGAGTACCCACCACTGACAGGTTACGTAATTCTATCTAAGGTAACATATGACATGCTGCGCATCATGGTCGCTGCTGGGAAGCTCATGCTTCTGTTTCTCTTGGCTGCGAGTTTGTTCAGCCTGCGCCTGATGCCATCCTAATTCGTAGCCTTCTCTTGAAGCCACAGGCTGTAATGCATGAGTCATAGAGGTTAAAATGCAGCCTTTTCTGGTTTATATCATATGCACATTCTGTAATAGTCTTGGAGTAGCATTCCATGATTCATATCCTCGTCCAGTGTGCCCAAACCAAACACATCTTCTGGCGATGTATATTGAGAGCCCTACAGTGAGTATTGGTATGGAGTGATTTAAGTGAACCATTTTTCTATCCCCTGGGAACTTACTTTCTTATAGTGTCCTACCCAAATGTGATTTGCTTTTAATTATTGTGATGCTCGCCTTTATCTTCATCATTAAATAGAACATACTGAATAATTCTGTGATGGTGCCAAGGAAATGCCAAATATTGCAAGAAGAGTATTTTACTATAAAGAGTCACGTCAGTAAGCATTTTGGAATGTGGGCATATTTCCCAAAGATTTTGAGATTGGAGAGATGTTGGCACTCTGTGGCCCTGAAAAAATATCTTGGGTCTTTTATAATTGAACTAGAAACTGCATACCAATCCAGAGTTTGTAAATAGTATCATACAGCATTCATTTTGAAATACACAGAAATGTTAATGAGGTGTTGCCATGAAATCATCTTTTACTAAAATATGAAATGTGTGCCCAACATCAGACAGTGGAGGTCACTACCAATTTCTTTTCTTCTATGAAAGAATGACACCCAAAATTTCTGGATCTTAGAAAGGAATTCTCATTATTTGCAAAAACATCAATAAGCCTGTGTCTGTGTGGCTCCAAAGGACAAGTGCCACTTAAACTCAGAAAAGTTGAAAAGAGGCATCGCCAGGAAATTAATGAGCATGTTCGTGATTGCCCAGCTCTGGAAGTAATGTAAACATATCTGGCATCTGTCCCCATTTTTTCCCTGGGACCTTTAAATGAAAGGTTACTAATTCATTCTTAATCACCCGCAAGCCGCTAGGTACCCCGTGGCTTGTAGCCATCTGAATTAACTGCAGGTGCCTCTGTGGATCTGCAGCATAGCCTAGTAGGCTTAGGGTAATTAGCTCTGGATCCCCTCTCCTTACTCTGAAGTGCTTCTAATTCTCACTGGATTTCTGAAGCCACAGCTTGCCATTGAGAGGATGGAAGAAGCTCTTTGGAAATAGAAAAACAGCTGGACTAAACTCTTAATTTTTGGAAGGGGACATGTGGGGGAAGATAAGGAAGATCTCAGTTAAAGCCTGAAGCACTTCTGTAAAGATGTTCCCCTGAAGCAGGAAAGAACTGGATTTGGTACTGGTCTATTTATCCTCAAATTTATGAAGAGTGACTCTGGTGTTCCAAAGTCCAGACTTCAAGGTCATCTTAATGTACTATCAAACCTTGCCTATCAAAATGTAGTCTGAGGACCCGCAACATTACCTGGGAGCTAATTAGACTTGTGGAATCTGGCCATCCCAGACCTAAATCGGAATCTGCATTTTAACATGGCCCCCGGGTGGTTTGTATTCATATTAACATTTGAGAACCAGATGTAATGCATGTCTGTGATACTTAATCCTCTAAAGAGCTTATCATTCTGTCTAAGAAGCGTTCAGATTCCAGACATGATTGCTAAGCAGACCGGGAAAGAAGTGGGTGCAGTGTTGTTCCTTGGCAGAGCATGCTCTGAAGGCAGGGTTACTGCCTCCCAGGTCTTTGGATTCCCATCATGTAGCTCAGTGTATGACATATTGGAGATGGACAGATGGATGGATGGATGGGTTTGTAGAAGGATGGAGGGATGGGTGGATGGATAGATGAATGGATGGATAGATGGATGGGTGGATGGGTGGTTGGATGAAGAGCATGATACCCTTCCCTCCAAAAACCTTCAAAGAAAAAGCGAATATAAAAAACTTAAGTCAAAGCAGAATTTGGTTTTTGTTATTACTTAATAACTTACTGACATGGTCACAATATAGTATAACATGTCAGGCCAATAAAGGCTTATTTAGGAATTGATTGGACAGTTCTAGGCCTCCATCAGCCTATGGAGCCAGGTTTGGGGTGTGGAAGGTTGTTTTCCAGCAAAGAAGACCATGTTCCCTTCCCTGAACTCATCTGACACTCTCCATCTGGGCCCTTTGTCGCTGTGTTCCTTTTTTCTGGCTGTGCCCTATTTCCACAGCTAGAATATAAACCTTTTAGAGATGGGAACCATGCCTTACACATCAAGTCTCCTGCAGCCAGAACATGTCCACTGGCCTGACCACCCCCATAGTGGTGCTCATGCCATGTCTGCTATTAATGAGAGCTATATGATAACACAGAGGTATTCATTTAGAAAGGAACAACCTGTGCCCTCCCTTTCTCATCTTAAATTCACCTGTTCACTGATACCATTTCTTTTGGAAGAAGGAATGATGTCCTTCTATTATTGGTTCATCTTTGCATTCAATAAATGTTTGGAAATCAGAGCCAGCCAATATTGTATAATAGCGGGGGGGGGGGGTTCCTGCTTCTCTGACACACGATGAAAATGGCGTTTGTGCCTGTGTGTGGATGCTGCCCTCAGGAAAGTGTTCTGAGAAGCTGTGCCAGTACCCGCCTCATCGAAGAGCAGCTTCAGAGACACTCCGTGACTCCCAGCTTGAGTGGATTCCTGAGATGAAGCTTCAGGATGTGGAGGTAGAAGCAGGGTGGTCAAGTGAGTGTTAGGAGCACTGGACATGAAGTCAGAAAAGCTGGATTTGAGCTTCAACTCCCCTACTCTCTCCTTGTGTACCTTCGGCAGTTTTCATCATGCCTGTGACTATACAGTGCCACGTTTGCCAAAATACTATTTCCTTTCCCTCTCTGAGCCTCAGTTTCCTCCTTGTGATGCATAACAATGTTGCATCCTCTAGTACTTGGCACATTGGCCATGCATAATGAATGCTTTGAATTCTCTCCCAGTTTGCTGGTCCCTGGTGCCATTCATAATATTTGGCACACCCCATTCCTCTGTGCTAGATCCCCTTGGATTCAAGTGTTCTATTGGAATAACTTCCATTTGTCCCTCGCTGAAATGGTCTGGAATCATGGTGTATCCACAAAGTACACTTTCTTTCAACACCTGCATTATTTTCTGCCCATCCCTGACCCCTAGTACATCCCTGGCTTACCCCAGCGTCTGTATCTAGAGGCCTGCCCTGCCTACTCCAAGTAAAAACCTTGCCCCATTTGCCACAGGTAACTGACCTATAGACAAATATCAGACCCAGAGGGTGGTATTCTTAGGATACTTCTCTAAACTTCAGTACTTTTGGCTTTCTTGAAGCAATGATTATCTTTATAAATAATCTTTAAAAATGACTGAAGGCATATATAGGTTCATTGTAAAAGAAAAAAATGTGTTTAAATACCGATAATCAATAGGCTTCAAAATCTTTATGTAAATGAACATACAGTATACAAAGAAATCTATTTTATATAAATAAATTCACAAATTCATATAATATAAAGTATATTAACATATATCATGTAAATATATGCTAATACATTTTGAGTATATGTGTAAATATTTGCTTCATTTGTCACTCACTAACTTTATAGAAACTATCAGAAACCACACGTGCACACACACAATCCTAATATACTTACGAATTTATGACCCACTTTTTTCCATTTGATTATCCATCATGCTATTGAATATAAGTCATAGTTTAAACAGATTAGTACCTGGAATATTGCTTAGCCCACAGCAGTGTACAGTGTGTGTGTGTGTATACATACATACATACATATATATACATATGTGTATATATATAATAAATGAGTGGACATATACTAATGTATTTTCTGTGTAAATTTTGAAATTTCTATGTTGGATTTCCTTTCATGGGGGTAAATTTGTTGATAAGCTTTCATGCAAAGTGTACATGAAAGAAAAAGCCTCATTCTCTACTAAGGTGACCACCCGTAAAGCTGGGTCTTTACTACATGGACTCCCCTCTGCCATAACTTACCACCCCAGAATTGCACACAGATTAAGAATTGGTACCCAGTTTGGGTGGATTCAGCACTATAAATCTAGACACCATTTGCCTTTGAAATTTGGGGGCTTTAAGTAGTGCAGTGTTTTTAGGGATTGGGCAGACAGTTACAGGTGACAAGCGCCACTTGGATCCCTTGCCAACAGGGGCCAGGTAGGGATTTTACAGGAGAAGTAGACCGAACGGGATGCTGATCGACATCTACTGTAGACAGTCTGCAAACTGGAGTGCCCGCTCCTTTCCAAAGGGCAGCCGCTACTGAGCCCCATTCGTGTGCCGATATCAGGCTCAGGGGGGCCAGCCTTCTGGTTTTTCCAATGAAGCCAAACATCTGAATATTTATGGGAAATTCCTAAGTCTAAAGTAATGACAACTCATTTAATTTACATTTATTTTTTTAAACAACTTTATAGAGGGATGGTTCACAGAGAAAAAGCTGCACACACTTAATGTATGAAACAGTGATTTTGGAGATAAGTATACGCCTGTGGAACTACCACTGCGATCTAGGCCATATAAAAATAGCGAGCACCTCCAAAAGTTTTCTTTTGCCCTCTTTATTATTACTATTACTGTTTTTTATTGTTTTGTTTTATTTTATTTTCATCGTGATAAGTGCACTCTTTAATCCCCACCACCTATTTCATCCATGTCCTGCCCCCACCTCCCCTCTGGTAACTATCAGTTTGTTCTCTGTAGTTAAGAGTCTGTTTCTTGGTTTGTCTCTCTCTTTTTTTTTTTCCTTTATTCATTTGTTTTGTTTCTTAAATCCCACATATGAGTGACATCATATGGTATTTGTCTTTCTCTAATTTATTTCGCTTAGCATAATATTCTGTAGCTCTATCCATGTTGTCGCAAATGGCAAGATTTCATTCTTTTTATGGCTGAATAATATTCCATTGTGTGTATACACTACATCTTTATCCATTCATCTATCGATTGGCACTTGGGTTGCTTCTATAGTTTGAATATTGTAAATAATGCTGCAATAAACAGAGGGGTGCATGTATCCCTTTGAATTAGTGTTTTTGTATTTTGGGGTAAATACCCAGTAATGCAATTACTGGATTGTAGGGTCATTCTATTTTCAATTTTTGGAAGAACCTCCATACTGTTTTGCATTCCTACCAACAGTGCATTCCTTTTCTCTACATCCTTGTCAACACTTACTGTTTCTTATGTTTTTGATTTTAGCCATTCTGACAGGTGTGAAGTGGTATCTCATTGTAGTTTTGATTTGCATTTCCCTGATGTTCAGTGCTGTTGAGCATCTTTTCATGTGTCTCTTGGCCTTCTGTATGTCTTCTGCCCGTTTTTAGTTGCATTATTTGTTTATTATTTTTGTTACTAATTTTTAAGATTTATTTATTTATTTGAGGGGGGTGCAGAGGGAGAGGGAGAGAGAAAATCTCAAGCAGACACCCCTCTCCCCGCTGCTGAGCATGGAGCCCAACACAGGACTCTATCCCATGACTCTAAGATCATGACTTGAGCCGAAATCAAGAGTCAGACACTTAACCGAGTCACCCAGGTGCCCCATTGTTATTAATTTTTATTTTTATTATTAGTGTGTGATAAAAACACTAGCATATGCAAGTCATACAGTTCCCACCTGAGAACTTTAAGCCTCCGGCTTAGGCTAGGGAGCTGTTTAGATTGCCTGAAAGCCTACAGATACTTGAATGCCAGGTGTGACTGCCCCATCATCAAGGGGCACAACATGTCATTCTTGTAAACCAGACCTAGATTCTCAGTGGCTCCTGCAGGAAATCCTAAGTGTGTGGAAGGAGTCCAGAGATGTCAGTTTTGCTGGGCAGTTACCATAGGTGATGTCAGTCCAAGTAGAGGAGACTGCCAACATTTTTGACCTGGCTCAGTGAATTGGCAAGTCGATCAAAGAAGGAGAGGTCCTAATACATTGTGAATAAGCTCTTCTCATTTCTAAAAATATTCCTGGGACTAAACTGTAAAAACCCTCAGATTTACTTGCTCTTGGAGGTCTACTGAAGTTACAAGTCTGTATAGCATTTTAAAAGGGAAGCAGATGTCAAAAATAGACAAATCCCAGCTAAGTGATAGGAAATGTCATTTCAGGATAATAGCCTTAATAGCATTTGCACAATGGACATTAAAATATATTCTTTCCTATAAATGCCCTTAACTCTGCAAGATGGAGACATGGCTTTAATCATATTGGGTTACATCAAGATACAAGCAGGGGATTGTGTGCTGCCTGATCGACATGGGAAAGAAATCCAGAATATTTTCTTTTATGGTTAAAATGTTTTATGAAGGCAATGAATAGTTAATCATCTTTATTATTCAGCATCCAAAGTGTTAGAGTTGGTTGAAAAATGGAGGTTGACACAGTCACTACCCTGGAAAATTTTCAAGTAATTTCAAAGGATAAAGGGCAAGAAATCCACCACTATAGGAAGAAAGACACAAGAAAGGTGCACCCCAAGTAGTGTTACTCAATGGAGTGGCCATTTGTGACCCACAAAGTACACCTGATTTTGCTGTCCATCCTGAACTAGCAAGTACTCTCCGAGACTGTTGGGATTCAAGTCAGATCAGGTGGCCACTTGATGCACCATAGCCCATAGCCCATTGGTGGGGCCAGATCCGTACTAAACTGATCCAGGAGGACTGAGGAAACCTCAGGAGCTGACATCCAGATATCCAAGACTTATTCCATAGAAAATACGCCTGAATGCGAACTCCTGTGGGTCCTCCAGAACCACATCAAATACATGCTGGAATGAGGCAGGAGGGGACAGGTCCCCTTAGGTAATCTCCAAACCAAGCACTAGTTAGCATCAGTCATGTATTTCTTCTGACCTAGCCCATTCCTAAACCAACTCCTCAAAGGGCTCAGGAATCTAGGGAGTCCCAGATGATTTGGTCCCATACCTGGGGAGGCTGAGCTGTTTTTTAGTTTGCTATTGGACACTTTCTTTTGAAATGATGGGTCTGGCAATTGGCTTACCTTTTTCTTCATTTTGTGTCATCCATCCATCTGTCCATTCACTTCCTATACTTTCAGTGAATGCCTACAATGTGCCAAGCACTATGCTAGGTGACAAGGATAGAAGAAGTAATCCAGACACACACAATCCTTATTCTTACAGAGCTTGCAGCCTGGTGGTGGAGACTTATATTAAATACTCCTACAAGTGGTGAATAATTATAATCAGAATAAATGCTATGCATCGGATACTCCTTTTGCTCCTGTTTTTCATATCCTCTCAGCCCTACCTCTTATCCAGCCACTACTGTGGCAACAAGTCCCAGACAGCCTTTGGCTAGCCCCGCAGAGGTATAGTTTGACAGCGTCTGTCCTTAGCCCAGAGCTACTTCTTGCTTCTTGCCCTGGGGCTTTTCTGATGCTGAAGTGTGGGAACCTGCTCAGAGCTCACAATTATCCAGCCTGGAGGGTGTTAACACTAATGAGGCCACCTTTAATCAATGGGAGACTAAATATAATAAATTAATGGCCTCCTCTTTTTATCCCATAGATAGGCAGTTTTGAGATGTTTTTCATAAGGCTCTTCCAAATACTCCAGCAGGTTCAAGCATCAGTTGCCCACAGCAGTGGCCAAATCAATAGTATATCCTTTTATTGGCTTTTCTCCTTCCCTGTTTCATTCCCCGAGTACCTCACTCCTGTTTCCTGAGATCTATCCCCAAATAAATTACCTTCATGTAAGTCTTTTTCAGGTTCTGCTTTCAATGATGACCTCGGGTTAAGACACACTATGAAGAAGTATAATGATTCTGAAAGTATGTGTGCATGTGTATGTTTATGTATGTGTGTGTATGTATGTATGTGTATATATATATATATATATTCATACACAAACACAAGGAAATCCAACTTAATCTGGGTTGTAAGGGAATGTAATAATGCTTTAGCTGTTCTACCACACATTTTTGGTGAGTTACCCGATAATCATCTTCCCCTTCTCTGCTGATAGAATCCAGATTTTATTTAGGTATGTATCCCTCAGGAAAGCTCAAGGATATACTCTATTTGGTGTAAACCAATTATGATAATCCCATGTAATTTACCAATGATTGATCTAGAGGTGAAGATAAGACCCAATTTGGGCCTTTGAGACATAAGAAAATGTCTGTTGAGGGCTTCTAGAAAGTTTTTTTTTTTCATACTACAAAGGCAAGAAATAGATTCTTTATGTATCTAGATATGACACCTAGACCTGTGTCGAGCATCTTGTGGTCATGAGGGTATCCTTATCCTATCTATAAGGACAAGGACTAAGATAGCATGGCAGGAAGTTCAGAAGATCTTGGTTGACATTGTTGGATCACTGAACTAGCTAACAATTTCAATATTGTTTTAGCTGTTTTGAGCTGAGTTTTCTGTTAGTAAGGAAAGGTCATTTTCCCTAAGGGGTGGATACCTAATGCCAAAAGCGTCAGAACTGATATAGCTGACTAATAGTAGAAGAATGGATCAGATTTTCGTTGGGGATACCTACTAATTAGTTTTAAGAGACACAAAAATCTCTGAAGGATATCATTTTCCTGGTGGCTCTTTCTAAAGCTGCTTTAACCCTGAAGGAGTTGCTGATAATGAATAGCTAAGAGAAGAAATGGAGTGAGGTTTACCAGGAAGAGGAGCAGGCTGTGAATCTAGACAGTGAGAAGGGAAAAGTGGGACTATGAAGACCTCTAGGAAGATGAGGGCAAGCTTCCCCCACAAACATCAAAATAGCACCCTAAGACCCCATTAACAGCAAGTACAGCTAGTGCTCAGATTTTGGTTTCTAAGACCATTCTTCAATAAAAGGAACCAGAGATCCTTGGAGAAATGGATGATTTCAGGACGGGACAAAAATATACGAGATGAACCTGAAGCATCTGGTAAAGCCAGTAAAGAAGTGCTAACTAAAACAAAACAAAAACAAAAACAAAAACTTACAATCATTAGGGTATGTCAAAGGTTGAATAGAGCTCCCAATGACCAAAGCTGGAACCATTTGAGCAACAAAATGAAATAGTGTTTGGATTATAACCCAAAATCAATATCCATGAATCCATACTGATATAAATAAATGATTGAATAAATAAATAGGGACAAGAAACAAATGTTCCATGCTAAAACATTCCATATAGTTTATGTAGAAATTCTGGCCTCAAGGTGGTGGAGCATAACTCCCCATTCCTTAAGTGGGGGCTATGCAGAGTAAATTCTTTCCAAAGAGTACAGTATGAAAAGAAGGAAAAAGTATAACTTTATAGTAGAGAAACCTTACAAACACTACCTCAACCAAGTGATCAAGATCAACATCATAGTGATATCCTGTTGATACTACATATCCTTGATATGATGTGATGGAAGTGGTACCACATCTGTGGTGTTCTTCGCAAAAACCCATAACCACAGTCTAATCATGAGGAAAATGTCAGACAAACCCAATAAAGAGGATTCTACAAAATGACTGCCAAAGTCACTAAAAATAAGGAAAGTCTGAGAAATTGCCCCAACCAAGAAGAGCCTAAGGAGGTAAACGTAATGTGGTATCCAGGATGGGATCCTGGAGCAGAAAAAGAACATTAGGTAAAAACAAACAAACAAATAAAAACCTAAAGAAATCTGAATAAAGTATGGACTTTAGTTAATAATGTATCAATATTTTATTTTAAAGTGTTTTTTTTTTAAGATTTTATTTATTTATTTGACAGAGAGAGAGATAGCGAGAGCAGGAACACAAGCCGGGGGAGTGGGAGAGGGAGAAGCAGGCCTCCTGCTGAGCAGGGAGCCCGATGTGGGACTCGATCCCAGGACCCTGGGATCATGACCCGAGCTGAAGGCAGACGCTTAACGACTGAGCCACCCAGGCGCCCCAATAATGTATCAATATTTTAATTGTGATAAATATACCATACTGACATAAGGTGTTAATAATAGGGGAAACTGGGCATGGGGTATTTAGGAACTATCTGTACTGTTTTCCCAATTTAGCTGTAAATCTAAAACTAGTCTAAAATACTTATTTAAAATAGCACCCAGGCCTGCACTAGGAAACACTAACACTAATGGTCCACATAATGTGGACCGTCTCTCCAAAAAGTTTTTTCTAAGTAGCTTTCTTGGTTAAAAGGGCAGTGATGAGAAAGCTTAGGCATCATTTTACCTATGGGCCACCCAATGGCTGTCATCTGGCAAAAAAATATTCCCTTGACTTTCATTTTTTTTTTTTAAAGATTTTATTTATTTATTTGACAGAGAGAGAGAGAGACAGCGAGAGAGGGAACACAAGTCGGGGAGTGGGAGAGGGAGAAGCAGGCTTCCCACGGAGCAGGGAACCAGATGCGGGGCTCGATTCCAGGACCCTGGGATCATGACCTGAGCCGAAGGCAGACGCTCAACTGACTGAGCCACCCAGGTGCCCCTTCCCTTGACTTTCTAGCTGAACATGTGATCTTCGGATACATGTTGGAGAACATTTCATCTCCAGGGAAGAGTTCTACTGATTATGTCTATCTAACTAATGTGATAAAACAGGTTCAAGTAATAGCAATTAATGCACATCATAAATATATAACTCAGGTAGTTCATAGCAAATTTAATCCAGATTTTATGTTCTGTTATTCATTCAACAAATAATGATTATCTACTATGTGCCAGGCAGTACATATACATGTAAGCACATATATTTCTATTTAGATCTGTATAAATAAATATAAATATTTGATTTACTATTATATAATTATATTATTATATTTATTTACTCATTACATAAATATATAAATATAAGCAAATTAACGTAATTATAAAGATATATTTTATATAAATATGTATCTTATATATAAATCACACGCCTTTGATTCTTACAACTGGGCCATGTAGAAACTGCCTTTGGAACCGATTCATTTCAAGCCCTCATAATTTCTAGCTTTACTTGGAAACTGATGTGTTTTGTTCCTGGTTAAAAAGGCAACTGATGAATAGTAGCGATATATTAAAGAAAAGATAAAACTGTTGAAATTGCTGTTAATGACATGTTGGGTTCAGTTTACATCCTATGTAAGATCCAAAGTACTCTGGATGATTTGTTCGAAGGTTGGAACAGGAGATACGCAGAGGCACTCTGTAATCACTCCCTGCCTTCCAATGTAGTCATTTGTTTGTACCTCAGCTACTCATAAGCTCCTTCAAAGCCAAGACTACATATTGTTTACCATCGTGTTTCCCACATAACTACCAAAGGGTCTTCCTGATAGTCGGTGTTCCATACGTTTGGTGAATGAATTAAAGTTTAACTCTGTTGCTCCTATGACTTAGCAGGAGGCTTGACAGGACATCACAGCAAACTCAGAATACACCGTCTTGATTACCACTTCCTTCCACCTACGAACATCAACAATAAAATTTAGAGAGCTTTTGTTTGCTCAGCTTAAAAGATTGGTATATTAATGCACTATACATTTCGTCTTTTCATGCACTTTATTTTTCGTATCAATCACCGAATAGTTAGAAGGTATTTCTTTTTTTCAGTGTCAAAACATTTCATAGCACCAGTTTACTTTGCAGAATTGGACATTATGAACAGGTGAGAGCCTCAATGATCAGAGTCAAACCTTCTGTGCTAAAATTTGCTTTGTGGTGATATTTGCTTAATTGCTTCATCAGATGAAGACTCAGTCAAGCTTGTCTTCCCAGTAACTCTTATTTTTGATCCTCTTTATGTATTTAGACTGGGTCCTTGGTGGGCAAGGAAGTGAGGAGGAACATTAGACAAAACTTGTATTTAGAAGAAGATTTAGTCCATATTGATGTCCAAATTTCCCAATTCATAGTCCATCCTAGTTGTATGAGGATTGAATTGCATCTTCCATGTAACCTAGCAATGCCTTATCTATCCCTGGAGAGTGAGGCCATCACCTGGCTCCACCCTGAGCTGCCCTGTTTCTTTCTCTGTTCTGTACTCACATGACTTCAGCAGAAATTTCTACATAAGCAGCTCCCAAATCCAGATCCAGATCTCTGGCCTTTCTTTTCAACTGAGATGCTTGCATTTCTAGATTCTTGCATTTTGCTTTTTGAGGGACCATGGTATTTTCTCCTGGCACTTTGAATAGTACTATAAGGAAGGCAATAAGTGAGCAAATAACTGAATATATAATATGGACTGTATATAATATGTAATAAAGCTGAATATATAATATGGAGTGAATACAATATAATAAAATATGATAAAGCTGACTCTCTCAAAAGCTAAAACTGTAGTCATCTTGAATAGGAACTCTTCAAATATGTCATAACTCCATGCCTTTTTCAACAAAATATACTAACATAACTTAGCCATTTTATTTTTTTACTTAGAGATCACCATTATGAATATTGGTTGCTGGGGCACCTGCTCTTAGGTATTGTTAATCATTTGAGGAAAATTTGTCCCTCCTCTAAATGAGTTCTTTTGTCTGCTTTTTTTTGTTGTTATAACTTCTTTTTCTTTTTTTAAGATTTTATTTATTTATTTGACAGAGAGAGACACAGCGAGAAAGGGAACACAATTAGGGGGAGTAGAAGAGGGAGAAGCAGGCTTCCCGCAGAGCAGGGAGCCTGATGTGGGGCTTGATCCCAGGACCCTGGGATCATGACCTGAGCCAAAGGCAGATGCCTAACCAACTGAGCCACCCAGGTGCCCCTTTTGTCTGCTTTTCGTATTTACTGTCAGGATGTCTTCACTGGCAGCTATCATTTCTTGCTGCCACCTATGTTTGTGCCTCTAGCATCTGTCCCCCACCCCTTGACCCCCTTCAACACCTCTCCTTGTCAAATTTTATGATTTTAACTGCTATGAGCTAAGAAATCTAAGAGCCAAGTTTTTAGATATTTCTAAAACAAAAATAAATAAGCTTGAAGCAAAGCCCTGAGGAGTTATTTTATGAGAACCGTGTGTGGATTTGTTTAAGTTACTTTTGTCCACTCTGAAGCATTTTTTTTTTTGCCCCGTTTCTTAGCTGGCCTGTGCTTGAGATAGATGAAGTTGCTAGGGAAGAGAAAGTTGCGTATAAACACAGCGTGGCGAGTCGTACTTCTCTTAGTTTGGTATCTACACTCTGATCCTAGAGAATGTGCCAACTCTCACTCAGGAAAGAGAGAAGATCTGTAAGTTCACTAGGAAAATATCATTTGTTCCCCGCTTTCTGTGTAAAGGTCATGATTTTTGCCCTCCTCTGGAAGACTTCTTCAGTCATCTTTTCCAAGCCTCTCTCAGTGTAGTCCTTGGACTAACTGCGTCAGAAACACTCATCTGCATGTTATTGTGCGGACTCCTCAGCCCCTGACCAATCTATTCAAAATCATTTGGTAGTGGGGTCTAAGTACTTGCTTTTCTTTTCCTTCCTTCCTTGCTTCCTTCCTTCCTTCCTTCCTTCCATTTCTTCCTTCCCTCCCTTCCTCCCTCCCTCCTTTCTTTCTTTTCTTTTCTTTTCTTTCTTTCTTTCTTTCTTTCTTTCTTTCTTTCTTTCTTTCTTTCTTTTTCTTTCTTTCTTTCTTTTTCTTTCCTTCCTTCCTTCCTTCCTTCCTTCCTTCCTTCCTTCCTTCACTCCTTCTTGAAAACCAGCCCTCCCTCCCCCCACCTTGATTGACCCTCAGGCACACTGGAGTTTCCATCCCATGCTGGTGTCCCCTGTGGCATCCTTCACAGTTCTCCTCCACCAGCTTCCCTCAGACCTCTGTGCTTTCTTTGCCCGTTTCAGACATTTTCCTTATCCACTTTATCTTGAATTTTCTGCTCTCCAGATCCTCCAATTTCAGTACCCTCAAGTACCTTCCTTTGAATGTTTTCTATCTCCTTCATTCATCTTTCTGTAATAAAAAAGAAATAAGGTATCCATTTTCCTTCTGCACATTTAATTCCTGCCATCTGCTCAACCACTTCCCTGAGCCTGCATGTATAAATGGGCTACACAAAGTGATGAAACACCTTTTCTGAAAGTTTTTTTTTTCTTTACTTTATTTTCTTTATTTTTTAGAAAGAAAGAGAGCATGGGGGGAGACGGGGAGAGAGAAAATTGTAAGCAGGCTCCATGTCCAGCGTGGAACCCAACACCGGCTCGATCTCACGATCCTGAGATCATGACCTGAGCAGAAATCAAGAGTCAGATGCTTAACTGACTGAGCCACCCAGGCGCCCCTCTGGAATTTTTAAAGATGTGAGTGTGTTTATAGGTAGAAAGAACTGGATGACTTATACAGCCATTTTCAGGCTTCTAGAGTCTTTACATGGTAAATAATAATTTATTATTTTTCTGTCCTCTCCCCTTTATGATACTTGTTAGTCTTTTGTCTTTATATTTTGAAGCTCTTCTGTTAGGATTATGTTTTAGAATCCTTTTGCATCTCCAATTATAGTCGTATACACTAGGAAGCTACACTAGGAAGTCAATACATTTATTGACATGGAATAGCTATGTGTTGATCTATATTTTGTATCATTATTTTCTATATCACAATCTAGGTATGAGAAAGCAGAAATTCACCTATTACAATGAAATGGGCATAACCCAACATAAAACTAAGTTTAATTCTGTACTTATTTGAATATTCTCGATAAACTCTTAAAAGCATTCATATAGGTGTCCTATGTATTTATATAGCAAACTATAAGAATGGAATGTTAATAGTCATAAATGTAGTAACATTCATGTAGGTTGACAACAACATGTCAAAAGAAGCATGGGGAGAGCTTTCAACCCTAATGGGTTTTGTGTAATGGCCAAGTAGGCAGGTGATCTCTATTGAATCCCACCCCTTTGCATTGATCCCTTTTCTTTAGGCATCCAGAGTCTTAGGATAAGCTCCTTTCCATATCCTGCCCTGAGCTGTCCTCCCATAAATTTCTCCAAATTCCAAAATTACTCCTGGTCCCTCCTGAATAAAAGTTTCCAATCCATTATCTTGGCATTAGGGAGAAAGTAATCTGATGTTTGTACTTTAAAAACAGAGTTTATTGAATGAAATTAATCTTGAATTGTTGACATCTATGAAGACCATATTCTTTTTTTTTTTAATGAGTATGAATTTTTTTTATTATGTTATGTTAGTTACCATACAGTACATCATTACTTTTTGATGTAGTGTTCCATGATTCATTGTTTGCGTATAACACCCAGTGCTCCATGTAATATGTGCCCTCCTTAATACCCGTCACAGAGCTAACCCATCCCCCCACCGCCCTCCCCTCTAAAACCCTCAGTTTGTTTCTTGGAGTCCATAGTCTCTCATGGTTCATCTCCCCCTTCATTTTTCCCTTCCTTCTCCTAATGTCCTCCATGCTATTCCTTATGTTCCACAAATAAGTGAAACCATATGATAATTGACTTTTTCTGCTTGACTTATTTCACTTAGCATAATCTCCTCCAGTTCCATCCATGTTGATGCAAAAGTTGGGTATTCATCCTTTCTGATGGTTGAGTAATACTCCATTGTATATATGGACCACATCTTCTTTATCCATTCGTCTATTGAAGGGCATCTCAGCTCTTTCCACAGTTTGGCTATTGTGGACATTACTACTATGAACACTGGGATTCATGTGGCCCTTCTTTTCACTACATCTGTGTCTTTGGTGTAAATACCCAGTAGTGCAATTGCTGGGTCATAGGGTAGCTCTATTTTTAACTTTTTGAGGCACCTCCACACTGTTTTCCAAAGTGGCTGTACCAACTTGCATCCCCACCAACAGCGTAAGAGGGTTCCCCTTTCTCCACAGCCTCTCCAACATTTGTTGTTTCTTGCCTCGTCAATTTTTGCCATTCTAACTGGTGTAAGGTGGTATCTCACCATATTTTTAAGTTCCTTTCCCCACCATCAGAAGACTATGGGTTAGCAACTTGCCATTCCAACTGGAAGTGTCACAATTTGGGATTAAAACTGAGCTAAATTCTCTAGATAACTCTTTTCAAATGAAGTTCTTCTGCAAGAGCCATTTGTACCAGCTGCCTTCCAGGGGTGACTCAGGTGAATTCAGATGAATCTGGCTAGCCATGTGTGACTACAGAGGAAAGAAATTACTGAGACTGTGATTCTTTTATATAAACAACAGCATTATTTTCCCAGACTATCAATATGGTCTTCCTCTTGTGGCCTCTAACCCTAACTCTATTACAGACAAGGTATATTTAATCGTTAAGTGCTAGAATATGAAATTGAGTAAAAGAAAACAATTCAATTTTAAGGTCCCTTCAACAGTGGAAGGGACCTCCTTTCTACTAGAGCCTGCTGTGACGCAACATTAGGAATGTGTTGTAAACCACCAGTGCTTAGAGTAGAGGAAAACAAGTATCTTTTGTAGAAACAGAGTCTGAAGCTGTGAATCATGCCTTTAAGTAACAGAGCTGTAGGCAAACAGTGGTAGACTTGTAAGGAAAGATTATGTTGTATTTGACAATAGGCTTGGGTGGTCTTTTAATGACTTCAACCTAACATTGACCTGATGAGTTTCAGAAAAATAGTCTTGACCTGAAAAGCACTTGCTTCCTGAGAGGGGAGATTTCCATGTTAATGGATATGCCAATTTTATTCAGTGAAAATGAAGGTCATAAGCTTCTGAATGATGCCTATGATCCTTTCAGACTATTTTAATTGGGCTTTTTAGTATCATGATTCATTCAAAAGAAAAAGGAAGAAATCATCATAGATTCATTTGTAACCTTATCCCAATTGGGAAAAAAATTAATAATATATTAGTTTATTTTTCCTAGGAAATCTGATCTCGTAGAAAAATCCTGGTGTTAAATCATTTTATAAAACTATATTTCCAGCATTACCAATTCACTTTATTTTCTTAGTCTGTAGAATTTGGCCCAAATCAAAGATTCTCATTTTGGCTTCTTTTATCAGCCTTCCAAGGCCCAAGTCTAGCACAAATTGCTCCTTCAATTTCAAGATGAGTTAAAAAATGAATTTGAGAAGCATAGGTCATTGCAAAGTAAATGCCCATTACTCACCTCCACATCTCTATCCTGCCCCATCCCCAGGTCCACCAGTCCCATGATCTAAAAATGAATATCTTGCTTTCTTGATCAGAATGTAAATATTAACCAGCAATTGCCTAGATCTGGGGACTAATGGAAGTAGGTCAGGAGATTAGAGCCAGATCTCACCCAGGTAGACATTCATATATCTCTGTCCAGGAGTCATACATGATGCCATTCAGCATGGTTCAGGCCACATGGCACCCTAGGATCTTCAAGCTGGCCCAGGTATATGCACACTGGAGTCATAATTTCATGAAAATCCTGGTGCCAAAATAGTTCAGAATAACTAGGAGCACAAGTCAGTCATGTACGGTGATTGTGTATGACCCCTGAAGTGTTAGCCTAGATAAAGCTTCTCTATTTTACTTCTTAAAAAGAACATCCAAGTCATCCTCTCCCTTCCCTCCCTTCCTCCCTTCCCCCATCCCTACTGCAACCCAAGGGCAATTCCTGTGCAATGGCAAAATCATAATGGGCAGGGAAAACATATCACCAAGAATATTTGAATCAGTAAAGGCTTTCCTCCATCATAAAATATTATAACCTGAATTGAATTAAACATGGTAGATTAATTAAATACAATTTGCATTGTAGTGATTATGGATTGTTCTAGTTACTATTGCTGCATAACAAACTACCCCAAAATTTAGTGACATAAAATCATCATTTATGACACCCTTGGATTCTCTGGGTCAGGAATTCAGACAGGACACAGTAAGGATAGCCTTCACATAAGGTTGAGGTGCTCAGAGAGGGAGAGCCAACAGCTGGGGGTGCCTTGATGATCCGGCGCTGAAATGATTGATTCTGAGGCTTCTTTCAGACATGTCTAATGGTTCATATTGATTACAGGCTGGGAGCTCATAGCACTGCTAGCTAAAGTGCCAACAAGTAGCTCCCCCACCCCCGCACTCTGCCCCAGCATGACAGTCTCAGAATAGCCAGACTTCATACAAAGTGGCTCAGTCCTCCAGGAGTGAGTATCCCAAGAAAACCAAGAGGAAGCTGCGTGGCCTTTGCTGACCTGGCCTTATACAGTATCATTTCCATAGTAATAGAATATTGCTTACAGCCCACACTCAAGGGGAGGAGTAAAAAATCTCACCTCTCCATCTGTCAAAAAATTTTTAGATATGCTTTAAATATGTTTCAAAGCCACTTCATTTATATAAATCATAACTATCAAGAGCCATAGTAGAAATCATAGAAAATCATAATTATCTAGAGCCATAGTAGAAAAAAACTATTGTGGTTGCTGTAATAACTTTGATTAAATGTGTATATCAGCAATGATAGGTAATAACAAAAATGAAGATAAAGTATACGACAAGGTCTGTGACAATACTGATGGCTATTGGAAGTGCTTGATATAACCAAGTTTGGAAAGTCCAGGTTTCTTCACCAATATTAAGGTTTTTTAACTGTACATTTAGAGATACTAAAAAACAATTCTATTTTCAGAATTCCTACAAGATAAATGATGTAGAATTATAAGTCATAAACTTTCTAGGTTCTAACTGCCTTTTCCTCTTGAAAACCATTGTTTTATAACCAATGTTTAAACTTTCTATCATGGAAAAATTCTTCTTGGAAATGCAGCTGTGTACTGATTGCATTTATTATAGCCCTATTGATTATTTATACTACTTCCTCAATGTCCCTTCATACCCCATGGAAAGGCCCTAATTTCTCTACAGGCCTTTGGTCATATTCAATTTTACACTCCATTTTATTGAGTCTCTCTGTTCTGTACTCATATTTGTCATGACTTTGAAGCATTTAAATTCCTGAGGCTGGGGCACCTGGGTGGCTCAGTCAGTTAAGTGTCTACCTTTGGCTCAGGTCATGATCCCAGAGTCCTGGGATCGAGCTGCATTGGGCTCCTTGCTCAGCGGGAAGCCTGCTTCTCCCTCTGCCTGTCACTCCCCTGCTTAAGCGCGCACGCGCGCTCTCTCTATGACAAATAAATAAATAAAATCTTTAAAAATAAATAAATTCCTAAGCCTGGATAGTCTACTCATGGGAGTGAAAGAAAATGTATTCTGTTCGTGTCTTTGATCTTTGAGGCTCTAACTACAGGATTTCAGTTTGTCTCAGATCCTCACTTTCCTCTCTATAATAATGAATCTGGGAAGAAAAGTGTAAAACCTTGTTTTAGATAAAAATCTCTTTCTCACGGCTTTTAAATGATGAGATGAAAGAGAAATTGCCCCTTTGAGAAGAGAGGAGGTAAAATGGAGCAACCTGTGGGGACCCAAGGAGATTCAGAGGCCTCCATTTTGAGCATAGAGCTCTGTGGTTCCAGAGAGACCCAATCAAGGACAACTTTGTCAGAGAGATTATGGACTGCAGTAGCTCAGAATAATAGGTGGTTTAAAGGTTATAATTAACAACCTTCCTCTAAAGAGTTAGAACAGCAGCCTTAGAAAGAGGGGTCAAGGGCCCTTTTTGAAAGGCCTCAGGGCAACAGCCTTCTTCCCAGCATAAGGGAAAGCAAATGTTTAAATAAGCAGCTCACCTACTAGTTACAGAGTGACTTCACTTACATGTAGAAGTTTGTATTTGCTAAAATCAGGTACCATGTCACTTATAGAAACAAGTTTATCAGCATGTGTGATGTTCTCTAAGTTAAAAATACTAGGAAAAAATATGTATGTATGCCCCCTATGCATATATTTGTAAAGAATAAAAAAATATTTTTTAATAATTAATGAAATTATTAGTGAAAAAATTATTTTTTAATAATTAATGAAAGGGAAATTATCTTTCATAGGAGGAATCATTGTAGACCTGTTCTTGTCACTTAACTTCCAGTCCTGTACTACCAGCTTGGATTTGTTTCTGTTTGTAAAGTCAATAAGTCATGAGTGAAAACTTCCATGGAAAAACTTTTAGAATTCAAAAGTAATTATTCATTCCAAACCCAGACCTCTGTTTGGCTCCTTGGATGACACTGCTGTGGGGCTTCCTCCCTTTGTTCTGCTCTAGACACACAGAGAGGAGGTGGAGCCAAGGAAGATGAAAGTTCTTGACACTAACCCCTGGCAGGACAAGTCTGGCAACTTTCAGAACAATGGAAATGAAATGGTCAAATGACATATTTTTCCCAAACTGATATGACTTCTTCACTGGAAGTTGTTACACTTGGTGTAAACTTGCCAGTTACCACTGTAACCCATTGAGTTGTAGCCCTAGTCGATTTCAAGATCCCAGATTAGCCTACTGGTTCAAGGATGGATGGTAGGCTTCCTGTTCAAAGGTTTTTTGGGGTTTAGTTTTAAATATTTTGAAAGAAACAACCCTTCTTGTTTTCAGTCTTCAGAAATAGAGTTTTGGGGTGGGGTGATAGTAGTGGTTGCCCTTTGTTATAATGAATCACCAAGAACCAGAGAATGCCAAGGCAGGGAGAGACCGTGAGAACCAAGCATAATATGTTAACAATGAAGAGAGGGGGAAAAAGGGAGAGAGAGAGAGGGAGGGAGGCTGGGGGAGCACTGCAGCTCTGGAAGTAACAAGGCTTTAGATGGAAGTCATGAGTAAGGCATATTTTATTATTATGTCTAACATGCTTAATTTTCCTGTGTCACGTTCTCTTTTATGATAGACCTTTTTTTTTTTTTAAACAAACAAAACCTTAGCTTATGTTTAGACAATAGCCAGGGGAAAAAATCTGTTTTCAATTGACCCAAGTTATTGCTAAGGATTAGTTCCTGAGTTTTGGTCACCAATATCAATAAGCAGCTATATGTGATCATTAAATAATGGAAGCATTGTTGAGTTCTAGTCGGTTGAATTTATTTGTCCAGTCGGTCAGAAAATCACTCATTCCTGAGTTATAACAGCTGTTGCTATGAAGCAGTGATATGGGACTTTATATTTTACCTAGGTTCTGAGTTTTAATTTGTTCTAAATAATTATTTGGATTCTACAGATAAAATGCTCCCAAACACATTGTGTTCTTTTAAAACATAGCTGAAGATATGTGACATTTATATATCATACAGTTATTTATAAACTTCATTTACCTGAATTGCAAGGGAACGTTTTTTAATGTATGATGATTAGTTACCTAAATTTATGTGTCAGGGTAGGTGAATGTTCATTTTCTTTAGCCTAGTTTTCTTCAAACTGAGGGTCAAAGGGCTGACAAACCCATTTAAGTGTGTTTTGACCAACTATTTTAAAAAGAAACAGAATGAGATGGAATGGGATAGAATAGAATCAAGTAGAAAATACCAGAATGCAGGGTGTCTGGGTGGCTCAGTTGGTTGAGCATCTGACTCTTGATCTCAGCTGAGGTCTTAATCTCAGGGTAGTGAGTTCAAGCCCTGTACTGGGTGTGGAGCCTGCTTAAAAAACAAACAAAAGCCAGAATGCATGAAATAAAGATGACTACTGTTTCATGTAACTTTAATTTCAGTCTTGTGTGTATATAAAAGTGTCATTCTAGATCAAAATGTAAAATGTATGTCTTTCTGAGGGTCACAGTACACAAGGTTAAAATTCTCTATGTTAGCCACTTGTTCTTGGTTTGGATAGTTTCTAATATTTTCTAATTGACTTTATCATCAAGTCCCTTATGTGAGATTTGAGTAACTTGCCCAAGATCAATACAAGGTGGTACTGAGACTGATGGCTCATCTACCTCTCCCTCTACCAAATTTCCTCAACTTTCAAGATGGACAGGAAATACTCTTACTCTAAAATGTGCTACAAAAATTATCAAAAATACATCTGTGATAATGCTACTTTATATTCCTGAAACCTCTTTTAACGTTATTTTTTAAAGATTTTTTTTTATTTCTTTATTTGAGAGAGAGAGCACGAGCGGGGGAGGGGCAGAGGGAGAGGCAGAGAGAGAATCTGGAGCATGGAGCCCGGTGCAAGCCTGGCACGGGGCTCGATCCCAGGACCCCGAGATATGACCTGAGCCCAAGTCAGATGCTTAACCGACTGAGCCACCCAGGTGCCCTCTGCAACCTCTTTTATTAATGTTGTTAGGCTTATAGATATTAATGCACATGATACCTCTTTATTAAAATTGTTTTCTGGTGGGAAAGCTGATAAAACCATAAAATAAAGGGTTTTAAGGACTCCTATTCCCCAGGACAAGTTTTCAACTATATCTTTCAAGACATGTGGCTTTCCAGCATATTGTAGGTTTCTCTGTCGGTAAGTTCTTATTTATATCCAAACTATTTTCTCTTTAATCCCATCTCACTTCCACATTTTCTGTCCTCTGTGGAGAAACTCATAGAGAAAATGGTTTAAGCAGTAAAGCTTGAAGAATACACCCAGGAATCCAGCAATTTCATTCTCCAACTTTAAACCCGAAGCTATTGAATCTTCTGGGAAGGAGTACAGAAAGACTCCTGCGACTATCCGGTTCCCAGTCTCACTTTTCTCTAATCTCCATGCCTCACACCGCCTTCCAACCAAGACTCGGAGCATCTCACTCTCTGCTTGGGTCTCTCAGTGAAGAAGTGTGCCAGAGAGGAAAGGGCTGTGCGCAGGCCATTACAACTGCTCAGCAACTTGCCTAAACCTAAAAGAGGAGAAGGGAAATATGAGGAGAAGAGGAGTATACCGAAATAAGTTCCAGATGGATCCAAAGACTTAAATGTAAAAAATGCAACCCTAAATGTACTGGAAGAAAATATAAATAGAGTTGTTGTTATTTTTTAATTCTTGAAGGGTAAAAATAATGACATCCCCCCAAAAAAACTCCAAACAATAAAAAGAAGGCATAAAATAAAAAGTCAGTAAATTCAACTACTCAAAAATAAAATTTTCTATTTAAGTGAAATACATATGTACACATTCAATGTTAAAAGCCAAAGCAGGTGAAATGTTTACTGTACATTATATAATAAAAGAACTAATTTCTATAATATGTAGAGAACTCCTATGAATCAAGAGGAAAGAAACAAATAATACAATGTAAAAATGAACAAATAAATAGGAATTAAAGATCTTTTAAAAATGTTATATTTCACTTATAATAAGAAAATGCAAATTATGATGGGATAGAAATTTTCAGTTATCAGATGGGCAAAGATTTAAAAATCAACCACACTATTTAGCATATAAGGAAGGGGATACTCTCATACATTTGTAGTAGATGTGCAAATTGGTACAACCTCTTTGGAGGGTAATTAACCATATCTATCAGTATTTTAAATAGACATACAATGTGATTCAAAGATTCCATTCCTACGACTTTATCAGATAGATGTACTCACACATAATGAAAAAACATATGTCCGAGACTGCTGGAGAATTGTTTGTTGGGAGAAAAAAACCAAACAATCTTAATTCCCATGAAAAAAGGAGGGGCTAGATAAATTATATGTATTCACTTGGACTGGTTACAGTCGTTGGACAGCTCTATGTGTATGAACGTGGAACAATTGCTGAGGTATATTAAATGAGGAGAGCAAGCCAGAAACTCTTTGTAGAGTATGCAGCCATTTGTGGAAACAGAAAGGAAGAGGCTCTTATTCATATGTGCTGTGTGTGCTTAGAACATCTGGAAGAATATACAACCATATAACTCTCGTTGACTCTAATGAAGACCAAGGTAGACTTAAGTAGGCATGATTCAGCCTGTTCTCCATATCCTTTTGTAACTTTTGAAGGAAAATGTATCACCTAATGCAAGGGTATTTTATTTTAGTTAAGAGAAAAGAAAGGAGAAAACAGAAAGAAGAGAAAATGGCTGAGGGAAAGGCTCTGAGGGAGAAGGATATAGAAAAGTACATAAGTTTTACTTCTACTTTGGAAATTCAGAATTCACTTGTAAATTGGAATTTAGTCAATAAACATGTAAAGATTTTCATTTCAGTTTTGTGTTAGCTGCCTGGGCATATCCAAACACTCCAGGTTCATGAAGTCCTTCTAACTTTAGTATAAAATGACTCAGGTCATCTTCCCACTGTAGAGGGAAGCTCAGTATGCCCCACCGCCAAGGATTCTCGGGGGAGTAACATCTCTACTGTGCACCTCTTATTCTATTTCCTGAATAGCATGACATTCTTTATTACAGTTACATAGTTTATCCTACAGCTTTGTGTCTTTTTGCCCTTTGCCAACTCAAATGTGTAACACAGCCTGTTCCTTATTGTAATTTCCCTCCCAAAGTCTCAGAAAAAGCAGCTGGTCACAGGAGAAAGTTATGTCGCAGCGTGGCCCAATAGATGGCCAGTATTAGATAACAACAGATTACCCTGGTTTTCAAAGTCCTTGGGAATTTCTTAAAAACCTATTTTCCTCTAACATGCAGATTCCTGCCTGGTCTCAGGCCCTCAGAAACTCAGATCCTCCCCAGTACCCCCTCTTCTTTCCTGTCCCCATTACATCAGAATGGCTGCTTTTTTATCATGGAAGACAATCCATTTTTGCCTGTTCTGCCTTGTGGAATTCTTCCAGAAGCTTTAAAAAAATCTTTTCCACCAACTGCATTAGGAATAGGGGAAAAAAAATCTAAACGCCCAGGTATAGAGGATTGGTTAAATAAATTATAATATGCCAATACAATGGAGAATAATATATTCACTACAAATTATCTGAGATTCCATATTTACTGGAGTAGAAACAATTTTATAACATTAAGTGAAGTAAAAAGTTTACAAAATAATGTGTGTGTGTACAGGGGCACCTGGATGGCTCAGTCAGTTAAGTATCTAACTCTTGGTTTCGGCTCAGGTCATGATCTCAGGGTCATGGGATTGAGCCCTGTGTTGGGCTCCTCACTCGGTGTAGAGTCTGCTTAAGATTCTCTCTCTCTCTCTCCCTCTGTCCCTCCTCTCTCTCTCTTTCTCTCTCCCTCTCTCTAAAAAAAAGTGTGTGTACAGTAAATGTATGTGATATAAATATATAAAGAGTATGTATATGATATATATGTATATGTAATATGTACATATACATATGTTCATGCATACATGTGTATGAATATTTATGATATTCCATTTTTTAACTCTATATAATATACATGTTTATATTTCCTGGAAGTATATACATCAAAATGTTAACTGTATAACTCTTGGGGTGGTAGAAACTTGGAAGATTTATTTATATTTTGAAGATATAATTATTCTGCTATAAGCATCTATTGCTTTTTTTTTTAAATATAAAAGAAAAGACCCATGAGGCCAGGGGGGTAACACTGCCAACAGCTCCCTGGGGTCTTCTCAGGGCTGACTTCTGCTCTAAATAATAGGCTGATACAGTTATAATCAGCCATCCCTGCCCCCCGGACTCCTATTCCATAAAGAGACCCTCTCCTTCCATACTCCCTTTCCCCAACACTATATAACAGTAGAATCTCCCATTTCCCTCCTTGCTAAGACAGGTGACATTTGAAAAGAAAAAAAAAAAATAAGAAAAAGCACGGGATTTCTTTTCCTTTTTCTTAAAACAGTGAGCAACTCAAATATTTCATGTAATGTTTTCTACAACTTTTCCATCTTAAGAGGTCTTGTGAGTTGGCCCCTCTTTGCTTCTAGTGGCCTCAAAGGAGGAGGATGGAATCTCATCCTCTAAGTCAACAAGAGGAAACTGAACTAAAAAGGGAATAAAAACTTCTTAGGGGATCATGAGCATCAGTGATAAAGTATTTAACAACCAGAAATCCCAGGAATCTCCCATTGGGCTGTAGGGCCAATCAGAAGGGAAGCTGGATATAAAACACCAGTGTAGTCTTACTAGTGGCTCCAAACTGGGTATGAGCCCTGCACCTGGCCTGCACACTGACCAGGCTGGATGGAGGTATCTACATGCAAGAGATTACAGCCCAATTCCTAAGTCAGAACAGATTGTCTCCCTTTATTCTAGGCACGTTCTTCTGAAAATTTGGCATGTTTCATCTTTAGGGACCTCAGAGATAATTTAATATGACTCCCTCATCTGAGGAACCCAAACTGGGAGAGATGGATGGATTTGGACAAGTTCACAGAGCTAGTTAATAGAAGGACCAAGACAAAGCCCACGGGGCAGGGCTAAACAAATAAACACATTTAGGATGGCCAAGTGAACAATGAATGACTGTTCCAATGCAACTCATTCTAAATCTAACACATTCTGCTTGTGTTGCCCGACCATTGGATGCTCCGTACATTTCCCTAGAGCATACAATAAGGAATTGATTGTGCACAGTAAATAGTCACGCAGATGTGTCCCACCTCAGGACACACAGGACTACCTTACAGGTAAATTTGACTATATTTCAAATATATAAGAACATCTCTGCCCAAATAAAATTCTTTGTAAAATAGGTAAATTTTCTGAAAGATAGAATAATCAACCTCAACTCACCTGCTATCTCACTCCAAATTTTCGTACATTAAATGTGCTTTGCATGGATCTTCCTACATTAAGTGAATTGAAGGGGTTAATGGAACATCGTCCCTTGTATGTAAACAAAGCCTGATAACCTCCACTACAGAATGTGCATTTTGAGTCATGATCACCAATGTACTTACAGAATTGGAAGTTCAATGCTTCGCGTGTGTTGTCCATGATATTTTCCTCTGTAGATTGAGAACAATATTTTATCAAGTGTCCTTCCATGTGTAAGTTGCTTTACCTTGCAAAAGTGAGGCTGAGAGGACAGGATCCCTTATCTTGACTGAATTGATTGACGTGGAGCATTGGTCACACCTCCCCTGTGCAGGAGGCCCTGGTAACGTACAGCCGGGCTCACATGCTCAAGTGCCCACAGAGGCCACGTAGGTGATATACATTCACAAAGCATGATAGGTGAGAGAAGTAATAGGGATTTATTTGGGCAGTGGAGACCCTGATAGTTAGTGCCCCATCAAATGAGGGTGGGTTTTACTCAGCTCTAATTCATTGTTACCATGCAGAAATACATGCCAGGTTTTGACAGACTGTCCAATGTTCTTTAAGAGAAAGTAGAAATCTACACATTTTAATGTAAAATCACTCAACTTGCTAATGTTGGCAACTAATTCAAATTTGTTTTAAAACATTGTAAGTGATGGTCAAATAAAAAGTTCTTTGGTTCACTGGTGACCAGTTTGAGGTTTCTAGACTCTGCAAAGATATTTAGTGAGTGGTATCAAATTGTGTAAACTAGTACGTTCATTTGCTGAATAAAACATGGAGAAAGACCACCCATCTTTTTATACAAATCATTTGCATCCTTTAATCTACTTGAATCACTTCTTTCTGAAAGCTGTCTCCAACTCTCTGACATCATACAGCTGGATGATCTGTACTTCACAGTTCATGTTAAATAAACTCTATCTTTTCTCTCATTGTTTCTAATTATTCCACATGTGCAGGTCTTATATTCCAACCTCATTATAAACAATTCCAGGGCAAAAATTATATCTAGTACTTCTTTTATGTCAACTTCAAAGTTCAATAAATATTTGCAGTTTTTTTCAATAAAGAAAAAGAAAAGAATAGCCTTTGCTGACACATGAATACTTAGTTATACTAGAAATGAATTTAATGTCTTGAGTTCCTGAATTTCTAGACTAGGCAAGCTAACAAATCCAAGTCTGCAGGCACCACCCTGCTGAGCTGAGAGGCACTGTCTTGCCATAAATTGTTAAGAAGAAGCTATTGGTAAAAGAGCTACGAGTTCATCATGTCTTTTTTAGAATAAAAATGTTGGATGTATATAGTCCAATGGAGGCGATGTGGTCCTTTATAAGTCTGGACTCTGAAAAATTTTCTGAGCCAACGTTTGTCTGCAGGAAACCCTCCATTGATTTTGGCAGTAAGAGAATGGTGGGCTCACTTAGAGAAGGTCAAATTCATATTTCACATTCACAAGTTGGACCTTCTTGGGCTATCTTAGAGTGATCTGAAGCAGCAGAAGCATGAGCTGTAATCTGCCTTAATCCAGAAATGAGAAGTAGAGAAAGGAGAAGTGGAGCGAGCATTGAAGCTCTAGAAATGATTGACCACTGTCTTTGTTCCTATATAGAAGTGAGGATGAGGGGCCCAGAAATGGCCCTCACCACAAGCAAGTTTCGCAGTGTGTGGACAAAGTTATCTCTCCACTGCCAAGAGCAGGCTACAGAGTCAGAACAGCTGGGCATGTGTGCCAGGCCAACCATGAGTGCATCTGGGAGTGGGCATAGTGTTTGCTTTGAATTGGCCAGCTCCACTGGAAAATCAAGAAGTGTGAAAACAATACCCCTGTGGATCCCTGAGTCCACTGAGCTTGATGTGATAGGGAATCCAAAGGCTAAGGTGAAGGGACCCGTTCTGGTGTAAATTGACTGCCTGGCCAAAGAAAAGCATTGTATTTTCTCCCTTACTTGGAAATACTGATAAAATACTCGCAGAGTTCTTTTACTGAAAATGTTCTCTCTCCATACTCCTTATTTTCACAAACACCACGCATATGTGCCTCTCAGATACTTCTTTACAGTTCTCATAATTTCCCACATGTTATTTAGTAATCAAAAAAAATAATTGTCAAATAAACAGACCACATCATTACATTAGGAAGTAGATTTTGGAACACACACACACATACACAAATTAATGCTTTTGTTACTGAAAATAATGCCTTACCTAGGCAAACAATACTTGGGTCAAAATAAACATTACTGCTGTTTAGAAAATTTAGTTGTATCTCTGATATAATTATCACCTTCTGTTCAATAGAATTTATTCTAAATCATGAAATTTCCTTTTTTACTTGTCACTGTGTTGATCCAATTGCATCTTCTTCATCCGTAAATTTGTATAAAAAGCAATGTAGAAAATACAATGAATATATCCTTGGGATAATGGTGTTTACCTAAAAGTTACTATTAATTATAATGATAGAGTAATTTCTGCTTCCTCTCTTCATTGCCTCTTCTTTCTCTTCACAGCCTTTACATCCAGTTTTTTCTCATGAAGTCTCTTCTGGTTGGAAACTTAACAAATTTCATCAGGTAAGAAGTACTAAATGTGAACCTGAAAAGCTTGTTTCAAAAGAACCCAAGTTTAGCAAATCCAAAGATGTGTCAGTTCTGGACAAATATCTAGAATGTAAACTGGGAAAGGTCCAACAGGATCTCCAGTTATTTCAGTGGTTCTGAAAGTGTGGTCCCCAGACCAACAGCATCAGTACCACCTGGGAACTTGCTAGCAATGCAAACTCTCTGACCCTTCCTTGTGCTTTAATAAACTTTCCAGGTGATTCTGATGCACACACAAGTCTGACAATCGCTGCTTCAGATAGGCTTTGTGGACCCCAAGAACAGAAAATATCTCCTCTGGATTGATGAAATTTGATGGATTTGATGCCTCTTCCTTTTTTTTTCTCCGCTGATTTTTTTCCCTCCTTCCTGCAGGTTCATCCATTACTCACTTAGCAAGCTCAAGTTTGCTTCACAAAATTATACTGCATTATAAACCTGTAATTACTGTCTTTACGACAATTTAAACGCTATCTAATATGGGACTCCATCAAAACTAGGTATGCAGTAGAAGTTGTCAACTAATTAACTGATTTAAATCCCTTTTTAGCCTTTGGAAGGAACGCTTCTGCAGTCACCTAAGACACACCTATAAAAGGGTGCCCAACTTCTAAAGATGGTTGCCTCTTAGACCTAATATCTGTAGGACATTCTCTTTACAAGTTAATATTTTCATGTGGGCTGGAAGTGTTGAGTTGTCACCTCTGAAGTCATTCACAAAGGATTGTGTTGTCCAAAAGGAGCTAATGTTCTCTTGTAGTGTTTAGGATATGTTTGAGGTCTGTACAGTATTCATTATCTCCAATTCTAGAAGCAATCTTAATAGCTTCCCAGCAGCCATTTCACCTCCAATCTTAATATAATTTGGTGTAACCCTGTGAATACCTATGAACTGTCTGCTAAACCTATGAATTTTGTTGTCATTCTGAAATGATTGCTAAATGCTGCCCCCAAAATGCCCTTGCTTAAGATACCCCTCCTTTGCAAAGATATACATAATTTCTTCTCTATAACATGCCTATTTCATGAGCAAGTAAGTATTAGAGTCTCCAAGACTGTTTTGTCATTTGTAAAATGGAGACAATAAGGGAATCTACCTGTTAGTATTGTTGTAAGAAATAATGAAGATAATTCAGGCGCACTTAGCACAGTGCCTACCTCAATATTATCTATGATCAAAAATAATTATATTAATAGAATTGTAAATTCAAGAATGTTACATTAGACCTCATGCCATTAAAAACAAACACACAGGGAAGAGATTAAGTGTCTCTCCTTTGCATGATTCCAACCCTACTATATTATATTTTCCATGGAGATTTGCTGTTGTTGTCAGCTGTCTGCTCTCTTAGTTCCTTGGCCATGGCTGGAACTCCAGCATGGAGCCAGGTAAAATTAAGAACATGATAAAGTATAGAAATCCCTCCCCCAGACCCACTTATAGGGCTAGGAGAGCACTAAATAGTGTCTGCAATTAGTTCCTCTAATACCCATCAGCCCTTAGAGCAAAATCCAGAAGGCCAGATGGATGACCCAAGTGCAGGCATCAGAAGGTCAGAGGACCAAAAGAGTACCCTGAAAGTTGATTGACCTCCCTAACCTGTAGTCAGCTTACAAAGCACAGCATATATCCAATGTTTAAAGATTTCAGGAGAAAGAAATTTCCCTAATTTTTCATATAGATACAGATATAACTAGAAAAAAGCTTTATATGATTATGAAATCTCATTTGGGCACAAGTTTAAATATTTCTTAGAATCTGCTGCAAAGTTCCAGTTCCATCTATGACAAATGACCACAGAGATGACTTTGGTGAGAGAAGGGATGCAGAGATAGGAAAGGAGATTCTTAGAAGAGAGGTATATAAAATATTAGGATTAAATAAGTGTCCAATAAACAAGACATTTCTGACTTTGAATTAGTGATGTAGAAAAATGGGAAACATCTGGAATCTGTACTTATTTTGCTGGTCAGAAACACAGTTTTGAGGTCTTTTTTTAAATTGTTTACTTTGTAAAGACTTATTAAAAACAAATGTCTAAGGTGGTTGAGAAGAGAATGTAGTTGAATTCAGAACCCCAAGGCCTTAAAGGGAGCTCTTTAATTTCAAAGAGTTTCTATTTTCCATCAACTAAGCTGAATGCTGTCTCTTCGAAGGAGTCCTTTTTTTCCATTTCAATACACATTTGAAGAGTCAAAGGCTTACAGACCTATTTGAAATTTAATAGTAAATTTTTGGAGAGAGATAGAGGACTCATTTTTTTCATATTTTTAAGTTATTTTATGTGATTCTTCCATAGCCAGCCCTCCTCCACAAAAAATCATCATCATCATCATCCTCATCATCATCATCTAACGGAGGCGGATCTACCTAGACTTTGTCCCTTACTTTTATTATGGACACAGCTGGGAATTACAAATGAGGTCATTTCCCTTTTTTATTTCTGAGAAAGATTAATTCTATGGATAGGGTTCTACCCAAGACAGACTCAGGAGTACACAGCAGGTTTATGGGTTACTTAAATCCTATTGTGTTCTCCATTGGTGCTTCCACAAGCCCTTGCTGGGGCTCGTAACTGGTTACTCTCTAGAAGGAGAGCAGGTGTTACAGGCCAATGAGGGGACCCAGGGTGTTGGGATTCCAAGGGGATCACCCCTCGGAATTATTTCATGCCAATGCCCTGCTGTGCCTTCGGCACACACCCCTCTGCCTGTATATAGACAAGGGAGAAGGAGAGAGGGAGGCGATGGGGAAAAGAAAACGTCTTGCAATGAAATAGGTATTCTCTCCTCCCTCATCAATTTCCTACTCTTCTTAAGTACTTTATAAGAAAGTAAATATTGTGAGGAGCCAGATCTCTGGGAGGCCACAGAATGGAATTGTACATCAGGCATAAACTGTGTTCATGAAATTCTGGTGGCATACTAAATTCCCAGGATGCAGCTGCTGAACCAGTCTCATGCTGGTCTTTTGTATTCAAGTCATGGCCATGAAGGAAATCCCCATGTCTTGTATTTTTTATACCCACGTTATTAAATTCAGGAGTGTGGACCCTTTTACCTTACAGGAGGCAAGGTGGAGGGCAGATGACCACTTGCTGAGACTGTCATTCTCAAAAAGAACCAAAGAATCTCCATTTATGGTTCAGACCACAGGCCTGGTTGTCTTTCTAAGTAGCCTGACTCTAAAATAACAACTAGGCATAGTTTGCAGGGAGAGAAGGGGAGGGGAGATAAGGTTGCTTTCTATGAGGCATTTCCAGAATCCCACAATAGTTACTGTTAAATTCATCATCCTCTTCAGCCTGTTTTGTTATTTTCTGATTGGAACATTTCTTTGGATAATAGTTTCCAGAGAATTAGTAGCCACTGTGTGACTTCATGTTTTCTTTTATTTATGCAAAAGCTACCTTTGATTAATTCTTGAGGATGGTCCTTGATGTGTTCTCACTGCCCTACCCTTTATGGTTTTGTAAATAGCAGTCCTCTCTGCCTTCAGCCTTCATCTTTTCATACTGAAAGGTGTAATAATTCTTCCTCACGCTTGGCCTTGCTAGCTCCCTTTTCTGGACACGCCCTGGAGTTTATTGGCCCAAGGAATTCCAAGCATAGAACAGTGTATGTGCAAAAACAGAATATAAATATTCACAGAACCTTTAAAACTATCCTAGAAAAAAAAAAGTTTGTATTTTTTTAGATCTATATGGATTTTGTATTACTAAAATAAAATATAAACCTGTTGCTTTTATGCAGTTTGAATTTTTTTTATCACATTATGAAGCCTATAAAAATAACTCTTTTGAAGTCTAGAGAGAGGATACCCACCAGTCACTCAAAATGGCTACCAGGAACACTTCAATTAATTCTAGTTTATTTCTGAGAATGGCTTAAATTTAAGATGCAGAGACAATCTAAAGTAAAAATTCAGAAGAAAAGAATTAAGGTCAATTATCTATTGACATGAAATGATTTAGTAAAAGACAGGCTATGAATATAAAGGCAGCTTTGTCTGCACTACTTATGCATCAGGTCTTTGGTCTTGCATCAGCTGAGGGGGCCCACCTGGCTTTGACTTCCTCCCACAGATGCTCCCTGGCTGAGGGGAGTAGAATTTCCCTTCTGTGACCTCCCTGTGTTGGCTATACTTCATGGACTTGCTAGGCCCATCAAACTGTTTCCACATTCATGAGATTTTACAGAACTTTAAGCCTTCTGGTCACAAAATGTTTTCTTTGTGAAACCCTCGGACATTTGCTTTCCCTCTTCATCATAATGGCAGGAATACAGAGCTTTCACATGATTTTTTAATGGGATTCAGCTGCCCAAACTACACTGTGTTCAGCTGTACTTTGGAATTGCTATGTCTCTGCCTCATTTTTCATTTGCAGACGCCTGGAACTTTTTCTTTTCTTCTCTGTCTCTGTCTCTCTGTGTCTCTGTCTCTGTCTCAACAAGCAAGAGCTCATGGACATGAGCTGTATCTTTGCAAACATGAACTTATCAGTAGATATTCCCAAAATGTTACCCTATTTCAGCCAGTTTCTGGTATGGTCACACATTCTTT
The DNA here is from genome assembly GCF_004348235.1 of Phoca vitulina. Classification (NCBI taxonomy): domain Eukaryota; kingdom Metazoa; phylum Chordata; class Mammalia; order Carnivora; family Phocidae; genus Phoca; species Phoca vitulina. Next base: position 25,403,050 of record NW_022589710.1, read on the forward strand.
AAGAAAGTAGATGTACAATGGAAATCCCTGTCAGCACCAGGCAGCTAGCAGCAAATAAGTGTGACCATGAGCCAAAGCAAGTCCAGCTTGAGCTCTATGGTCAACAGTGGGGAGGGAGGTAGCAGCGTATGAGAGATAAAGCGAAGTCAAAATAATTCAAAGATCAGGGCAAGCTTGGCACTCAAGACCCAGGAGGATTGTCCGTAGGAAGAGTTTCTGACACCAGGGCCCACAGAGTCTGCAGGAACCACAGGGACAAAGCATGAGGAAGCACAAGGCAAGCTTATGTGCCGGAATCGAAGGAGACATTCTGATCATTTCCTGCTTCTGAATTTCTCCACATTCCTATAGGGCTGACAGTCAGCCCAGTATAGATAGGAACAGGGAACTGAGCTGGGGGACGCAGGCACAAAGAATCTGATGTATCTTTTAGCGGTGACATAAAGAAAGAAGAGTTCTTTAAAAGCACACATATGAACATTAAACATAATGTAGTTGGCCAAGGCCATTCACACTGACTGAAAATTCCTCTGTCTTCTAGCCTTACGCATTCCTGTCTCATCTCTTCTTTCGAAGCAGAATGCTTTTAAAAATTTTTTATCCTATAAAATTCAACATATGACCTCCTTCTGTGGCAGAGCTTCTTTTTGTGGTCTCCATTAAGTAAGCATCACCCAATACATCCTTCCTTGCCTAAACTCACGAGCCCCGTCTTTCTTTGGCCCTCAGCATATTGTCTCTTGGCCCAGTTCTCAGTGTTTCCATTTCCCATCATCTGCAAAATCTTCCCTGTCTTCAGAGCCTTGAGATTACAGATCAGTGCACACCAGGGACAGCAACCTCCCAATATCGAATTAGTTACTCTGACCATCTTGTTTGGCATGTTGTGTACATGTTGCATGGAAAACAGGTCCTTGTCCTGATTCCATCTCTCACTGGCCATGAACATTAGGCAAGTCTCTTCCTTTCCCTGACCTGGTCCTATCTACTCCAGTGAATTGTTGTAAGAATCAGATGAAATAATAGAAGGGAGAGGATTATAAATTTTAAAGCACTACAGAAGGTATTGTTATAATAAAATATGGATCCTTGGCTCACATTGGGGTGGGGCTCCTTTAGTCATTCTTCTGGCTTATTTGTGTAACCTCTGGTGAAATATTAATAATTGTTGCTAAATGGTGTAAGTTTCAGCACATCCCTTATTTCGTCTGTGGCTTTCTCAGGCCAGTCACATCTACCATGAACTGATACTTCTCCGAAGGGATGGGGTGGAAAAACATCTAACTAAAAGGGATTGGGGGCCTCTGGAGTCATTTTAGCTACCCCAACCCAGAAAATGACAACAACAATAATAATATCGTAAAACCATACAGCCAATAACTTAGCACTGTGTTTCTTATCATTTGACATTTCCATTCAACCATGTTCGATCTCTCATATCTACCACCATCATGAACATCAAGTTTTACTGAGGTCCTACTAGTTAATTAAATTTCAGCACATATTTTTGCCTATCAAATATGTGCCAAGCCCTATGCTAAGTATACAACAGTGAGTAATCTACAGATTCTTCCTTAAGAAACTCACATACACATAAACACACACATAAATACATAAATAATATTCAATGTGAACATTGCTGTAGGGGAGGTATATTCAAAGTGCTATGGGAGTCTAGAAGATGGAGTGACTCAGCCAACTCTGTATGGGAAGTTGGAGAGGAGGTTCATGTGAGCTGGGCCTTCAAGGATGAATAGAACTTGGTCAGAGAATGAATACAATACAGTAGTTCAGTACATGGGCTATGGGGCCAGCCCAACCAGTTCAAATCCTGACTCTGCCACTTCCCAACTGCCACACTTGGCTAGTTACTTATCTTTTGATGCCTCAGTTGTCTTATTTCTACAATATGATATTGTATGATACTAATAGAGCCTACCTCGAGGGTTCTCATGAGCAGAAATGAGTTAAGGCATGTATAGTACTCAGAACAGGTCCTGTCATGTAGTCATTTAATAAGCAATAGCCATTATTATTGTTATTACTATTCTTCACCAAGTCAACAAGTGGGAAAGAGATACTTGGAACTCTTAGAGACCTGGTCTCTGAATTTAAGAGACTTCTATGGTCATCATTATCATTATTAAAAACAGTAAAGCTAAAATGTATGTGCTGGCCACTCGACTCCTTATATATGTAGCTTGACTTAATACTCATAACAGTCCTAAAGGTCAGAAAACTTACACAGAAATGTCAATAATGCTACAAAGGATATGAACCAAGTGAAAAATAAGTGGTACCTAGGGTAGATGAAATAGGATTACAACTGGAAGGATATTTATAACCTAAAGTAAAGAGGCAAAAGTCAAAGGTAGGCTTTACAAAGTAAATGGTAGGCTTAAGTCAAATGAGGTTGCAGTCATGGCTTTTTGTTTGTTTTCATTTCCATTTTTTGTATTTTTAGTTTTCGTTTTTGTTTTTTGGCATGTTCGTTGCCAGGCGTGCCCTCTCCAATCTACTCCAGTTCCCAGCACTGATCTCATACACAGGCCTGAAAACATTTCAGTATTGAAGTTGGTGACACATGGACAAGGATCTAGAACCTAAGATTGGCAACTGCTCACATGTGTTGAACAATGTTTTCATGCCAGGCACTGTTCTGGGTACTTTCAGACACATGATCCATATAACATCCTGAATAAAGGTATGATTGTCACCAATTTACAGATAAGGTAACTGAGTCTGAGAGAGGCTAAGCCTTTAAAGGACAAGTCAGTGGCACCAAAGCAGGGAAGTCCATGGAGGGTTTGAGAATCATTTGACTGGAAGAGAGGATCCGTGCAGGGGGGTTGTATGAATGCAGGTGGAAGAGGTTGGAGGATCTTGAAGATCAGGCTGAGGAATTGGAACATGGCGACAGGAAGCTAATAAATGATAGGCTTCCTTTTCTTCTTTACAGCTTTATGAAACTCACCCACAGCAAACGTGGGCTGCCACAAAGGTTTGCTCTAAAGTGGGAGAGATGCTGGGAAGGGCTGAAGAGGTTCACTTGTATTTGGAGAATGCTCCACCATAGGCAGGGACAGTCCTTCAACTCTCACGACAACATAAGGGAGGAAGGACCATCTAATAAATATTCTCAGCTGAGTTTTCTTTATATGTATTATGTCATTTTTAAGAAAATGGCCACTCAGTTCCCCCCTGGATTCCAGTCCTTGAGATCTGGCTAATATTTAAATCTTACACAGCAGAGTGCTCTCAAAATCAAGAACAAGTTCTTTAACCTTTGATTCTAAGAAGGTCTTCATAGTATTGCTCCTATTTACTTCTTCACCCTCATCTTGCTCCACTCCCATGATGCACCCCAGCCATACCGTTGTTCCCAGAAAGCGCCAGATTTTCTCCAAAACACTTCATCAGACCATACACTACCGCCACCCTCCATAATGCTTTGCACTTACTTCTAGAATACAACTTCTCACTGAGAATGTGCTTTTGGTCTACAATAGACTATAAGCTCCATGACGGTAGGGAGTCTCTTGTTCTCTATGGATTGCCTGCATCTGACACATCCCAGCACAGAGTCAGGACTCCATAACAATTTGCCAAATGAATGAGTAAAGAATTAAATGAGAGAATAAGTGTTCTGATCCCCTGTTTCTTATTGCTGGACACTGGTCTTCACCTTGCCAGTGAGTTTTCCCTCTCTGTCTGTCTGACCCTAGATGCCCCCAACACCAATTTGCTCATTGATTTCCATGTTCCTTTCCAGATCTTACAGATTTCCCACCCTACTTATAGTCTGACATATGCACACACTCGCTACCACCAAAAACAACAAAACTTGTTTTCTCTCTCTTTTCTGGTGCTCATCCTTTGCCAAAAACCATCATTCTGTTGCTGTTGGCCATGAAATGTTTTGGGTCTCGCTGTTCTCATTTTCTTCTCAAATCCAACAATTATGTTTGAATGGACTCATCTGGAAAAAAGAGATGGGGAAGGCTGCCTACACAACATATTGATTCTATAGCATTGTTGTTAGCAGTTCTTGGAGTAGAGGGGAAGTGTGTGTGCATGTAGTGTGTGTGTATGTTTGTGAGAGATCAACCCACAGCTTGGGATGGTCTGGCTAACTCTCATGGAATAAACAGCCTGAGAAAAACGTTGATACCCACCTGCTCATTGGAAAGGGGAAGGCCCTAGATGGGCAGTCCCGGTTCTCAGGAGGAGTTCTGCCCAGCAGGCCAAACCTGGTAGTCCAGTACTGACGATAATAATAATTTTAGCAGCCTAAATGCTAATACCTATGAGAACTCCCTATGTTCCAGTCACTGTGCTAAGCACTGTACATAGATTATTTCAATTATTTCTTACATCAACCCTATATGGTGGGAGCTCTTATTACCCCTCCTTTACCACGAAAGAAACTGAGGCCCAGAGAAACTAAGTAGCTTGCACAAGATCACACACTAAGTGATGGAGCCACAATTAGAACCCAAGCATTCCAACATCAGAGCTCCATCCAGTATGGAATGATTCCAAGCAGGTGCCCATTAATCACTGAGAGTTAGACTGTGGAAGCAACACACATACAAAAACACACATTTGTTTTTACAATATAACTCTCATAACTGGGGAAAATGAAAGAATCATTTGGTCTTAAGGAACAGGTAAATAGGTTAGTTAAAAGTATCTTCCAACATATTGTATTTCTCAGCATGTTTATAAATTTGTAAGTGTATTCCATTATACATGCAGGGAGATCAAGGAGCACTGGGCTGCCACACATTGTACTGCATGCAGAGAGTGTTCCCTGAAATTGTGCAGTATGCAGACTGCTCAGCCTCACATGGTGGCTCCAGAAGGCATGCTTCTTTATACCCATAAATTAATATAGGGGCCAAATAGAGACGTGTTAATGGGGCTTGAGCTAGTGTGGCCTTCAAAAACTAAATAAAAGAAAATGTGGAACAATAATCCACCCATCACGGTAGAATAGAAAGATGTCTTTCCCAATGTGGCTGCAGAGAGACTCTCCAGTCTCCTCTGCCACCACTCCTTCCCATTCAACTATATCAATGTCACTTGCCACTATTCCCTGCACACACATCCTCCCATACTTCCCAGACAGTATAAATGTTTCTCCCTCCTCCTCAGCCTCTCCCCATCTTTCTTTACCTATTACCTCCTTCTGCAAGATGTAGACATCCATCCATCCATCCATTCATTCAACAGACATTTGTGGAGCACCGACCATATCCCAGGCCTTGAAGTAGATGCAGTGACAGATGAGTAAGGCACTCCTCAACCTCAAGTCACTCACAGTCTAGAGGGGGATTAAACAAAGTGAGTCCTCTTCAGGCAGTTTTATAACCATTCTCTTTTTTTCCCCCCAGCTAGAGGAATTCTCATGTTTTGGAAACATTTACAGTGTGTTTCCATATGGGCTATGTAGCAATTTGAAACACTTAGAGAAGAACAAATGTATTGTAGAAAAACAGACAATATTTTGAAAGCTATAAATCAATAAGTTTATATGTTTGTATTTCTTCCTCCTTTCTTCATTTTGTGAGGAGGCAATAAAATGTTAAGTTAAAGTTCAGTTGATTTTCTCTAGGGACTTGCCAAATTCTTGACATCACATTCTACTGTGTTTTTGAGATTCGGAGAGTCTACACAGTGCTTGTGAAAAGTTCAGTTGAGCAAAAGAAATGTGTACATCATTCTAGCCTGGAAGTGACTTTTTTTTCATTAAATGTGTGAGGCTTGAGCCAGACGGCTATATGTAGTATGAAAACAATTCCATCCCCAAAGACATAAAGCAGCAGATTATCTTATGGGAACGCTAGCAGGTGAAAGACTTTTTAAAAAGTCCTCTGCTATGAATATGAAGCCTCAGCTGGCCACGCATGTTCCATTTGAGACATGAAGGCTCATCTTAGGAGACTATAAGCTCCCTTCCATCAGGAACTGTGTCTTACTTACTTGTCCAGCCCAAGCACCCAGCATAGGGCTCAGTAAGTATTTGTGAACATGTTATTCTACTGATCAAAGTGGAAGTCTTTGTCATTCTCGGATGGCCTGTCATACTCCCTAATGTTCTGGAGAAAGGGGCATTAGAGTTAATGTTTGGGGCTTTGAGGGGTGGGACAGGAGAATTGTTTTGTTTTGTTTTTGAGATATGTCACAAATCAGTAAAGACCAAGATGAAATCAATAACCTTGTCCATCAGGGCAGCTTAGAGACCCATTGACCATCCTGCTTGATGAGTAGAGCCATTAGATGATCTGCTCTTCCCTATGATTAGCAAAGAAAATAATTGTATTTCCACCTCTAGTACGCTTATTACTTTAAGGTTTTGCTGTATTTTCACCTCAGGCATTGTAACCAGCCCTTTCTATGGCTCTAGACCTTGCATGTCTTCCAAAGGCTATACAAAAGCATTAAGACACGACAAGCCTTCCCACCGCCCCACACTGCTGCGGCAGTACACCTTGGTCTGGATCACCTGTGAGATCGATTCAGAAATAGGAAGTGCCCTAAGAAGCATGCTTGGTCTGAAAAACACTATATGTCATCTCACCTTCAATGGAATGTGGAATTGGATGTCACAACCTTCTTCCTGTCTGACTTGGCATTGGCATTTGATTTGACTTGGTGATGAGAAGTGTAACAAAACTATGAGAAATTTTCCTTCCAGAGCACTTCTTAAGGAAGCTTGGTGGTTTTACAGGAAATTTATATTGCTTAACATTCATGAAATGTGCCGTTATTGAGAAGGTTCAAGGCCAAATAGACACATTTCATCTGGACATATTTAGAACTCACAACAAAAAAGGATTAAAAAATGAGTTGGTGAAATAAGGACATTTTTATCATTTTATTCCACACCTATTTTTCATTTTCTCTCCTATCTTGTAATAACTTCTCAACATAGTGGACCTCCTATACATTTTCAGAGGATTTTCGTATTCTTATCTATTGAATTATATAGCGTCAGTAAATCCATTACAAATTCTCATTCCCAACTCTTACAGTTTGGCTACAGAGATTCAGAAAGAAACCAAGACATTAAGGAGAAGCCAGTGGCTGTGGTGGCAGGGTCTGGATTCTGTTTGTATCCATCATAAATGTCTTTGCCAAACCAAAACGGTTCCAAGTTGTGGTGTAGGTCCGCTGCCTGCCTTCAGGTGTTTGTTTGGAAGAAGACGTGTGGTGGCTGTGCTTTGAGCTCACTTCCCACCCAGGGAACCAATCCCTCAGGTTTTACCCTGTCGTCCACCCTCGGCGCGGGTGGACCCCGCTGCACCAAATCTGTGCTAACGTTCTTTTCTTGACCTAGTGACAGGCAGGCCCTAACTGATCCAAAACAGACTCCTCAACTTGAAATTTAGGCATTTAGTAGTAAAAGGAAACCATTTTAAAAAAAAAGAAATATGTTGTTGGAGCACCTGGGTAGCTCAGTTGGTTGAATGTCTGACTCTCGATGTCCGCTCAGGTTCATGGGATCTAGCCCCTGCGTCGAGCTCAGCGCCAGGTGACAGCCCACTTGGATTCTCTCTCTTCCTCTTCCTCTGCCCCTAGCCTGCCTCTCTCCCCCTCTCTTAAAAAAAAAGAGAAAAGAAATATGTTGTTAAAAACAAGAACTATGGTTTCTTAATTCCTGTGTGTGTGCTGTTGTGGTTTTCCTATCGTTTGGTTCATCCCAGTGAATCAATGTGATTCTTCTTCCTGAATAGCTGAAGAAATATACTGTCCATCCCGAGAGCCATAGTTAGATGCCTCCTATGAACCAACTCTTCCTAAATTTGGAAAGCTGTCGATATAGAACCAATATTGGATTGATTTTTGTTCTCATTTTATTTTTCCTAATCTAGTATCCTCCTGCAGAACCAGTTACAGAATGATATGCACCCTCAGAAACTAAGTAAACTGTTGTGTGGTACATGAAAGAAGTCAGGTAAATTTGGGCTATTTCCTCCAGAATTATATAAAATGAGTCTTTGTACTTGCTTCTCCCTCCTGTTGAGGCTGGATGGTAATTCATTCTTTTTTTTTTTACTCATTTACTCAATTCATACATTCATTCAAAGCATTTGTTAAGAACCAATTGTATGCCAAGACATGAAAAAAATAGAAAATAGTGAAGATCCTTGCTATTTTCTTGGGAGATGATATCTACATGCACGAAACAATTTAGTGCTAAGAGTTATTTAAAGTGTGTGAAATTTAGGTGTAATAATAATAATAGATGATATTACATAACATTTGCTATGTGCCAGGAACTCTTTATGTGTCTTACATATATTAATCCTCACAGCAGTCTTACCAAGTAGCCCGTTTTATGATCCCATTTTCCACGTGGTGAACCTGAAGCACAGAGAGATTAACTAACTAGCAATGGTAAAGAGCAGAGACAGGATTTGAATCCAGGCAGTCTGGCTCTCAGGTCCAGGCTTTTTGGCCATGGCCTATCATTGTATATCTATTCTGTGTAGAATTAAATGTTGCAGCCTGAGGTCACTCGGGGAAGCTGTCAGTGGAAGATATGGTTCTTGAGTAGAACTTTAGTGATGTTATAAAGTGTAGACTGTGAAAAGGGAGGACATGGACTTCCTTTTAAAAAAAAAAAAAAGATTTATTTATTTTGGAGAAGGAGAGACAGTGTGAGGCCGGGGTGGGGAGGGGGGGCGCTGGAGAGGGGCAGAGGGAGAGGGAAAGAGAGAATCCCAAGCACACTCCCCCTCAGCACGGAGCCTGATGTGGGACTCAATCCCAGGACCCTGAGACCATGACCTGAGTCAAAACTAATAGTTGGATGCTCAACTGACTGAGCCACGCTGGCGCCCCAGGACTTGGACTTTCTAAGAAACAAGGATAGCAAGAAGAAAAGCTGGGACTTGGAAATGAATACGGTATGATAGGAGGAATGACTAGCGTGCAAAATGGTGTGAGAAAACTTTTTATAGGTCTTTGAGCACCAGGCTTAAAAGTTCAAACAGAAATCCATAGGCAAGTGTAAAAGCAAAGACCTGACTCGTTCAGGCACTGATATAATTACAGCACTGAACGGGACCTTGGAAAGCATCAATTCCAACTCCTCCTTTGGTAATTATGGAATCCAGAGATTCCACAGCTCCATAAGAGGGTTGAATTCCATAAGGGGGTTGAAATGACTTCCAGTGTCACTTACCTAGAAGCAGTGCTAGAACAGAGCAGAGCTGTCCTGATTCATCATTTAATGCCATTTCCGATGTTTCAGGCCACTCTGGAAGGTTTACCTGGCAGAGGCATGTGGTTCAGCTTAGAAGGGACAGACAGAGGCAGGGTGACCTATGAGGCATTATTGCAAAATCCAGGTGAAGCACAAGAGGCCTGGGCTCAGTGGTGATGGTAAACTTTCCCAAAAAAGATTGAGAGAATTTGATTGGATGAAAGAAAGGAAAGAGCTGGGGTGGCTCCAAGTTGGCATAGCTTTGACAGAAATGGGGAAAGTGGACAAAGGTGCCACTCGGGCAGAGATCATCAGCTTGGGTTTAGTACCTGTGAGAGAGAGGTGACTTATACCTCGTCCATGTGGCACTACTGTGACCTGATCAGATTCCATTAAGCGGTTGCTCCCCTCATCAGTGTGGGAGAAGGTTCTCTCTGAGACTGACACTGAGATGAAATGCTTTGATATGATCGTCTGCTCCATCCTGGCCTTCTCTTTGGTGGCTTCTGCTGCTGCTGATCTGCCGCCTGTGTGTTCACTCCCCTCAAAGGCTGAACAGTACAGTGGTAAAGGGTGTAAGCTCTGAAGGCAAATGGCCTGAGTTTGAATCCTGCTCTGCCACTCTGTACTTGTGTGACTTGGGCAAATTGCTTAACTTCTTTGTGACTCAGTTTCCTCATCCATAAAATGATGCTGCGATCAGTACTTAACCATCTAGCACCAATGTGAGTATTAAATGAATTGATCCATGTAAAGCACTTAGAATAGTACGTACATGCAGCAAATGATTGTTGCTACTCCATGATTCCACTCTGCTCCATTATGGTTCCAGAATGTTCTTCCTCTGTGACAGCCTGGAGAAATGGAGCCCTTCCTTCCCACCAGGCACCCAACTCCCTGCAGCTGCTGTTGTAATCTTAGCAGGTTTCATTTACCACAGGGAGCCCCCTCTGCTTCTCCAGCAAAGGCCATCGTGGGCCCCAGGTCGCCTCATCACATCTGAGTCCCTGCCCAGTAAAGCACCTTTCACCCTCACACATATAGACACACAACTCAACTTTGTTCCCAGGGGGGAAAGTGATCCCTTTCTCCGTTTTCATGCAATCTCACAACATAAAATTGTGATTAGGCCATTTGGCTTTCACCCAAGAACTCTCAGATTAAGCAGATCACCCCGTCCTGGAGTTCATCTAGTTAAAGGTTCAAAAGTAAACTGTCTACTTCTGATGCGAGGCTGAGAGGGATTAAAAGCAAAGGCCTGAGAGGCAGCAGGACCTAGATGCAAATGCAGGCTTCACATTTCCTAGCTACAGGACTTTGGATCAGATAATACCTCAGAGTCCTGATTTCCTCACTTATAAAATAGGAATATTAACACCTATATTGCTTGTTATAAGGATTAAAGGTTATAAGCCTTGGCAAAGCAGCTTACCTGGCACACAGTAAGTGCTCAATAAACTCTGACTCTCATTATTACCGTTATTATCGTCAGCTGCTATGACTGCGTCATCCTCCAAGCTCCAACAGGCACTTCTGTGTCGTTAAGGAGATGACTATAAAGCAACCCCCAGTTATGCGTACACCTAATGTTTAAAAATACTGGAAAGATAAAAAATAAATAAATAAATAAAATTTAAAAAATAGTAATAATAAATAAAATGGAAAGCACATCTCTTGTAAACAGCAAAAAAATAAAAAATAAAAACACTGGAAAGATTTTGTTTTGGCTTTTTTTGGCTTCAGTACTCAACCACGTTGTTGCTGGTGATGACAGGTGATGCACAACATTAGAAGCCAGCAGAGCAAAGCAACAGCCAAACCATAATCTCATTGTTTTTATTTCATCTGAAATGTAGGCTGGAGGTGCCAATGGCAGGGCCACTAGCCAAGAACTTCAGTTATCTCTGTCGGCCAGAGGAACTCAGTGCCGTGAGCCACTGAGCTATTGCAGAAAGAGCCATTTGAAGAGACTCTTCACTACTATAAGGTCCCACGTCATTATGGTGATGGTTCTATCTGCCTTTTTCCACATTCTTTATAAAAATATCGTAGGCCATGGAGCAGTTTTAGGCTTTTTTGGCAGCTCTCTGAGGTACACAGATAAGCTAGACATGACAATTCACAGCTGGCTTCCTCTGACACTGAATTTTAAAAGTAGAGCGAGGTGACTTCTCTAGCAATACAGAAGAGGGGGCGGAGACACCCCCAGATCCCTAAGGGGTTCTGTGCAAATGACACCAGATTCATGACTGTGCCTGTCCACGAAGGTAACCTTGAGGGTCCTTCCGCCCAATCTTAACTGCAGTGATATTCTTATTCCTCCTCTGGGCATTCATCAGAAAATGGCGAGGCTTAGCTTTGCAGCAAGATGGAAATTAACTCCCCTGGTCCCCAGTAGTCAAGGGCTCTTTGGGTTAGAATTCTAGCAGACTATTTGCCACACATATTTTCCTTTCTTTTGTATTATGTTCTCCGGCATCCCTACTGCCTATTACTCTGCTGTGTCATATGTCTTCTTCTAATTTGATTTGAGACATTTTAAAAGATGGATTTCCATTAGATACTAACAAAACTAAACACAGGGAGAAGTTTAAAATAAAAAAGGTGTTCTACAGGTCTCTGCTTGATTATTGAACAAAGATTATAAATACAGGGGGCAGAAAAGCTGCCCTCTGATTAAATATCTTCCAGAATCTGCAGAGGTAGGACCCAAACAGTGGTTCTAGTTTTCCCATTCCCTTTAAATCAAATTTTAGTGGAGAGCCTTATATCTCTTAATACTACTACTCCCCTCGCCTGCCCCCGCCCTTCCAACTCTGACAGGCCACCATCCGTGCCTGTCACGGCTGTCACTTGAAGAGTTCTGACTAATCTCAGCTTTGAGGAATTAAATGGAAGGATGTAGAGAAGCTCACAGACTCTGTGTAAAGGTCAGAGAATCAGGCTCAGAACCCACATAGGGAACAAAAGGAGCTCACAGCCCCGGTTCTATCACGTACACAGCCTGGCTCAGGCACCGCTGTCTCTGGGGACCACATGCCGTGGCTGGTACTCTTGCCCCTGAACAGTAGTTGCCAGCACCACCAAAATGAGCCCTAAACTGTCCCGATGTCTCTATGTCACTCACTCCAGTAGTAAAGTCCCCAGTCAAACACCCAATTATCCTCCTTCCAAACACACAGTGGTGATGTCCCCAGAATACGGGTTGGGATTCAGGTGATAGGCAGCCAAAATATAATAAATATTCACGTTCTCTTCCATCCTTCTCTACTTGCTCCCTTTCTACTTTAAATCTAGTATAGAGCTGCTAGTTTTTCTTCCAAAAATATCTTTTGATACTTACAGTATTATTATTCCCATTTCACGAATGGGAAAACCAGTGTCTTCGTTCGTGATGCTGTAACAAAATGGCATACGCCGAGTGGTTTAAACAACAAGCATTTATTTCTCACAGTTATGGAGGCTGAGAAGCCCAAGATCAAAGTGCCAGAAGATTTGGTATCTAGTGAGGGCCCACTTCCTGGTTTGCAGATGACCATGTTCTTGCTGTATCCTCACAGGGCAGAGAGAGTTCTGGTCTCTTTTTCTTCTTCTAAGGGCATTAATCCCATCATGGGGGCGCTACTCAATGACCTCATCTAAACCTAATTACCTCCCCAAAGCCACACCTCCAATACCACAACATCGGGGATTAGTGCTTCACATACGTCTTTTGGTTTGGGGAGGGGAGTTTGTTTTGGATTTTAGGGAGACACAAACATTCAGTTCATAGTACCAAGTCTCAGAGAGGTTAAGTGACTATGGAAAGCCATAGAAAATATTTATTACTTCTGGATTTTTTGCTTCGTGAATGGGTTTTTAAACACTATTACCCATTTTGCTTTATTTTTTTATCGTTGGTTTTTAAATTTTTGTGTTTTTGTTTTGCCAGTGGAACATTTTACATTTTTCTAATGAAACCTTACAAGAAATCTCAGTATCTAAGGCAAATAAAAGCAGAGCTACTGAGGTTGAAGAGTAAGAGAGAACAGAACCTCATCTGCCTCCTCATTTCAAACACACAAAACACAACTGAGGTTTACAAACTGCTGTTGTTTCCTCAGAAAGAGAGTTTGGCCATTCCTGGTGCATTTCCTGTCACTATCCCTCCAGCCCCAGGCTCAGGGACTGGAAATAGCTCTGAGTTTAAACAGAGAATTAACTATTCATACCCAAATTTATCCATGGCCATGGTCCAACATTTGTTCCATAGAACTCTTGTTCATCAGGATATTAATAAATGATAAATGAGAAAAATAAAAAAGGTTTTGTTAATGTTGAATTTCTCATCTCAGCTAACTAGATGGAAAGCAAGAAATTTGTAAAAATTAAAAATATTTCTTACCTCTGAGGAAGAACTCTCAAAGAGTACTGTGACTCTCCAAAGAAGAGGTAGAGTATCTAGAATTTTCCAAACATTTGACCAGAGTCCTGTTTTTCAAGTTGCATTTCTCAGGGCCAATCTCTTGGAGTTTTTGGTTTCATCTTTAAATGCCTACTAACCATTTGACTATCTTGGAAGCAGGATGAGTTGGTTCTTACCCAGCCATTTTTTTTTTTTTTTTAGCAAGGATTCTTGTAAAGCTTGTATATCCCAGAAGAACTGCTGAATTCACCTGGGAAAGGTAGACCCCTTTGGGTCCTTTATGTCTGAAGGATCTGCCTTATGCAGCATTTCTCTGGAAGCTAAGGGTATAGACATCAGAAGCACAGAAAATCCTCGGCCTGGATACTCAAGATAGTAACAACAGTAATTACAACTCTCTAATTAAAAGAGGTCTATAAAGTTCAATTATGAAAGGCAGTGAGGTGAAGGGAAATTTGCTTTCAGATTCACTCTTTTTAAATCCTGGTGATTATATATTTACCTCTCAAGGGAAACGAAGGTGTCTCCAAAGGTCTGCTCCAAATGCAGGAAGGAACCTAAATTCTGGAGAAGAAATGATTTCGCTGGGTGGAAGGCATCTAGGTGCCCAGGGCAATTTATTCCAGATAATGGCCATGACTTCCCACTGCACTCTGTCCGAGTCAAATGTGTAGCCTGGTTTATGCATTTGCCTCAAATGAGACCTACTCAGTCTGGAATCTAGTCCCTTCTTTGACTGTGTCTTTATCTCACCGATTCATTTCTCACCTTAGATAAATCATTTACCCAGTGTGAGCCTCGGGGTTTTTACAGGGGTTAGTAAAATTGGAGCAATCCTAACTGTTCTGTCAATTCTGAGTGTTGTGGCGAGGATCACAAGTGTTGAGCAGGACCAAGAGTAGCCCACCTTGTGTTAGTTAGAAAAAGGTACCCTTTCTGGAAGTATGCAGCCTTCTGGTCAGACTTGGCTACTAGTTCAGGCTAGATCGCAGCCCCCAGCACCCTCCCAGCCCCCTGCACCCCCACAGCCTGGTACAACCCTAGCAGCAGCACACTTGGTATCAATAGAAGCAGAAGAACTGTGTAAACTGCAAAGTGCGGTCATCAGGCAGTGCTGTGGAGCCAGCAGGTGGGGGCAAGACCACTGAGGTTCTGGGGCTCTTTGCTGGCTCTGCCCTAACAGCTGTGTGACCTGGGCAAACTCGTGACCTCTCTGAGCTCCCATGTCCTCGTGTGTCAGATGAGGATGACGACAACTAGGATTTGAAACTTAGGTGAGATAATGCCTGAGAAGTACCCAGAATATAGTAAGTACCCAATCAATGTTAGCTGTAACTATCATCATTTATAAAGCATGGAAAAATGGACTTTCAGACATTATTGTCATTTTTAGTGTAACATAGATCCTATGTTCTAGCCAAATTAATCTTCTTCTTCTTGATATAATAACAATTTGTCAATCTCTATGCCTTTCCCTATTCTGCTTCTCTCTAGGAAGCAAGTCACCCTTTGCCAATCCAAAGTTCTCGTTTTACCATTCCCTTGTACTTTCCAAATCACCTACACTATATTATAATATTTTTGGAGACTAGTTATTGGAACTAGTTAATATCTTATAAAAAACATGGGACAAAATTAAATATTCATGACCTCAATTTATTAAAAAAATAATTTAAAAAACATGCACACAAGTAGTCCACTCTTTGCACAAGCTTGATATACGTGAATTTCACTTACCATATGTTAGTTAAATAACAGCAGTGTCTCAACAATGCTGTTTAAATTTCAGTTACGCCAGTATATTAACTGTGAGTAACTGCCTGAAGTAACACTTCACTGCTAGCAATTCAGTGCACGAATCACCATGTAAATGACAGAGGCATATCAGGATCAGTAACCAATCACGTAGCTTCTTTCCAAGTCTGTCCGTCATTGGTCACATTGCACCTGTTACTCCGTTCACATACAGACAGCAGAGTGTGCGATTGTGTTGCTTCCTTGTCTTCCAGTGATAAACCCACATGACGTTTTTAAAAAATGGTTCATTGAAAGAGGGAATTGGTCAACAATGATGGAAGTGCAGCAAGGAAATGAAAAGTGGAAGGGAAATTTTAATCAGTGGGAGTAGAGTTATAAAAGAAATAGCTACCCATGGATGTTGACACTATCACAGTTGGAGAGACCCCTCATATGGAGCCAGAGGAACTTAGGGAAGGCAAAACTGACAGAATTGAGGCAAGTGGTTGGGAAGAAAAGGATGGAAATGTCCTAGAGGAAGTGGTGCCGGCAAAAAAACCCACTTTACATTAAAGGTACTCTCGAAGATATTTCACATCATTGAAAGTGCAAAGGATAAAATACTGGAAGCTGATCTAAACTGAGAAAAGAGTATGACAATTTGCCAAGGCATAGAAATGATTGCTCTGTATCATAACTTACACAATGCGAAATAGACAAGCGCCACTCAGACAACTTCTGTTACCTTTTTAAATAAAATTAAATAAAACACTTTCTTTTTCAATGTTTCTAATATTTGAAGTTACAGAGTACTAAATATGAATTTTACTATTTTTTATTTCACTTCACATGTATTACCAACACCAAGAGAGTTTTTCATGCTTTGGAAAAAAATTTAAAAGGTCACAGAACAACTGGAATTTCCCCATTGATTATTAAGATGACTTTGCACCGTTTCAATTTGCATGGTCATTTTGACATCATGCAAAGTCACAACTGCCTGCACCTGTATCTCCAGAGAAACAAATGACTAGATGAAAATATACCAAAAAGCATGGGCATTAGAATTATAACTGATTTTAACTCTCTTCTCTGCAATTTTCAGTATTTTCAAATTGTTCTACAATTAGCACATAATGCTTTTATAATCAAAGAAGAAATTGTTATTAATAATAAAAATTGGTTTAAAACTCAGCTCCATTGGGAGTATGGTTGGCCCTCTCTGTCCTGGGCTCAGGACCCCTCAACCAAGATATGATTAGGATGTCTTGTTGCTGATATATAGTTCTATAAAGGCATTTGGATTATTGTCTGTGATTTCTTAATTATATATAGATAGTATATTTAAAGTGTTATCCTTCCTATCCCATGGAGCCCTGACTAGTGTTCTGTATATATAATAGGTGCTCAAGAAATATTTCTAACCTGGCTCTCAAAACCCTGCTGCATCTGGGGAAAATTACCCCAGAAGCAGCAAGGAAGACATCAGATGATATTTGAACACATTTTAAGAAACGTCATATAAAATTATTTATGTGTTTCACTCATTTAATTGAAAATTAAATTTTTCTTCTTCTTCAAACAACACAATAGTTGAGAATCTAGAGGTCTCTACATCATGATGGTTACATTTTTGGTTTCCATGGTAACTGTAATGCAGCCTCAGAATCTTGACACATTTCTTTGGATTATACCAAATGGGATTAAATTTTTTCTTTATGTATACATATAAAAGCAAAGTTGTGAGTGTTATGGAAACCACAATTTCTATTTCTTAAACTTTATCCATTAAAAATTAACACAGTGTCTCACAAGTAATTTTTTAAATGGATGTCCTTTGTTCAAAAGATATGAGACGCAATGAAAGGCAAAATCTGTGCATTCCTGGTGGCAGGAGCTGACTTCTTTACAGGTTCATCCTCAAGTCAGCTCAGGCACAGGTGTAGGAGCTCGGAGATGCAGGCCGAGGTGGCCGAGGTGGCCGGTGCATAATGCCATTTTTCTCACTCAGCTTGGTACACGGTGCATTTTGTAGTTTTAACCTAGACCACCTTCTTATTTTTCCTGGCCTCCTGAAAAATCGTATCTCATTGCCTCGCCCTGAGCTGAGCTTAGTGGGACAGAACTGGGGCCTGCATCACCACGTCCCCGTCTCCAGAAGGAGGTGACCTGGAGAACAGAGCCGGGGAGGGCCTCCACCATGTTGTCAGCTAACAGCACTGGATTTCCCCACCTGACGAAGAGGAGGTTTTTGTCGTTTTTGCCAAAGAAAGACTCTGTCTTCCTTTTGAGACTTTATAATTCACCTTTTCCTGACGCATGTGGACAAGTGAAAGCAAAGACAAGTAAACTGTAATTTCAAAATATATCTAGAATCTTTAGCTCTCCCTCCACCCAGGCTTTTTTTTTTTTTTTTTTTTACAACGACTATGGAAAACTTTACTTTCAGTTCAGGCAGTTGGCCCATATATTTGTCAAGTACAGGTTTGATTAGCATTCTGAAACCATAAGGTTATAAATACTCAGTTCTATTCTAAGGAGAATCTTCTTACATTCTTTTTCTTCTAGGCAATTTCATCATGAAAAATAGGTGTTCATGGAAGAAAGGTTTCACAGAACAAGTTTTAAGTATTTCAACTACTTAAAAAATAAAATGCCTGAATTGCTTATAAAGAAATAACCTCTGAAGTCCTATTTTGAATTTAAAGGATGACCCAAACAGAATCTTTCATCTGTACTCATATTTGCCTTGAACACAGCAACTCCTGTAAACGTTGTCTACTCCTAATCCCTAGCACCTCTAACCTCTTCACTTTATTTTACTTTTTTATTAACATATAATGTATGATTTGTTTTGGGGGTACAGGTCTGTGATTCATCAGTCTTGCACAATTCACAGCGCTCACCATAGCACATACCCTCCCCAGTGTCCATCCCCCAGCCACCCCATCCCTCCCACCCCCACCACTCCAGCAACCCTCCTTGCAGGCTTATGATACTATACCTGTCACAGTTGAGAAATGAATGACTGTTTGCAGAGTTATGTCAGTCCCAGCTGATGGTTGGCCACTGCACATAAATTTCTGTGCCTCTCAGTGGTTTTTCTTTGGGTCCCTCCCCTCCGGGAGACTATGGTCAGTACACAAATGGGCTGACAGAGTGAGCTCCTGCTGTCCAATGGCCAATCCAATGGATTCTCTTTGCTGTGCTGGACCTTGTGTGGCTTCATTACTAAAGAGAATAATCCATCTTAACTCTGACTCCCACTTCTGGATACCAGGACACTTTTTTGATATTTTAAGTACAAAATTGAGGATGGCAATTTGAGATATGGTTGATATTCATATATGAAGCCCAGCTCTCCACTGCTACAAAATTTCCATTCCTCCTTCCCAAGAATAGAATCCCCATTCTTTCTGAACCAAAGATAGGGCCAAATGGCTTGGCATACACAGGTATTTGGTATCTTTCTGAACCAAAGATAGGGCCAAATGGCTTGGCATACACAGGTATTTCCATTTCACACATGCTGCTTTGCTGTCCCCAAAAGTACAGCAAAGCAGCATGTGTGAAATGGAAATACCAGAATGAAATTATTGTTGGAACCTAGATGAACTCTGGGCATTTCTTGTACTGTGTCCAGAGACTTGCTAAGAACAGGAAGCAAGTGCATGTTTGAATCATCTTCGACAGCAGGAATTCAACTCCCCATTACACTTGGAAATGGGAAATAGGGCGGGAAGGGTCTCTGCTATTTATAGGTAGCAGGACTTCTGTGGGAGCTGTTAAGCAAAAGCAGAATTGACTGCATTTTCATTCCTTCCTTTGGAGAAGGTGTTGTTAGGGAAACTGCTCAAGCTTGTGTAGAAGAGAAAGAGCTGAATGATAGACTGTTGGGTTAGCTCTGGATAATTCAGCCTCAACAGAGGAGGAGGGGAGTCCTGAACTGTGCTGGAAACTGAAAGAGGGAGTTTGGGGTATTCTTAAATCCTCTGTATCCTCCATCCCCCCTCTGGATGCCCAGAGTTCATATGGACCAGGGGACCAGGGTTCTTGGAATAGGTAGACTAGACACTTATAAAATATGATTTGAGAGTTTCTGAAAGACCTCAAAGCTATATCAATCCTCTTACTCTGAAATTCTGCCTTTTCAGGTTTGAGTTTTAAGCTCAGGCATTATTGCCAGAGATCCTTTTGAACTCACATTTGTTCCCTGGAAGTATATATTATTAGCTCTGATTTCTCATAACAGAGACTGGGGAACAGGATACTCTGGAATAATGGAACATGAGACTGGTAAAGTTTGATTCTATGAAAAAGGATGAAAACAAACCTGCTTCTGGGGTGAAACCAACTATGAAAGTATCCTTAACCGTGTGAAGATTCACCCCTGCACTACAGTGTCAGAAAGAAAAAGAGTATTAAAGGAGGAGAAGACAGGGTGAACCCTGACAGCGTCAAATCCAGCTCCATCTATCACATCAAAGAAGGCAAGAGGAGGGCCCTCTGTCTCATGGAAAAGGCAGCCGGTCAGGGTGTGTTGAGGATAATATTGCGGATCAATTACATGCTATGGAACAGAAAACACTAACTTTTCCATTTGGTTTGGACTGTGGCTCATTAACATTTTTCAAAAAATAGCTTGCTTTCCTTCAAGTCTCAGGCAAAAAAAAAAAGGGTCTTCAACATTCTGATTTTTTTTAATACTAAAATATTGCCAATAATTAATTCATGGTATTCGAATGTGAATGGCATATGAGTTCCACAATCTTGAATTTCTAATTCCTCCTTTTTAGAGTTTGCATGGGTTTATATGCATTTTGGTTTGGACTTGTGAAAAATGTTTTATTTCTGCTGGTGTGGAAATCATGGCTACCTGCTGTTTTCTGGAGCCGTGAAACAGAAGTCTTGCCGCTTGCAGAACTAATGTTCTTACGGATGTTCCTCTCTCGCCCTTTTGATTAAAAAGCAGCAACTGCGAGAGACAGGGCCTGGGAATGAGAGTTGCCATTATTTTTATGTCTTCTTTTGTCACAGTAATTCTCAACCCAGGCTTCACATCAGACTGAACTATGCAGCTTTTTAAACTGTGGAATGTCCAGGGGGAGAGCCCAGCATGTGTGGTGTGTGCGTGTGCCTGTGTGTGTGCGTGTGTGTGTGTGTGCACACGCGGGCACACACACGTTTAAATTCCACAGGGAATCTGATGCATAGCGGGAATCAAGAACTCTCACTTTATTGATTTCAGTGAATATCTGCAAACAGTTTAAGTCTGGTGTTGGAAGGTGATTCAAACCTCTCTTTTAAACTAATACTTACCATGTAAGATCCTGCCAAACGATAGATCAAAATATTTGGTGTGTACTCCTCTGTCTGCCTGATTGTTTCTCCTGTTGCTTGCATGGAAATTAGGAGACGTCGACTCCTTCATGAATTACCATGTGGCTGAAGGTGCCAAGTGTCCTCACTAATGACTTTTTAAATACACCACGGTATACAAGAGCGGGATTGTTTTGCCGTGTGAGGGTGGTGGCCTGGGCTGGGGCTGAGCCCCAAGGCTCACGGTGAACCGGGGCCGCCTCCGTGGCCTGTGGACACGGCGTGCTCTGTGGGCGCGTCGGTGGAGGAGACAGTCATCCTGAGCAGAGCCCCACTGCCCTGGTTCAAAAGTTCATGGGCCCAGCAAGGGCGGTGGTGGCCCATGAGGCCAGACAGAAGCGCTTTCTTTCACACAGGAGAATGCCGAGAAGCAGCGTGACTCCCTGTCCCGCCGGCCTAGGCGCTCTGTGGTACGATGCATGTCTGATTTACCTCTGTGCTCCCACATCAGCTAGCTCATGCCTTGGCACAGAGTAGACGATTCCCGTTGCGGTATTTATCGCATTAGAAAAAAATGCCTGAATGAATATGTACACTAGAGGTTATGTTACCTCACGAATGAACGCCCTCTTTTACAAATTGCTGTTAGGCTCATTGGATATAGTAAATGCATATTTATAAAAGGAATATTTACATGTCAGTCAAATGCCATGCAATTTTTTGTGTGTGCAGTGTCTAAGGCCGCCACGAGTTGCCTCATCTGTAAAATGGGGATAATAGTAGTACCCACTTCACAAGGCTGTGTGAAAAACAAATGAGTTAATATATGCAAAATACTTAGACTATTCTATGGTACGTAGTAAGTGTTCTGTAAGTGTTAGATCTGAGTTACTATTAACGAAAGGGGTGAAGAGATTCCTAGACCAGATGAGCTCTAAGATCCTTCCAATTCTAGGGACCCAGCATGCAAACCCACTGTGAGTTTTGAGTGGTCACTGAGGGAGGAGGCCAGCTTCCCTTGAAACCTGGGGACAGTTTTGGAGAACAGTGGGGAGGAGGCAGGGGCTTGGAAACAAAGAAGGCTCTGAAAACAGAGGGTCGCTGCCCCTAACTTTTGCTGTTAATACTAATATGGAGTTTGAAGAAAAGGGAAAAAAGCCCTTTTATATCATTTCCTTCTCTCCCAGTGGAAAATTCCCTATTTTGAATTTCCTTCGGCTCTTCTTTTGTGTCCTCTTTGGCCAGTAAAGGATTTAAAAAAGAGAGAGAGAAAGAGAGAGTGAGAGAAAAACAGCTTTGCTGTAGAGAGGAAAAAAAAAGAAAAAAGAAAAACAACCAAACCAAAACAAAAAGAGAAATTAAGGTTATAATCTGTAGTCACAGACACAAAGTGGCGCCAGGAGCCGAACCTTTATCCGTTGCCTTCCTGCTGACCAAAGAAACACGTGAGGTCTGAGAACTAATGAGACAGGCTGTGGGGGGGTGGGGGTGGTGGTGGAGGGCAGTCTCATCGGCTGGTTGTCACATGTCATTGCATTTCTAAGGCAGGCAAATTTCCCTCGGTCACTCTTGGTCTTTTTGCTTCAAGGTTGGTAGTAAAGGTTCTGAATGATAGTGACCTCCCAGGTAAAATTCTCTCTGTTAAATGTGGAAACAAGCGTGGCCTTGGGACCCTCCTACTTCTCTGCGCCTGGTTCCCTTTGGAGTCTAGTCCCCTCTCAGAGTGATGGCCAGGTCCTCAGGCTTTGGAGAGGCAGCCAGGAGTCATAGTAGTGTCCATGTCAGCTCCCTCTGGCCAGCCTGATCTCCAACCATCACACAGATTCCCAACTGTTCTCACCTGGAAAAAAGAAAAAAAGTTGTCAGAAGACCTGAAATCACAAATCTGAAAGCCCCTGCACTTTATAAAGTCAAGGTGACATTGATACCGTTCTAATTTGTAAAAATTACAGCACTCTCTATTTTTCTCCAGAAAAGGTATAAACAAGAAGACAATTTGGTTTGTATTTTATCCCTTTTCTTAGCTCAGGCTCTCCTTTGGATTGCCAAAGGGAATGAGTTACTTGAACACAGACGCAGAATTATTATAGTGGATTGCAAAAGAAGATATGCCGAAGCTCAGGGGCTTAATTTTTTGCTTCATTCAGTAACATATTTCAGAAGAGCACCAGTAATTGGGACATAATTTATTTATCAACAGGGATCCAGACTACTCCCTAGCAGTTGATTTCTGAAATCCATTTGACTTTTGCAGAGTGCTGTATCTAAGGTGAGAGAGGCTAGAAACAGATGTAGAATTACAGTTACCAAAGGGAGAAGAGTTCGCCGAGAGTATTTAACCACACTGGCAACTGGCCACCCAACCCTGGGTCTTTCTTTGCAGTCCCTGACACATCCATTTGTGAAGGAGGTTAATAATAGCATCATACCTACACCCACACAGTTACAGCTCAATAACAATTTCCTTGATAAGCCTTTATTTTTCTACAATTTAGAGTTTAAGACCGCAATTTTATCTACACCGTCCAAGCCCAGAATTTATTTTTGGCTTTCTCAAAGAAAGTTGCAGCCATTTAACTTTGCCTGACAATAGGAGAGAAAAATGTTTTTAAAAATACAGATTTTAACTAGCTAGGCAATTTGCTTCTCTGTGAACCATCAAAACCCGGCCATTGCCAAAGGCAGGGAGCCAGATGAAGTGCAGAAGCGGTCAGATGCAGACGGCAGTGCCGGGGCTCGCAGCAGGCAGCCGTGCCGGTGGCCCGGGTTAGTAATGTGCGATTATTTTAATGACCTATTAGCGGTTGTCACTGAGATGAAAATTGTGTGATAAAAAAAAGGATATTTGGGCAGCAAGTTTTAGGACCTAGAGGGAAGGTATATTTTTCACCATTAACTTTCAGAAGCAGTCTGATGGTCAGATGTTGACCTTCGAGCTGCTTCTCCTAGCCCCGGGGCTTCTCCTGGCATCTCCTGGGCAGACCCCTTTCCTGGTCTCCCCTGTGCTCTGGGTAGAGGTGAGCCCCAGCTTTTGACCTCTGGCCCGGGCTAGGTGGATAGCAAGCCAACATGACTGCGAGGGAGAACCCGCTGGCTTCTAGCCCCTAGGTCTAAGCTTCTGTTTGTTTCGGGAGGCCACCTTGTTGTTCCACTTTTCTGCGCTGCCTTTGAGGAGGCTTTTACTGCCTCGGAGTTTCAGACGTGTCTCTCAGGAGAGAAGATTCTTGTGACTTCAGTCTGGGTCACCTACCTTCCTCCACCTCCTTAGTAAGAGGAAACTTTTGCCCAAAATGTTTTCGCGTCAATACGTGTTGCCTATTTCCCTTTGCTTGTCCAGTGGTTGCTCAGAGTTGGTGGTGAAACTCCCAGCCTGAGTCACTAAAAGACTCATGAAGGCATTTTGTCTGGCACTTTACAAATTTCTAGAGATTTAGTGAAAGGCTCATGAACTGCCTCTAAGCTTGGGTTGCTGCTTAATAAAAACAAATTTTTCTTTGCTTGCTTCTGCATGCCATAGCACGAGTAAAACCATAAAGTAGGGACTCTGACTGGGTAAAATCCTTGAGCCACTGAAGATATAAAGTCATTATCCATCTGCAAAAGGCAAAGAGTAAGGATCTGTGTCCACCAGTATACAAGGAAATGCCCCCAAATGTCTGGGCTTGATATTACTGGGCAATTATAGTCTCCATCATAGCTTAGCAATTTGATTTATCTATCAGTTTGACAGTTAATGGCCTCTGATTTGAATTTTTAATTTTCTTCGTCCTGCCTCCCCAGTTAGATTTTAAGCACCCAGTAGACTAGTTATCTGAACCTCCTTGGCAAGCTGCAAGCCTCATAACACCAAAATCAACTTTTTTTTTTTTTCAAAATCAACTTCCTGAATGAAGAACTGAATATTCTACTACTCAAAAATGTCTCCCTCAGCATCCAATTCACTACATCTGTGCATTTTCTTCTAAAAATGGGAATTCCCAGGAGGAGGGTTGATCCCTGACAATCACTCCTTCATGTGAATTACTTTGGTCAGATAATCAGATGCTCCCAGAAAGAGAATTGATTGAGGAAAATGGAAGTAATTTTTGAACGGCCAACCCACAAAGGAAGGACTTTGTCTCAACCAGATATGTGTGTGTGTGTGTGTGCGCGCGCGCATGCACGTGTGGGTGTGTATGTATGTGAATATCCAGGAGAAGGAAGAGTTGGAAAGCAAATCCTCCCTGATTCTGTAACTTGGTCTGTGGATCTGGTGTCATGCTCTAAGTATGAATGGATGATTTGGAGCAAGAGTGGGTAAAATATAGCCCTGCCCCATTTTTGTGTGGTTCACAGGCTAAGGGTAGTTTTTACATGTTTAAATGTTTCTTTTTTTTTTTAAAAAAAGGAAGACTACTATTTTATGGCTTATGGAAATTATGCAAAATTAGATTTCAGTTTCTATAAATAGTTTGGTCAACACACAGCCATGCTGTTTTACTTATATATCATATATGGATACTTTTGTGCTCTAATGACCCAGTTGACTAGTTGCAACAGAAAACATATGGTCTGCAAAGCCAAAATATTTATCACTTGCCCTGGTAAGCAAAGTCTGTCAACCCTTGACTTAGATAAAATTTTCTTGTTTTCTTTTTTTTTAGCTTTAATACTTTTAGGTGAAAAAACTTTCACCATTCATAAAATGAGTGAACACCATTTCTTCCCTTTCATGCCTAACCATTTGGTATTGGTTAAAGTGTGAGATAGCTACACAATCGAAAGCTATAGACTCATTGGCGTCAAACTCTGTGTCCAGTATTAACTCTTTGTACAGCGTGAACCCACAAGAACTGTTCCAATCAAAAATATCTTCAACAATCCATTCCATAATTTAGCCATGCTGTATCTGAGTGGTGGGGTCACAAATGATTTCTTTCCTTATTTTTGCTTCTCTGTATTTCCAAAATGGTTTTCAGTAAACAAATGTTCCTTTTATAAAAAGGAAAAATATATAATAAAAAAACTCTTTTTCCTTGATAGATAGAAAAATAGAACAAAATTATTATAATACATAGGTATTTTTTCTTCTTCCCTAAGGGAAAAAGGAGGAATTTTCCTGGAGATAGTGGAACAGGGGCCTTGTCATCGAACCGCTCACTGGGGTTTGGAAACTAAGCCTGCCAGTCCCTGGTTCTGCAATATCTCTCTCAGCCTGTTTTCCAAGTTCTCCAGTAAGGAAAGAAAACATCCTCTCAGGGCTTTTTCAAACATTAAATAAAATAATGCATTCAAAACAACCAGCAACCCATGTGGTGATAGGCACATAAGCAATAAAAAAACTGTCAGTGTCCAGCATATTTTATGAAAAAGATTTGCTATAAAGATGTCCTACCTTCTGCTGCAATTTCTCTTGTGCAAAGAGGTCCCTGAGTGAAATGTGTGAGGTGAGGAGCAGGGGAAGGTGGGTGAGTGGACAGGAGGGCAGCGGGGGACAAGAATGCCACCTGTCCTGAGGACAGGTGAAGCAGAGTGGTTCAGAAGAGGCGCGGATTTTGTCATCGGTCAGGAAGCTTCATTACTCCCCAGGGTAGCTGGGGACAGCTAGATGGCTGCGGGGGGCTTGGTGTGGGCCAATGTGTATGTGTGTGATGGTGCGGGCTTTGGAGGAAAATTCATCCAGCAGTTCACAGTTTAGTTCAGCAGTTCGGACTGTCTGGGCCTCCCAAGATGCGTAAAAATGGCTCTAGAGTGAGCGTCTCATACAGGTCTAGAGAGGTGATTTTTGGGGAGAGGCACGGGCACTGGGCACTGGGGGCTTGTGTAGCACTCTAAGGAATGCTTGCACACTCGGGGTTAGCAAGAAGGAAGATTACTACTAAAATACTGTTAAAATAACCATGTTTTGATGAAAAAATTGGGCCAGGAGTAAAAACAGTTACTAAAAAATGGAAAGCTAAGTTAGAGGACTAGATGCTAAATGCTTAAGAGAATGGGAAGAGGTGAAGAGAGGATTCTGTGACCCATTGTGTTTCTTTCACTAAACACCAAGGAGCAACTCTTGGGTAGGATAATGCCGAGTGGGAACTCTACAGGGGGTCTTATTCTCCTCGTCCTCCTTGTTCTTGTTTTCTGGGGAATATACTGCTCTGAATGTTCATTTCCACCTTTACTCTCTCCTAGGCTGTCTCCATCTCCAAACATGCCAACCTTCTAGACTATTGCTCACTATTAACACTGGCATGTGAATATGGTTCAGTCCTTGAAATTGTATCCCTGAAGTGCCAATGGCCTCTATGAACTCCCATCTCAAGATACCTGAGGGGCAGAACCAAACCAGACCAACTGAAAACACAACCATCTCTTCATAAAGTTCACTACATCTCCATCCCTGCCCTGCCCTACCTTGCCACCATCTAATGCATTGTACAGTCATTACATTTTCTATGCTGTTTACTTCTCTTCAGGTTTCTTTACATGTATTTGCATTATGTTATTTATTCCAATTTTAGGGTGGGTTTGCATAAGCAGGCCTTTGCTGCATCCAACAAGAGAAATAAACCACTCCCTCTTAATGTGTTTTTGCCTGAAGTATTTAGAGTCCGTATAATTACATTGCTCTTGTCTTACCCCAAAAGATATATGTTCTATTTAAATACATATTTTCTCTCTGAATCTTTTGAGGATGCAGAGAGAGAATATATATCATATCATAAAAGGCACTCTGGTGAGATACCACACCCCCATCTGCAGGAAAGGTCCTCAATAGACCAAGACTGTACAAGATTTACTTTCTTTAGGATCTGGAAGAAGCCTCTTTCTATAGTGAGACTTTCTCTATAGTTGGAGGTAGTATGTAGACCTTGCAAGGATTGGTAACATGATGTGGGTTACGTTACACATTTTGAGACATATTGAAAAGGAAGTCACCTAGAATCACAAAATAGTTTATTCATCTATAAAGGGAATTAAAGTGGGTATGTTGGAAGGAGCTAGAACTTCTGAGTCCCAGAACTTGTGTCCTTCCCACTGCTGAAGCTTGCTATTCTGAGCTACTCTCGAGTAACTGTTAATTACCCAGTTTCCACACTGTTGTCTCCAGAAGGTTGGAGAAACTGGTATCTTCATTGAAAATTAGTGATAGAGCCAGAAATGAGACGGGTCAGTTTCCAGAGGCCAGGGAAAGCATGTGGTAAGGTAAGGACCATCCTCTACCACATCCTTGCGTCAGTGAGGTGCCTGCAAGTCCTCTGTGGGGAGTCAAGAATGTGGCATTAGGTCTTTAAGCACCTTGAAACACCTCCTTGGGCTTCTGGTTTGGGGGAAGAAACAGCTTCCCATTTCCACACACATACTCATACTCACATACACACAGACACACACATTCAGTAACACATATAAACATTCACAAATGCTTATGCACACATGCGCACCCTTACGAACACGCATACATACACACAGGCAGTCACACATACAAACACACACATGCACACATGCACACACCGGCTAGCACTGTGCAGGGCCTTTCCAAAGAACTATTTCTAGCCCCTAGCCCTCTCCCACCACCTCTGTCCTAATGACACACTGGCCTGGAGCTAATATCTAGGTGACCTCGGCTCTCCTGGCCTCAGTCCATGAATCATTCCTATCCCAGTAACTTTAAGATGGAATCTCTGAAACCAGTGCTGGAAAGTGGGAAGGCTGAAGTTCTGGAGGGGTGGGGAAGGACAGAAGAAGGGCACGACTCCCTTTCTTAATCTATAAAACCGTCAGAGCAGAGGAGCTCTTCTTCTCTTCTGGCTCAGAACAAACTCTGAAACTATCCATGTTTGGCAGGCACCTTGTGGCGGGAAGTGTATTATGCATCCAGCTGAACACTGAGGGGGCGCCTGGGGCATTCATCCCTCATGACAATCCAAGAAGGGCTAATTTTAATCTTGACTGACCACAGGGTTCATCTCTCACTTTCTTGTTTTCCTTATAAATCTTTACTATCTTTTATTTATTTTACTATTTTTCATTATCATAATCACTAATCCATGGTTATCGTAGTATTGTGAACATTTCAAAAAAGACAAGTCAAGCTAACGTCTCTCCCGCGTACGGCCCCCTCCTCAGAGACCACCACTGTCAGCAGGTAGCCAGTGGTCTTCCAGACTACAGACTGTCTGGACTGAATCTTTTCCTGTCATAAATGGCCCCCATTGTCTTACAACTTGCCCTTTTTCCCCCTTACTCATGTGCCTTAAAGGGCTTTTTATTAAGTGATTTTTTAATATGCAACAAGCCCGTGAACTCCAAGGGGGTGCCCTTTCCACCATTTCTGCCAAGTGCCACGCGGTGCTTGCGGTCGTGTCCCAGACTCCTGATTCCGGGCTCCTGCCTTTTCCCATCTTCCAGTGACGGCACTCACTTCGCCGTGTCCCTGGGCTCCCGCCTGTCTGCTGTGGCCGCGTGAAGGAAGCAGAGTCGTCTTACTGTAATTATTTGAGGTTCTGGGCAGTTTTCTGTGCATCAAATCCAGTAACACAAAACAGAAGAAAGCCATTATGCCCCAAACCCAGCTATTTACTCTCTCCCACACAGCATTTTCTGGGAAAGGGAGACTGTAGTAATCTGGGAAAGGGACCGGCCACGATCCTCAGCTGGGTCCCAGGGCTGTAAGATGCAGTGAGCACACTGGGCCCCCAGCAGGGCCGTCCCAGGAGAATGGGAACTCTCACCAGGAACGCTCGCCCAGTGATGCAACGACACAGACATGATCAGACTTTTCCCCCTCCAATCCTGGTTCCATCGCTAGCTCTAGAAGCTTGGATCAGATACTGATTATCTGCACACCTCATCCTTTTCATCTAGAACGTGGATGTAGTAAAAATTATAGCTATGTTGTGAGGGTTTCGTGAAGCTTAAGTGGGAGAGTTCACAAAAAGTCCTTAGCACAGCGCTTGGCACGTATTAATTCCTCATGAAATGCTAAGTGCTGAGTGAGCTTTCCTCCCCTTCTCTCTCTTCGAATTCTTCTTGGTGGTTCCACCCATTTTGGGTCTGCCCAGATAGTCACTCTTTCTCTGTTCAGGCAAGCTTACGATAGCTGGTCCCCTGCCAGCCGGTCCCGGCCTGGCCCTTCCCTGGGGGGTGCTCCCTGGGATTTGCCCTCACTCACCTTTTCCACAAACCTCAGAGCTAGCTACTCCAGTTTCCTCTCAGCCCCAAGTCCAGGGAAGCTCAGCTCCACTCATTCATGTGTTTGTTATTCATTCTTTCAGGACATGCGTATGTTAGCGCCTCCTATATGCCAAGCCCTGGCGTAGGTGGTAGAGGTCGAGACCCAGTCCCAGGTCTGAGGGAAGCCCAGGCTTTTTGCGGGGGGGAGGGAAGAGAGCGGGAAATTGGCTGTACGGTGCGTGATGACAAATACATGCTCTGGTGAGAAGGCTTGTCCAGGATGCCTCAAGGAGGGCCATGCACACCGGCCTTGCAGCAGATCTCTACTTCCTGGGAGATTTCTCCCACGCTCTCTCTTCCAAACCTCCCATTGAATGTTTGATGTCATCAATTGTATTTTCAATGACCAAGTCTTCTTCTTTTTGTTCTAATTATTCTTTTTTCCTAGGGGTTCTTAAAAAGTGTATAGGAGTCAGCCAGACACGGACTTTGGACAAGGATAAATTCCAGCAACCGGAACAGGAACCTGGTTCTGAATGTCCCAGTCTCTCAGGGGCAGGTTCTCTGTAAGATCCAAGGAGACAGTTGGCCAGGCTGATAAAGCAGTCGTTCATTCCTTTATTCGTTGCATCAAAATGAGTGTGATCTGCGGTTACAGATTATGGTTTGGGGTGGTGAGAGGCATGGTCTGTACCTTCAAGATTTCACTAACGTGTGGAAGGAACCAGCACACTAAACAATGACAACACCAGGGAGAGGTTCTGCATACGTCAGTGTATGGGTTGCTCAGGAAACTGTTGAGGAAGAAACCGGGAAGGAGGCAGGAGAAGGGGGCACAGCAGAAGAGGTGATTTTATTGCTGAGTCTTAAAGGCTAAGAGGTAATTCCCAGGCAGGGAAGGGGCCAAGGAAGTGGCAAGGGGGAATGGCGTTCCTGGCAGAGAGAAAGGCGTGTGTGAAATTCAAGGGGTATTAAAGAGCTTATGGACTGTTTGAGACTGGTGAGAAATTCTGTGACTGGAGCTTCGTTCATTGAGCTGGGGAGGCTGGGAAGAGGGCACGGGCCCGAGATGGGACTCCACAGAGGTCGGTCAGTCTGGGCTGTGCAGGACCTCGACTGTCATGTTAAGGATTAGGGCTTTAGTCTGGAGGTTCTTCAACACTTTTCCACGGACCCTTTGGAAAATATGATGAAAATGATGAAACTTCTCATCCTCCAAAATGCACAGACACACAGTTACAGGATTGAAAGGATCTGAAGCCCATTCCCATTCCTCGAGTTAGGCAGTGGGGAAGCCCCAGAAAGTTTTAAGCAGGGATGTCATGTTCAGATGGAGGATTGAGTCCTGGCTTTTCCACGGGTGTAGGTGGCTATGTGGCTGTAGTGACAGCTCTGTCCCAGCTTCAGGTCCCTGCAGGTCAGTCCCGGGGCAGCTCCCTAACCTACAGACCTAGGGCTGGGGGGTGTCAGTGCGTAAACGTCCCAGCCTCCCTTTTTCCAGGTTACTGTCCCTCCAACCACTTTCTGTGTTCCAAGAAATTTTAAAATCTCTCATAAACCAAAAGCCCCCATCCCATGCTCTTTTTATACCTTAAAAAAAAAATTTCATGTGTAGTGGCTATCAAGAGGCAAAAAAATAAGTGTACTCAGTTGACAATTACCAACAAGACATCTATCCAATTTTTTTTTTTTTTGGTATTACTTAGAGTGAAAAGTTTTAAATATAAACTTAAAGTTTAAAATTTTAGACAAATATTGAATTGGAGTTGAGCATTGAAAGAAATTAGAACCAGAATGGTTAAAATCCCTAAAACTGGGTTAAAGATTAAAGAATTTAAAAATCACTTTTAACTGACCAAATGTAATGCCATGTGCCCAGTGTTCCATTATAACATTCTCTACAAAAGTCAAGATATTCAGAGTATGTGCTATGATCCTAGTTTATGTAAAAAGGGGAAATAATGCTGAGTCCTAGTTTTGAAAAGGTGTGTGTACTCCTCTTGGTCCCAGGGTTAAAAATGGTTAAACACTCTGCAGGACTAAGAGACCAAAGTCTTCCAAGTTGACTCAGGTGTTTGTTTTTTAAGCGGTCAGTTCATTGAAAAGAATATTAGGAAAAACAGTTCATGGTTATGACCTTGACTTTCCCACCGACCTATGGTTGTGGCTTTGTGTAGATAGAATCGGAGTCTCAAAACCCACTGGCTTGCTTAAATATGGGCAGATAGGAGACGTTGGATTTGGGGCTTGAAGGTAGGAGAATGTGGCAGGACAGATACATTTATAGAGAAGAACTCAAGAAGTCTTTTATTGCTTCTTGGCGTGGTGATACAGGAAACCCACATTTTGTGGTCTCTGAGCAGGGTCTCCAGAGAAAATCATGGCCAGGAATCTCTTGGGAGATGCGGAAAGGGAGAAGGACTCTATCAAGGCACAGTAAGGAAAACACAAATGAGAAATAAAGAAATTTTTAAATTTAAATTTTCCTGAAAGTATTGTGGGGTCTTGTTTTGTTTCCATTGTTGTTGCTCTGTTTTGTTTTGGTTGGCCTTGTTTTACCAGAATTTCCCACAGAAATTTATAGAATGCCTTATAAAAAGAACTCCTGGACTAAAGAGACAGGGCTACTTAACTATCTCATCAGTTTGTGGTAGGCACTCAGTTCTTCCTTCTAGGGCTTTCGAGTACATTGAAATCATCAGGGCAATGTTTACAAAGATTGATGCTTGCCCACCTCCCCTCCCCCAATTCAGATTCTGATTTAATCTCAAGTGTGACCTGGACATCAGGATTTTGAAGATCTTCCCAAGAGATTCTAAAGTGCAGCCAAGATTGACAACCACTGTTTTTAGTCACTACCTCTCATGTATTGTGCACACAAGTCATGAGGGGATGTCGTTAAAATGCAGATTTGAATTCAGTAGGGCCGGGGAGGGGCTCCAGTCTGCATTGATAACATGCTCCCAGGTGATGCAGATGTCGCTGGTCTGAGGACCACACTTTGAGAAACAACAGACTAGAGATCTCTGAGGTCCTTTTGTGCTGTTAATGCTATCATTCTACCACATTGCTGGACTTCATGCCTTTAAATATCATCACTTCATTGGGACTCAAACAACTCTGAGAGTAATAATGAAAGAATATTTAATATCATGATGGAAAATGAAAAAAAGCAGTGACATAAAATTTCATATGATCGAAAATATGTCAAGCAAAAATGCATAGAAAAACTGGGAGGAATTATAACAAATGTTAATTGTGATCTTGATGGTGATATTTTTCTTCTATTTATTTCTTATAGTTTTTGAATATTCCGTAATGAACACCAGTTACTTTCCTAGTGAACAAAATAGTTTCAAAAGAGATGCCTAAACATCAGGAAGTTGAAATACTAGTGTGCATTAAACATTTTCATATATCTAATTTTATGTTTTTATCTGCCTTTATTTTATATTAATTCCAAATTTATTAAAATGTAATTGACATGTAACATTGTATAAGCTGAAGGTAGAGAGCATGATGATTTGGTACACATCTATATATTGCAAAATGACTACCACAATAAAGGTAGTTAACATCTCCATCATCTCTTATAATGACCTATTTATTTATTTTTATTTATTTATGTAATGAGACCATTTAAGATCTACTCTCTTAAAAACTTTCAAGTATCTAGCACAGTATTATTTTTTTTAATTTTTTTATTATGTTAATCCCCATACATTACATCATTAGTTTTAGATGTGGTGTTCCATGATTCATTGTTTGTGCATAACACCCGGTGCTCCATGCAGAACGTGCCCTCTTTAATACCCATCACCAGGCTAACCCATCCTCCCACCCCCCTCCCCTCTAGAACCCTCAGTTTGTTTTTCA